>NC_060119.1:473753638-474059537 GCF_021461395.2 Schistocerca americana
TGGCAGTTCGTTGAGTGATTGTAGACTGTTTCGTCCGAAATATTGCAAGATATGTTTTTTTAGTGCTTCGGGATGTATGTGACATTTAAATAACGTGGTAATATTTTGTTCTCATAAGCTCGTTTTTATCTTTGTGTATTGGTACGTCCAATTAGTCACATGATTTGTATTTAGCTGTTTTTTGCTACCGTGTGTTGAGAAGTTTTCACACTTAAGAAAGGGCAGTGCTGGAAACCGCCAGTGTTCAAAATGGCTCTGAGCGCTATGGGACTTAACATCTGAGGTCATCAGTCCCCTAGAACTTAGAAGAACTTAAACCTAACTAACCTAAGGACATTACACACATCCATGCCCGAGGCAGGATTCAAACCTGCGACCGTAGCAGTCGCGCGGTTCCGGACTACAGCGCCTAGAACCGCATGGCCACCGCAGTCGGCAAACCGGCAGTGTGAAAAAAGATTATACACAGTGTGGTGGAAAAATGTCATCCTTGAAATTTATTGAGGCTGTGGATCTCACGCAGAAGAAAATGATAGTTCATTGAATACATTTTCACCAGTGTATTTTTCTCTATTTTTGTAGTGTGTAAAGGACATCTGCCTAGTGTTACGAAGAATAAGCTACCAATATGAGCAAATGTAAGAGAGCAAAAGGGATACTATTTGAAAAAGTTTTATCCACCTCTCATTATTCAAAATGGAGAAGCGGATGTTTAAAATTTTCTTTAAAACAGTTAATTCGAGTAAAAGATACGAGAGATTTCCCCAAAATAACAAACGCTTTGCTATGCAAGGCTATTAGTGAGATAACAGAAAAGACTATACAGACCATTCCCACATACTCATATGTATTTCTCCACAGTGAAATTCTTTTCGTACTTTGTCACCCGTTGAAAGGTTGCCTCTGTAGATAAGAAGATTACTACGCATTCTCCATAAATTTTCATTTAACACCAGTCAATTTGCTAAAAGTGAACCACGGCAACTAATTTCAGAGGCGGGACTTGCAGTCGTCGTCTACCTTGTCACAGCTAGATACTCTATAATAACTATGTGAAGAATTCTGTAGCACCAGGTGAAGAACGCCGAAGCAAAATTTCAGGAGGCAAGTCTACACGCTTAACCTAGGAAAGCGGATGCAAGATCCTTGTGCGAATTCTTTGCTTTCCTTGCGTATTCTCTTAGAAACACGTTCTGCTTACCATTCGCCAGTAACAGGATCGCACGTAAGTGCAATCAAGTTTAACATCATATCCTGCAGCAATCTTTTAGGAGCCAACACATTCAGGTCTCATATTAAAAAATATACATATTGCAACGGAAATGTCACTGTTCTGTTTTTACATGAGAAACTGCACCTTTGCGTGTTGTTCACCGTGACTCCTAAGCCATACTTATAAGTGGAATTTGTACATATCCATTATATCTCATTGACGAAAACTTTCCAGCAGTGTTGTATTTGGATGAACAGGAATGAGTTCAGCTTGACCGTAGCAAACCAGAAGACGCGTAGTTCTTTTCTGCGCATCGCAGAAATACAGAAGGTCGTCCTCTGATTGCAAAAACCGTCGCTTCACAAGATTGTCTTTGGAACGACCAACGGCTGCAAGGAACCTGTTTTAAGATTTCCCACACGTCCGGAGCTCTTGCTGACTTTGCATTACATTTTCTACTGTAGTCGATCTGGTTTGTCTGTATTGCTATTCATTCAGAAATGTTAGAAGTACAGTACTTTTATGATATTTCGTAAGTTTAGTCGGAGATGAAGTGGAGTATGGTCGAAAAGTAGGTGACATTGGTCAGTCGGTGCTACGGTGAGGAGTAATTCAAGCTGTCCTGTCCTTGTGTGTCGCCCTTAGACTCCCAATCTGCCCTTAGGATTATTTTAATATGACGTATACTTTATCGCACGAGAAGAATTTCACCGCGTGACTCACACTGTGTTCTCAGGTATCATCATGAAAGGAAAGTGCAAAAGAATTTCTGACATTTGCGTTTGCGACCAGTCGTATGAAGACAGACGCCGAGTTATGACCCTGCGTCGAATTATTTTCTACTTAATGTTGTGACAATGTTTCTTAAATGAAGTGAAATGGTCGTAGATATAACACAGGTATCCTGCACTCTCGCCACGAATGAATTCTGTGTTGCAGCGTGTAACCACATTGTAGTATGTGCTTGGGGGATGGATGTTGGAGCTCATTAACAGTATTTACTTGCGGAAGTTTCACCACCGTGCTAAAGTACATGAGGATGAAACCGTATCGGCTTTGAAGTGGATTGTAAATAAATTCAAACGATAAACACAGATGAGTGGAAAAAAATGGCTCTGAGCACTATGCGACTTAACTTCTGAGGTCATCAGTCGCCTAGAACTTAGAACTAATTAAACCTAACTAACCTAAGGACATCACACACATCCATGCCCGAGGCAGGATTCGAACCTGCGACCGTAGCGGTCACGCGGTTCCAGACTGAAGCGCCTTTAACCGCACGGCCACACCGGCCGGCACAGATGAGTGGAAAAATTAGTAAAACGATTCCCTTTATTCTCAATAACAAAAAATTTACAGCTGAAGTCCATAATTTCTAACTCCGTCGAATGAGCTAGATAAATCGCGGAAGAAGAGCACATGGACGGCCCATTTAATCCGAGCTTCCTCTCCTACCCTCTGCTTCTCTAATTACTTGTCGTCGACGGACAGTGAAAACTTAATATTCTTCTTTCCTTCCTTTAAAGGCTATAACTGAAGCATTTGGGGACCTCACGCAGTTCCAGAAATCATGCTTAAGTATCCCATTCATTTGTGCACTGCCGTGTGGCTAACGAGTTGTATGAAGTTGATACTGATGTTCTTTATCAATTTAGGGGTTACTAATTTCCAAATAGTGAACACTAGTACAAAGCTCTATGAAACTAATTAATAGTACCGTCGTTCTTTCTAAGTAAAGTTCGTGTAAAGGCACGTCCGATGGCGGAGTAAGTATTATTGACAAAACTGGAGGAAAATGGTGTGTCTGTAGACTTCAGAATCTAGAGTGTAATTACAAATTTCAGCTCAAATAGGAAATTAAAATGTTGTAAAGTTATCACCCTACAAAATTTGTAGCTCTCCTGTTCCAACTATTAATAATTGACACATGCTGCGTTTGAGTTAAGAAATTCCGTGTTTAAAAGTTGGCTCCACGTGTTGAATGTTGTTGTGGTCATCAGACCGAAGTCTGGTTTGATGTAGTTCTCCACTCTCGTCTCTTCTGTGCAAGCGTCTTTATCTCTGCTTCCTCCGTAGCTTTGAGCTTCCACATCTTCCTCTATTACCAGACTGACGATCCTTTGATGTCTCAGGATGTTTCCTATCAACTAACTCCTTTTAGTCAAGTTGTACCACAAATTACTTTTCCCCCAATTTAATTCGGTACCTCTACTACTTAAGTTATCCGAAACACCCGTCTAATCTTCAGTGTTCTTTCGTAATACCGAGTTTCAGAATCTTTTATATCGTTCTTGTGCGATCACTGTCCTCTGTTGCCTACCCTACACGCCAGACAAATACGTTCAGGAAACACTTCCTGAAACTTAAATTTATATTAGGTGTTACAGTATCTATGTTTTTCAAAAATTATTTTCGTGATATTTTCATTGTGCATTTTGTGTTCTGTTTACTTCTGCTGTAGCCAGTTAATTTGCTGCACAGAAAGGAAATTTATTCTATTAGTTTTAGTGTGTCATTTGCTGTTCCAGTTCCCTCAAGAACTACTAATTTCATTCCAGTACATTTCAATATTATTGTTGCTTTTATTTGATAACCTCTTTTTAAGACACTGTCCATTGAGTTCAACTACTGTTTCAAGTCATTTATCAACAAGTTTTGAACATGGCTGCGTCGTCAGCGATCGTTTACAAAGGAAAAATTAAAGCAATAACAGCCCTCGGTGGCAAAACTGAAGTCTTTTTCACCTAGGTTTTGCCAACTACTAAGAGTGCCTTCATCAGAAGTAAAACACTTGAACTGACACGTCACGTATAAACTATACATCAAGCGATAAAGCTTTAGTCATAAAATTTTAAAATACAAAACATAGAAAAAAAAATTATTGTGGATAAAGCTTTGTCCCTTGATATTTATTTTATACGTGTCATATCAGTTTGAGTGATCTACTTCTGATGAAGGCATTCTTGGTAGTTGCCGAAACCTAGGTCAAAAAGACTTCATATTTGCGACCGAGGGCTGTTATTGCTTTAATTTTTCATTTATCAACTGTATCAGAACTTAAGTGTGTCCAGCAAATTTCAGAGTTTTTTTTTCCTTCTTTCTGGACGTACCAAGTTACTTCGTAATTTACTTTATTGCTTGTTCAATCTACAGATTGAATAGCATTGCCAATAGGCCGCAGTTTGTACTAATAGACGGGAAGTGTTGTCTGGGGTTCCTCGATTGATTCCGTATCTTTAAAGATCCTGAAGGCTTTTGACACCGTTTCTCACAACCAATTTCTAATCAAACTGCGTTCCTGTAGAGTATCGTCCCAGTTGTGCGACTGGATTCGTGATTTCCTGTCAGAAATATCAGACTTCGTAGTAATTGACGGACAGTCATCGAGTAAAACAGTTCCCCAGGGAAGTGTTATAGGCCCTCTGCTACTCCTGATCTATATAAATAACTTAGTAGACAATCCGAGCAGCCCTCTTAGATTGTTTGCAGGTGACGCTGTCATTTACCATCATTTAAAGTCATCAAAACGAATTGCAAAATGATTAAGATACGATATCTGTATGGTGCAAACAGTGACAATTAAGTCTTAAGTAATATGAAGTGTGAAGTCATCCACATGAGCACTAAAAAGAAAGAAAATTTCAGTTACGCGATAAATCACACAAATCTGAATGCCGTAAACTCAAGTAAATACTTAGGGATTACACTTCCAAATAACTTAAATTGGAACGATGACATAGCTAATGTTGTAGGGAAAGTAAGCCAAAGACTGCGATTTATTGGCAGAATACTTACAAAATATAACAGGTCTACTAAAGAGTCTGCTTACACCACACTTGTCCGACCTCCTCTGGAATATTGCTGTGCAGTATGGGATCTGCGTCGCGTATGATCAACGGTGAACATCGAAAAAGTTCAAAGAAGGGCAGCTCGTTTCGTGTTAACGCGAAATAAGGGTGAAAGTGCCACGTATATGGTACACAAATTTGGGTGGCAATCATTAAAACAAAGGTGTTGTCTGTTGCGACAGGATATTCTCATGAAACTGTTTTGTTGACTCCCACCTACATAGGGAGAAAAGACGATCGTGAGAAAATTAGAGATCCCAGATTTTGGTGTTCGTATTATCCAGCGTTCGATGCACCCTGTGCCAAACGCTTAAGCATGGATTGGAAAGTAATGACGTAGATGTAGGTGTACCTGAGTAACCGAGTACATGTACGGCAAGTGCAACATTTCGTGTTGAGCAGAATATCTGAAGCAGCTGGTTTGCGTGTAATTTGGGAGGGCCACGGGCTGATTGGCCGCGAGGAGGAGGCGGAAGCCGCCGCCAGCGCCGGCGGGCCTCGGACAGCGTGAGACGTGCGGCGCGGCGCGTGGTCTCGCCTGTTATTCGCCAGCCGGCTTCCAGGTCGGTGCAGTATTTCTAATCAGCACTGACGCAAACTGGCCACGTCCACAGGTTACGTAATTCCTACACTTTGGCTACGCCCCGAACAGTGAATCTACGAGGGTCACTCCAAAAGAAATGCACACTATTTTTGTAAAAATACAGTTTTCATTCTGCATGTGTGAAAGTTTTACAGTGTGTAGATACATCCCTCCCGCTTGTTTCCAAACTATTCCCGTGAGTGGCGCCGTCACAACATATCTTCAAGATGACTACTACACTTGACGTTCGTCAGAAGCAACGTGCTGTCATAGAATTCCTGCGCTGTGAAAACGAGACAGTGGGAAACATCCACAAGAGGTTGAAAAAGGTGTATGGAGATGCTGCTGTCGATCGCAGTACAGTTAGTCGGTGGGCAAGCAGGTTACGTGATGAAAGCGGGCACGGCAATATTGAGGATTGTCCTCGCAGCGGCAGGCCTCGTACTGCACACACTCCAGACAATGTGCAGAGAGTTAACAAATTGGTGACTGCTGACAGACGCATCACAGTGAACGAGTTGTCACGCTACGTTTGGCTAGGGGAGGTAAGTGTTTGCAGAATACTGAAAGTGTTGGCGTTAAAAAAGGTTTGGGCCAGGTGGGTTCCCAGAATGTTGACAGTAGCTCATAAAGAAACAAGAAAAACGGTATGCAGCGAACTTTTGGACCGGAACGAGAATGGTGGAGACGAATTTCTTGGAAGAATTGTGACAAGTGATGAAACATGGCTCCATCGTTTTTCACCAGAGACGAAGAAGCAATCAATGGAGTGGCATCATGCAAATTCACCCAAGAGAAAAAATTCAAAACCACACCTTCTGCTGGAAAAGTTATGGCTACGATGTTTTTCGATTCCGAAGGACTCTTGCTTGTGGACATCATGCCAAGTGGAACCACCATAAATTCTGATGTATATGTGACGACACTGAAGAAACTTCAAGCTCACCTGAGTCGTGTTCGACCACATCGGCAAAAGCAGGATGTTTTGCTGTTGCACGACAATGCACGGCCACATGTCAGTCAAAAAACCATGGAAGCGATCACAAAACTCGGATGGACATCACTGAAACACCCGCTGTACAGTCCTGACCTGTCTCCATGTGACTATCATCTCTTTGGGAAACTGAAAGACTTTCTTTGTGGAACAACGTTTGAAGATGATGACTCCCTTGTGCACGCTGCCAAACAGTGGCTCCAACAGGTTGGTCCAGAATTTTACTGTGCGGGTATACAGGCGCTGGTTCCAAGATGGCGTAAGGCGGTTGAGAGGGATGGAAATTATGTGGTGAAATGAAAATATTGCTCCTAAAGGATGTATCTACACACTGTAAAACTTTCAAACATGTAGAATAAAAGATGGATCTTTTAAAATTAGTATGCATCTCTTTTGCAGTGGCCCTCGTATTTAACGAACAAAACCGTACTGAGGTGATTGTGCACTTTTGTCAGAACTACAAAAACTACCTTCCGCCAGCGGTAAAATTAGAGAGAAGTTCAGCAACTAATGCAAAACACTTTTTTTTCCTAAAAGCAAGTTGGTTTTACTCAGAATTCCAGTACACCATTCTCTTTTGGCTACAAAACCCTATATGTATGCCCGTGAGGTATCGATCTATTGGTCGACGTCGGAGCCAACGTCCTGTTGCCTCACTAACCTTCCCATCATCCACATACTGCTCCCCGCGGAGTGTATCGTTCGTAACTCCAAACAGATGGAAATCGGAAAGTGCGTGATTCGGGCCATAGGATGGATGAGGAAGAATAGTCCAGTGAAGTTTTGTGAGCTCCTCTCGTGTGTGCGCAGGCTTGTGTGGGTCCTTGCGTTATCAGCAGAAGTTCGCTTGCATTGTTATGGCGACGAAGGACTTCCGAGTTGATCGTTGCACCATGAGGGTGAACTTAAAAAAGAATAACCCCGCCAGACTCCCAGAAGAACGTTGCCATGACTTTACCGGCTGAGGGTGCGGCTTTGAACTTTTTCTTTGGAGAAGAGGCGGTGTGGCGCCACTCCATGCATTAGTATTTTGTTTCCGGTTCGAAGTGATGAATCAATGTTTCACCGCCTCTGACGATGTTCGACCGTAACGCGCAAGCAGTTCCGCACGAAGGGCCTTCGTTGCTTTTTATTCTCTTCTGTGAGACGAGGAACCCAATGGGCACACACTTTTGAGTATCCCAACTGGTGGACGATGTGTCAGCACTACCAGCAAAGACGTTCGGTTGAGCAGCGAGGTGTTTGGTTGGGATTCCTCGATCATCTCGACTTAGTGTGTCCACACGTTCCTACTTTGCGAGAGTCCCAGCTGTGTGCAGCAACTCAGCACACGGGAGATCGGACAGGTTTGTCGACCTCATAGCGATTATGATAGTCGCGTCGCCCCATGACTCAACGTGCTTTTGTTCACTGCCAGATCTCCGTGGGAATTCTGAAACCGCCGAGGTTTTCTGCCAGTAGAAACTCCATGACAGCTCTCTGCTTGGATGATTCTATGATGATGTTTGGCTTGTGGGGCGCTCAACTGCGCTGTCATCAGCGCCCGTACAAAGTCCCAATTTGCATAGTCGAATTTGTTCACTTTCCAATCTAACCACTGTCACAATTGAGGATGATGATGATGATGATGATGTCTGTGTGGAAAGCACTTCGGCTACTATAGTCCTTTTGGAGCCTACTTACATCGACGCCAGCCGCGCGGGGTAAGGCGCCTTGCCACGGTTCGTGCGGCTACCTCCGTCGGAGGTTCGTGTCCTCCCTCGGGCATGGGTGTACGTTAGTTTAAGTTAGATTAAGTAGTGTATAAGCCTAGGGACCGATGACCTTAGCAGTTTGGTCCCATAGGAACTTACCACAAATTTCCAAAATTTCCACATATTTCCTGTCGGAACTTCAAAAAACTATAGAGCTTGAAGCGGGAACATTCCGCGATGTCCCAGAACAATTTCTGCATATTTTCAACCGAAATTTCCTGAGGAAAAAAGTGTTGCATTACTTACTTAACTCTCTTCGTACTTTTCTGCTATCTTTTTTTCCTACTCAGATTTACCAAATTTTAATAATTTTGTAACTACATTAATACAGAATGAGATTTTCACTCTGCAGCGGAGTGTGCGCTGATATGAAACTTCCTGGCAGATTAAAACTGTGTGCCCGACCGAGACTCGAACTCGGGACCTTTGCCTTTCGCGGGCAAATGCTCTACCAACTGAGCTACCGAAGCACGACTCACGCCCGGTACCCACAGCTTTACTTCTGCCAGTACCTCGTCTCCTACCTTCCAAACTTTACAGAAGCTCTCCTGCGAGCCTTGCAGAACTAGCACTCCTGAAAGAAAGGATATTGCGGAGACATGGCTTAGCCACAGCCTGGGGGATGTTTCCAGAATGAGATTTTCACTCTGCAGCGGAGTGTGCGCTGATATGAAACTTCCTGGCAGGAGAGCTTCTGTAAAGTTTGGAAGGTAGGAGACGAGGTACTGGCAGAAGTAAAGCTGTGGGTACCGGGCGTGAGTCGTGCTTCGGTAGCTCAGTTGGTAGAGCATTTGCCCGCGAAAGGCAAAGGTCCCGAGTTCGAGTCTCGGTCGGGCACACAGTTTTAATCTGCCAGGAAGTTTTACATTAACACAGTTTGACACCATTCCAAATTGTTTTGTTAAATGAAATATATTTATGGAAAAATGTTGCAGACAACAAATTAAATGTATCGTTGTAGTAAGTAAGTGACAAATTGCCTGAACTTTATAGAAGAATTGAAATTAAAACAAATCCTGTATCTTGTTGTTTATATCAGCTCCTGTACATGGTCTGAAGTGTGACATTTATAGGACTATACATTTTTTATCACTCCCTTTGAGCCGACCTAGGTGGCCGAACGGTTCTAGGCGCTACAGTCTAGAACCGCGTGACCGGTACGGTCGCAGATTTGAATCCTGCCTCGGGCATGGATGTGTGTGATGTCCTTAGGTTAGTTAGGTTTAAGTAGTTCTAAGTTCTAGGGGACTAATGACCTTAGAAGTTAAGTCCCATAGTGCTCAAGGCCATTTGAACCATTGGAACTCGCTTTGAAAAATCAACACAAATCCGGTGTGGATTTCAGATTGTTCTATGACTCAGTATTAGCAATCACCTCATAAATGCATTGACATTATAGGCGACCGCATTGAAAGTGGGGAGGGGGAGAAGAGCAAGAGGGGAGACTACGTATGTCTCCTCGCGATCCTGTCTTGAATCTGGAGTAGATAGTTTTTATTCATTACACTTGTAGAATTAAGTTCCCATGATTCCACTAAACTTCTCGCTTAGCTGACCGCAGAGACGCATAGTACTGTCTTTAGCAATTGCTGTATAAAATGACAATTTTGGAGTCCCCCCCCCCCTTCCCCCCCTCTCATTCTGTCTCTTTCCCTCCCTCCAGGATAAATTTCTGCAGAAACCTGTACTAGAAACTGAGCCGCATCATAATCTGTAAAAACCCAGGAGGGCTCGAAAAAACTAGGACTGGTACTAGCCAGCGGATGGTGTAATTAAATACAGCAGTTTCGCGGAAGATTTTTCTGCGAGATTCAGTGCTGAGAGTAATTTGCGATTTGAGATACTGTGCGTAGATATGTGCACAATGTTCTTGATTGATTATGTTATGCCGCACATAAGAACTGGAGGAAAGGGGTTGTCTTGCGACAGAAGATTGCGTGGCCATTTTAAGGACAAAGTTGCTACGGCAAAGGCATGGTGATGAATATTGGAAACATATAAAAAGAAGACAACAGCAATTACACAATGCAGAAAGGCTGCTGTTCAAACGCATACATATTCGCGATGAGTACGCAACTTTATGTTTATCACACTGAAACTATAGTCTGGATTTTTGTGTAACGTCAACACACAAAATACGTACAGATTTATGTAATGAAAATTAGTAAAGTATGTAATACCGCGAGAACATTTTATTAAATAAATCATAAAACAAATATCTAGTGAAATCAACTTCTGAATTACACCATAGAAAATTATCTTAATACTGACTCCACCAGAAACATGAAAAGTACATTAAGAAGGTGCAACTTACATTACGAAATTTTTTATTTTATAAATATATACTCGGCTAATAAATAAATTATTTGCTATCACATCCGTTTACTAACTGTCCACCTTCACTGCAATTCGTAAGATACCCTAATTAACCTTTCAATTTGAAGCGCAATGAACAACAAGGTACTTATCAAAATTCTCTGCAGTCACAGAATATCGCCGATCAGAAATAATGTTGTAATGATTTAGATACGATATCTGTGTGGTGCGAAAAGTGGCAATTGACCTTGAATAAAGAAAAGTATGAAGTTGTTCACATGAGTATTAAAAGAAATCCGCTAAATTTCGATTACGCGATAAGTCACACAATTCTGAAGGCTGTAAATTGAAATAAATATTTAGGGGTTACAGTGACAAGTAACCTAAATTGGAACGATCAAAGCGAAGTACATAGCTACAACACTAGAAGAAAGGATGATCTTCACTATTCTGGATTAAATCTCACTTTGGCACAGAAAGGGGTGAATTATGCTGCTACATAAATCATTGGTTATTTGCCAAATAGTATTAAAAGTCTCACAGATAGCCAACCAACATTTAATAGCAAATTAAAAGAATTTCTGAATGACAACTCCTTCTACTCAATAGATGAATTCTTAGATATGACGTAGTAACGGAAAAAGAAGTAAAGAGAACTTATGTTAAAATGACACGTTCCACATCATTACGAAATGTCGTATACATGATCTATGGAACAAGGATTAATGTGTATATAGCTAATGTTGTGGGTAGAGCATATCAAAGGTTGCGATTCATTGGCAGAACACTTAGAAGGTGCAACAGATCTACTAAAGAGACTGCTTACACCACACTTGTCCGCTCTATTGTGGAGTATTGCTGTGCGGTGTGGGATCTGCATCAGGTTGGACTGATGGATAACATCGAAAAAGTTCAAAGAAGGGCGGCTCGTTTTGTATTATCGCGAAATAGCGGAGATAGTGCCACAGACATGATCGTTAAAACAAAGGCGTTTTTCGTTGCGACGGGATCTTCTCATGAAATTTCAATTACCAGTTTTCTCCTCCGATTGCGAAAACATTCTGTTGGCACCCACCTACATAGGGAGAAATGATCATCACGATAAAATAAGAGAAATCAGGGCTCGCACAGAAAAAATTTTGTGCTCGTTTTTCCCGCGCGCCGTTCGAGAGTGGAACGGTAGACACAGCTTGAAGGTGGTTCATTGAACCCTCTGCCAGACACTTAATTGTGAATAGCAGAGTAATCATAGATGTAAGAGGAAAATTAACTCTTCGCGTCGCAGGACGTTGATGGTGCAGACTTTGGGAGATGACATATTCGTAGGGAGATTTCCGCTGAAGCATCTTTTTCTCCCTCACCGAGGATATTGCGAATAGTAGCAGCTGAGTGTGTGGTGAAACATGAAGAAGAATGTGTAATTTTATATGGCATTAAGTTAACATATGTAATAATAATGAAACATGTAAAAATATGTGTCGATAAAGTGGAATATATCAACGGTGGCAATATAATTCACGAAAGTTTACACTTTTCACTTGCGTAGGAGCGAAGGAAAAGAATGTGTAATTACAAAAAAAACTCCGATCTCTGCTGATAACTATTGTAGAGTGCAACAAACGAGAACAGAGAAAATAAGTGTGTTGCCTCAGTTGTTGCAGTCTAGCAGCTGCGTAGATATTAACCGGTTTTCTCGTGAGAAATTAGGTAATTATTTTTTGTTTTCGCTTAGGAAACGTAGTATATAAATTTGTTAAACCTAATAAAATACTTGAAACTACGTTTTGTTCACAAGTTTCCTTTATGTTAATGCGTCATGTATACGATTTATAGTAGCCGTGGACTGTGTGCGTCAGATCTGCCACGATTATAGTGAACGCGTTAGATGAGAATCAGGTTTGGTGTAAACTGACCACGGCCTTCCTCTGTACCAAATTCGCAAAACTCAGTGAAGTGCAACTTTCAGCAGTCGAATCTTGCATGTTCAAACCTGGTAGTTTCGTAACAAGGTTTTTGAGAGCCAGTCTACTTTTTTTGTAGTTCGTTTTGTTACGTTATATTTAAAAGGAGAGGAAATAATTCGTCGTCATTCGCAAAAGCCTGTAAAAACTCATCAAAATCGACAGTGCCTGTGCGCAGCATGGTAATTGCTGCCAACGACCTATTGTTCCATCGGTAAGACGATGCAAAAACGGGGACACACATACAGTAGGTGGAAATAACTGTAGTATGATCATTCGTGTCGAAAAGGATATCTGTTTATGTGTTGGACGTGCGACTAAAACTATACTGCGCATGGAAAATGCCACTAAATTCGAAATTTAATTTTATACTCAGTGGCAGCTTACAGCAGACGCAATAGTTTTATTGGAGACTATTTTCTTGTGATACGCGACATAAAACATGAGTGGTAGTCGTTTTTTCTTTTTTCTGAAAGTACAAGTTTTTCAACCGGTTAATACTCTTCATCTCTACCTTGCCCTTCTATTAATGTCTCTGAGTGTCTGCTATACCAACAGTCCTGAATAATCTGTTTTACATAGTCCAATGTTTGATCTGCCACATAGCTTTTCACCTTTTTCTGCTCCTCCTCTTGTCATGATAATTATTCCTGGTTTCCTCAGCAACGTGCGACTATCTTGCCTCTTTGTCTGCTGGGACAAGCTAATTGTACACGTCTTCCCAAATAATTTTTGGTGCTACTTCGTATATAGCATAATTTCCTTCTATAACATGACATTTAAAATGCTTCCAGATTCCTCTTCTCTGGATATCCCGTGATCAACCTTTTTTTAATACAATGCTGTGCCTCAGGCGTACAGTTTCAGAAATATCTTTTTCAATTTCATATCCGTATTCGGTACCAAAGAGCTCTTCTTCATTTCTGCTAGTTTGGAAAAGGATTAGAGTTTAACATTTCGTCGATGATGGAGTCGTTATAGACGGAGGATATGCTCGTTTTGTTGATGCATGGTGAAATAATTCGGCCATGCCCTTTTCAAAGAAACCATCCTGTCACTAACCGCCGGCCACTGTGGCCGAGCGGTTCTAAGTGCTTCAGTCCGGAACTGCGCTGCTGCTACGGTCGCAGGTTCGAATCCTGCCTTGGGCATGGATGTGTGTAATGTCCTTAGGTTAGTTAGGTTTAAGTAGTTCTAAGTTCTAGGGG
This sequence comes from Schistocerca americana, assembly GCF_021461395.2. NCBI lineage: Eukaryota > Metazoa > Arthropoda > Insecta > Orthoptera > Acrididae > Schistocerca > Schistocerca americana. The sequence goes on from NC_060119.1 coordinate 473,767,516, forward strand.
ACTGATGACCTCAGATGTTAAGTCCCATAGTGCTCAGAGCCATTTGAACCATTTGATGTCACATTATCGAGCCCTCTGGACATGTTTCAGAGACGATATAGCTTCCCTTCGCTGACCGTGAAACGACTGCTGTGCCGTCAGGAAAGACTTGCTGGTATCACACCAGTGACTCTATACTAGGGCCGGCCAAGACTTGGGATCGCACAGGCTGCGTCTTGCTCAGCCTCGCTGCACATTTCCACCACAGCGATGGCTCGCTGTCTTGAGCAACTTGTTGGGGGGGGGGGGGGGGGGGACTGCGAAGGCACTGCAGTTAAATGACAGTGCAGTCGCACTGCAATACGACTTGGTTTTATATTTCACATTTGTCAACAACATGTATCACAAACAAAACAAATTATCAGTGTCATCTTACTATTTTTGGTGAGCTGTATGATTTTTATCTGGTACAGGCTGTCGGCATACCGACATACGCAGACAATGTTACAAAATTTCGCACTCAAGTTGCCCCATAACCGTGACTTATTTAGCTTCATAACCGAAAAAAGTTTTCCACATGAATATGTCGATCGAAATATTGTAACGCTCTTGCAGCCTCATCAATGAGTAATCGAAACTGTCCGTACAGTTTTAACGTGAGGGGAATCGCCATTAAAACGGGAATTACCTTGCAGGTCACTCATTTACATTTGCACATGGACAAGTGCGCTTTTAACTGAAACGGCAAACGATATGGAAAACAGGTCGAAAACAGATGTAAGATTGGCAGTGTCCTCAGGACGTTTAGGAAACTATCCATGTAATTGTTTTAACGCCACAGTGAATTCTTCAAACCCCCATGTTTTCTTTAACACCAGTGACCTTAGGGAAATAGACGGTGGTTTTTGTCATAATGCATCCATTTTATAACGCGATGTTCTTTTCAAATGCATCCGCATCAAATAAGAAAGAAGCTGTGTCTCACCTTGCAGTGTCTTACGGTGGGCAGTGTGCAGTCAAATCCACATCAAACGCGAGCCGTGTAATCCATTCCTGATTTTCTAATTGTAATTCCTGCACCCTTTTTTTCCTTCATATATTCAACAATAGCGAGGTTTAAGTCCAGGCATGCCCCTTGACTTAAACTTTGCAGTAATATATAAAGTCTCCATACTCTTCGTTCAGTTTCATTAAAAGCAGTTGCAACTGATAGTGGAATAATGCGTGCGACTTCAGAAATTTTGCTTTTCATATCACCAATTTCTTCGTGCTACATGCCTACAGATTTAGCACAAAATGCTTCTTGATGTACTGAACAATCAATCCCGACATGCGATCGTTGCAATTTTTTACTCTTTCAGTGTCAACTAAATTTTTAAATTCTTTCTGCATGGTATTGTAACATCGTTTCATAGTGTATTTGCAGCACCCATTTGCTTATGCGATTGCATAACAGATGTTGAGAATTCTCATCCCTCTCTTCTGTCGTTTCTATTTATTTTTGATGACGTCAGATCGCTAGACTGCCTTGTGCAAAAAAACGCTGGGGGTCTATGAATGTCCTTCATACCAAGAACAGGGTAAACAGCGCCGGCACTACGATTATGCCGAAATAAGGAAGTTGCGCCGACCTTAAAGCATAAAAGTGCCACACCGCAGTACTAAATGAAATTTCGCGATGTATGCTGTACTTGACATAATTACTATCTTATATCCATTCCCTGTGTCAATAAATTTTATTGATCTCACTCAAAGCATGTTCAGGTGTGCTTACCACTATACATATGCATGCCTGTGCACTAATCTTATTAATTCTCCATACACCATCTGACCTAAAAGTTGCGAGACTGATTGTATTTCTGGTGTATAATCGATATCAGCGTATTTACTACGATAGCAGCTTAAACTAACAGCTGAAAACAACAGATATGTACTCGACCAGTCAGCTGTAAGCAGCAGTCTTACGTAGTGGGTGTGCGGTCATAGTGTGTCACCGTTGCTGTGTCACAGATTGCAACGGAGCAACATCTGTAGATCGATTGTTCAAGATATTCTCTAAAATGTATTCCTGCTGCGAATGATTGAAAAACAAGACGCGGACTATTCTTTTCTGAATAAGAAAAGAAAAAAAAATACATCACGAGTGACAAGTCTTGGTGGCTACGAAGTCTTTAGCGACGTATTTCTTGAATAAGAATCTCTCGGTGTAAATGCCGCTTCAATTCAGGATAAAACTCCAAACTTTCGACCACTACCTGCATGGTCGTCGTCAGGGCTAAAACTGACTGTCGTAAACTGTAAACTAGCGAGGCTCCCACTTTTATATGCACAGGAAGGCTTCTGATTGGCTGGAATACGTCAAAGCAACAGCGATATGGCGCGTAGTGAAGTGGTGCCCTCTACTTCCATAGATGTAGTTTCTATCCCGCATTGCTTGCAGCGCCATCCCTTGAATCAGGAGGGAAAGTGCGGGAAGTTTTCCTCTGCGATTTTTCTTTATCCAGTGCACTCTTCCAGGTGTTGCTAAGTACATAGCCGTTGTCTCTGTTAAAGTTATTATCGCTGAGTCTTATTTCGACTGCTTCCCGGATCACAGAGTCCCAGTAATTCGATGCGTGGGCTATTACTCTCGTTTCTTCAAATAAAATCTTATACTTGTTAAGCAGGCTATGTTCAGCCACCGCTTATTTATTCCAAATACCTGTATTTCAGGTGCATCGGTTCTTACAGACTAGCCCATGTAATTCTTGCTGCATTCGCAAGGAATACTATAAATTCCCGGCACCCTTAAGCCGAGACTATCTTTGACTGGCCTCAACATTTCCTAATTTTCCTAGGTGGTCGGAAAACTGGTTTTATTCCTTGCCTCTTTAGGACTCTGCCTATCTTGCTTGTTGTAGTAGCACCGCAAAATGGAAGCCGCGCTGTGTGTTGGTCCTTTTCTTGTTTATGGACGGCATCGTGTCTTACTTTCTTTGACAATACTGATTTAATTTCACCGGCAGAATAACCTTTCCTCTTGAAAACAGTCGTCAAATGGTTGATTTCGGGACCGAGGTGATCCTTATTGGAAATAGTCCTGGCTCTGTGTACTAAAGTATTCAGCGTAGCTCTCTTCTGAGACGGATGATGGAAGCTGTGGCTGTGCAGATACAAGTCTGTATGCGTTGGCTTCCTGTACACAGAATGGCCCAGTCGTCCATCCAGTTTTCGCTCCACCAACACGTCTGAAAAAGGTAACTTCCCTTCCTTCTCTACCTCCATTGTAAATTTTATTTTTGGATGTACACCATTCAAATGTTCGACGGACTGCTGCAGCGTGTCACTGCCATGTGGCCAGATTAAAAAAGTGTCGTCGACGTATCTGTAGAAGCATGATGGGCAGAGGTGAGCACTGCTCAACGCTCGTTCTTAAAAATCCTCCATGAAAAAATTCGCTATTGCTGGTGATACTGGCGAACCCATGGCTGTTCCATCCGTCATTTCATAGTAATTTCCACTGTATAAAAGTCTTGGTGTCATCAATACGGCCGGCCGAAGTGGCCGTGCGGTTAAAGGCGCTGCAGTCTGGAACCGCAAGACCGCTACGCTCGCAGGTTCGAATCCTGCCTCGGGCATGGATGTTTGTGATGTCCTTAGGTTAGTTAGGTTTAACTAGTTCTAAGTTCTAGGGGACTAATGACCTCAGCAGTTGAGTCCCATAGTGCTCAGAGCCATTTGAACCATTTGTTATCAATACGAATCTGCCACAAAGCGACAAAGTGCAGAAGTTCACGTGAAGGACCAACGCAAACGACAGTCAAGCCAATGTGACGCATTATTTGAACAACATTCAAAAGAAGCACTTTTCCGATAGTTTCTCATGGTTGTATGATGGTTTGTTGCGTTGTACTAAGTGGGGAGGACGACTATGTGGACCACCTGAAGCATGAAATCTTAACTTTTCGCTATTTTTTGTTAATCCAGCTAGAAACATTCTAGCTGATAGGGCTATGGTGCCCTGTTAAAAATGCGTCGTCTCGTAGGGGGGATTTACAGAGGGTGAACATTAATAAAACCGACAAACTGCAGGGACGGATTCCTGATTAAAAATGGAGGGAAAAAGGTGGACAGGGTGCGTGCAATGACAGCAATTAATCCCGGGACTCAGAACAGAGCTGCACCGCATCCACATCACAACAGGTGATGAAAGTGGCCTCCGTGGGATGCAATGCATGCGTTCATAGGTCGCATCATAGATTGCCGCACTCTTTCGCACGTTCCAGTCTCTCTCCGAAATGCGTCACACGCATCGTGAACCCGCTGTTAAAGGATCTGCATACCAGGAACTAGTTCAGCATACACATCGCTTTTCAGATTCGCAGAGGAAAAAATCCAGGGCGACATAGTAGGCCATGCTATAGCGCCTCCGCATCCTATCCAGTGTCCAGGGAAGTTGCTGAGGTGCCGACGAACTGTAATGCGGAAGTGGATTGGTGCTCCATCATGCAGAAACGACATAACCTGTCGTATTGTCAAAGGCACATTCTCAAGGTACCCAGGCAGAGCATTGTGCAGGAAATCTGGGTACGTTGTGGATTAATAATTGGTCGCCAAGAATCCCTGCCCACACATTGATGCTGAACCGATGCTGATGAGACGCCTCAACCATTGCCCGAAGATTGTCTGAGGCCCACAAATGAGATGACAATTACGCAGATTGGTGATGCCACTTCTGATAAAGGTTGTTTCGTCGGTAAAGAGGACTGATGATAGAAATCCCATAGCTGCGATGGTCTGGTGCAGAAACGGTAACAAACTTCTTCCCGTGGACTGAAATCCACTGCTGATAATTCTTGCACTCGTTGTGGGTGATAGAAATAGGAGCAATTATCATCCAGGATACACTTAATCGTACTTTGGCTTACACCATGTTGGCGGGCCACTTACCTTGAGCTTGTACTAGGGTTCGTATCAAGATCCTGTAGAGCCCGCTCCTCCAAATGGGTTGTACGCACAGTCAGCCGCCTTCCTGCACTTTCGTCTGCCTGAAAGGACACAGTATCACATAAAGGCCCAAAAAGGGCGTGAAGTACTGTGTGATGTGATTTGGTGTCTGTGAGGGTACTTGTTTTGGTATAGCCGTTTTGCCGCTCGACCGTTACCATCAGCTTAGCCGTACACAAACACCATCTCGGGTTTTTCCCGACAGGAATACAGGGCCATTCTGCCGCTTATAGTTCACTACGGTAGTCACACAGCCGGCAACAGAAAGAACGCAAGACACTTAGTCACAGGTACATTCATTCCTCAGCGCCCTCTACCGTGGCAACGATGCATTTCCGGACACATGTTCATAGGACCTTCTACATCTACATTTACATCTACGTGATTACTCTACTATTCACAAAAAAGTGCCTGGCAGAGGGTTCAATGAATCACCTTCATGCTATCTGTCTACATTCCACTCTCGAACGGCACGCGGGAAAGACGAGCACTTAAATTTTTCCTTGCGAGCCCTGATTTCTCTTATTTTATCGTGATGATCATTTCTTCCTATGTAGGTGGGTGCCAACAGAATGTTTTCGCAATCGGAGGAGAAAACTGGTGATTGAAATTTCATGAGAAGATCCCGTCGCAACGAAAAACGCCTTTGTTTTAATGATAGCCACTCCAATTCACGTATAATGTCTGTGGCACTATCTCCCCTATTTCGCGATAATACAAAACGAGCTGCCCTTCTTTGTACTTTTTCGATGTCATCCGTCAGTCCCACCCGATGCGGATCCCACATCGCACAGCAGTACTCCAGAATAGGGCGGACAAGCGTAGTGTAAGCAGTCTCTTTGGTAGACCTGTTGCACCTTCTAAGTGTTCTGCCAATGAATTGCAGTCTTTGGTTTGCTCTACCCACAATATTATCTATGTGATCGTTCCAATTTAGGTTATTTGCAATAGTGATCCCTAAGTATTTGGTTGAATTTACAGCCCTCAGATTTGTGCGACTTATCGCGTAATCGAAATTTAGCTGATTTCCTTTAGTACTCATGTGAATAACTTCACACTTTTCTTTATTCAGGGTCAATTGTCACTTTTCGCACCATACAGATATCTAAATCATTTTGCAAGTTGTTTTGATCATCTGATGACTTTACAAGACGATAAATAACAGCTTCATCTGCAAACAATCTAAGACGTCTATTCAGATTGTCTCGTATGTCGTTAATATAGATCAGAAACAATAGAGGGACTATAACACTTCCTTGGGGAATGCCGGATATTACTTCTGTTTTACTCGATGACTTTCCGTCTATTACTACGAACTGTGACCTTTCTGACAGGAAGTCACGAATCCATTCGCACAACTGAGGCGATATTCCACAGGTACGCAGTTTGGTTAGAAGACGCTTGTGAGGAACGGTGTCGAAAACCTTCTGGAAATCTAAAAATATGGAATCAATTTGACATCCCCTGTCGATAGCACTTATTACTTCATGAGTATAAAGAGCTAGTTGTGTTTCACAAGAGTGATATTTTCTGAAGCTGTGCTGACTGTGTCAATAAATCGTTTTCTTCGAGGTACTTCAGTATATGTTCCAAAACCCTACTGCAAATCAACGTTAGTGATATAGGCCTGTGATTCAGCGGATTACGCCTACTTCCCTTTGTTGGGTATTGGTGTGACTTGAGCAATTTTCCAGTCTTTAGGTACGGATCTTTCCGTGAACAAGTGGTTGTATATAATTGCTAAATATGGAGCTATTTTATCAACATACTCTGAGAGGAACCTGACTGGTATACAATCTGGACTTGAGGCCTTGCCTTTATTAAGTGATTTAAGCTGCTTTGTTACACCGAGGATATCTATGTTTCTTATCTGGGCAGTTATTCTTGATTGGAATTCAGGAATATTTACTTCGTCTTCTTTGGTGAAGGAATTTCGGAAAACCGTGTTTAATAACTCTGCTTTAGTAGCAATGTCATCAGTGACTTCCCTCATTTCCAGTCAAGAGTACGTCCCTGCAGTTTTTATTAATGTTCACCCTGTATAAGTTAGATGAAGTCTTTCACGGTTACATGGACAAAACCCATGCATCCACCGTGCCCTACTTCCCGGATCACAGTCACGTTGCTATTCGCTGAGCATCCGTTTTTCTTAATTATGTCAGTGACGTACTGGCGAGTTTTCTTGTACTTTTGCCGAATTGGCTCTGCCCGACCAGTGGCAAGCTCCTAGATATGGAGTGGCCGGCGGATGCGCCGAGATTCCCAAGCGATCCACGGGCGCGTGCGCGAGCCCCGTTACGCCTGCAGCTGGCGCGGCCCGCCACGCCACGCCCCCACGGCTAGGCTGTGAGGCACGCACGGCGGCCGCTCGGCGCTCGCCCTCCCGGAGCCCGCAGCCTGGCGCACGCCCGAGGTCACCATTGACGTCAACGGTCACGTGACACCGCCCGGCTGCCGTCGCCACCGGCGACGCTGCGGCCGCAGATAAGCGTGTATGCCCGTCAGCGGAACTCCTTCTTTTTCCCCTTTTGCTCGCTTCAGCAGAGGCGCTTCCGATGTGGATTCTTCTCGAAAGTCACGCATTTCACTTTCCTTTACTGCTGCTTTTGTACAAATGTCTCGACGCATACTGTGGTTGTAATTCAAAGATTAGAGGATTTACGAGTGAAGAAGCTGTCTTCAGTCACTCTTCACTTATTTTTTGCTTTTATCGAAAATTATGTTGTACCTATGTCAGCCACTAAGAGAAAGTATTACTACATATTCTACTATTCATTTCATTCATTTGATTTATTTCATATTTAAAACATACTGTCCGCTGTTTTAAAAAGCACGTCGTACATTTTACAGTTTTACATGTAATAGTACTATGTTCCACGTTATCAGCAAAATTTGTTTTGAGCAATAAAACAATGAGTCATGAAGAAAAGTAAATTATTTGGAGGAAACGAATTGTTAAAATAATAAATTTTAGTCATATAGAAGAAAATAATAGAAAGATAGGAAAGGGACGAACTACAAATTTTCTTTTACTGTTAAAAACAAAATGTAACATATAAATTATGGTTTGTATTGTTGCTATTACAGGTCAGCAGAAACATCGAGTCTGTCCCACGTGAAGTAGCGTACAAAATTATGTCTTCATACATTGCTAAATGAAGTACGTCATGAGTGATTCTATGTGTGTTTGTTTCTACTGTCTAAGAACTACTATTATATATTACACCTTGCAGTTGACCACAGCACTATTTGTGCTACTACATCTAGACATAGTTCTACGTGTAGTATGTGTGCTAGTATGTTGTATGTTTGTCTGAATGTTGCTGTCTTCCTTGACCAGCGCCATAGGCAGGAGGGTAGCCTCGGACCCTACAGATTTGAGCCTCATCTCCCCTGTATGGCGCATTCCTTAGATACCGGGTGATCAAAAAGTCAGTATAAATTTGAAAACTGAGTAAATCACTGAATATTGTAGATAGAGAGGTACAAATTGACACACATGCTTGAAATGACATGGCGTTTTATTAGAACCAAAAAAATACAAAAGTTCAAAAAATGTTCGACAGATGGCGCTTCATCTGATCAGAGTAGCAATAATTAGCGTAACAAAGTAAGACAAAGCAAAGATGATGATCTTTACAGGAAATGCTCAATATGTCTACCATCATTCCTCAACAATAGCTATAGTCGAGGAATAATGTTGTGAACAGCACTGTAAAGCATGTCCGGAGTTACGGTGAAGCTTTGGCGTCGGATGTTGTCTTTCAGAATCCCTAGAGATGTCGGTCGATCACGATCCACTTGCGACTTCAAGTACCCCCAAAGCCAATAATCGCACGGACTGAGGTCTGGGGACCTGGGAGGCCAAGCATGACGAAAGTGGCGGCTGAGCACACGATCATCACCAAACGACGCGCACAAGAGATCTGTCGGCCATTTTGTAACTTTTTTTTGTTCTAATAAAACCCCATGTCATTCCAAGCATATGTGTCAACTTTTACCTCTCTATCTACATTATTCCGTGGTCTATTAAGTTTTCAAATTTGTACTGATCTTTTTATCACCCGGTATAATGATTGTCTCGTTTGTACTTGTCATTTTACGATATTTAAACTACAGTTTAGATACATGAATCAGTCACCTGCTGCGTCCGTTTTTCTTATAATTATCTTATTTATCCATTTTAGGTGTTACACTGCTATGTGTTATGCGCCTGTGTCTAGTGTTGTTGTGGTGTTTGTGTCATTTTTTTGTCTCTGCATCAAGGGTCCTGCCATAGTGTTTGTTGTGTGTCTGTTCGGATCTGCCTTACGTATTTTCTTAGCTATAGATGTCACGCAGTGTTTTTGAAACCTGATCAGCGATGTTGTCAGGAGCACACCATTTGTCTGGTTTGCTTAACATTTTCTTGCTGCTCTTACGTGTGTGAGGGTGCTGCAATGTAATGCAACGTGTTTCTACTATTACAGATCATTATCAGGAACAGGAAGGTTTTTCAATGCAGTATTTGTGTGCAATCAGATCTAACGTTCAATCACGCTGTACATGACGCGAAAAACGCAAAGTAAAAATTTTGGCTGGTTGAACGTTCCACACGAAGCCACACAAATCCTGTGCCTGATGAGGATTTATGGTAGTAGAAACGGCAAACCATAATAAAGGTTTTTCACATCTGTGGGGCGCCACTGCTTAAAAAATATTTTGTTTTTGTTTTGTACGCGTTTCAGAGCTAACAAGGGGAGACCGCCAGTTGTGAACTTCAGATTCGATTCATACTGCGCATAATAAAAGCTCATGGCCAGAGGTGTAATGTGGCAAAGCACCAAGATGCACTTCTCAGCCGTTGTCGAGAAAATCGACAGTTAAGAGAAACCGCTGCGGTGAAATACTCTCTACGATTAATAATTTTCTGCAGCGTCGTGGCGCAGCGGTAAGCGCTCGGGTTCGTAATCCGAAGGTCGCCGGATCGAATCTCGCACCATGCAACTTTTTTTTATTATTTGTTTTTTTTTGTAATTAAAATAATATATATATTTCCGGCAATCAGTTGCAACAATTATGCATATAATAAGTTGTTGAAAGTTGTTTGTCATGGACAAATAAAACTTGAAATAAAACACAATATCACAAATAGTATTCAAGTGGATACAATTTATTGAAAAGTTCGGTATACAATCGCACATAATTAACAATTAGTGACCAGAAGTAGCTGGAGTATTGCACGAACCAGAGTGATAGTTATCGTAGAAACATGGAAAGCAGAAAACAGCACGACATCGGGCACATCTGATAAACGATGCGTTTTTACTAGAACAATTGTTTTTTAAATTATCTGTTGGGAAACACACCTGACTGACATTCTGAAAAATCGTTCTATCGTTCGTCAGGTTTGATGCATACCACGCGTATCGTATCATATCGGCAAAAATCGGAGAAGACAATTGGTGGTGGACGATGGATATATATATATATATATATATATATATATATGTGTGTGTGTGTGTGTGTGTACATTTGAATTACAAAAAACAAAAACAAAAAAGTTGCATAGCGCGAGATTCGATCCGGTGACCTTCGGATTACGAACCCGAGCGCTTACCGCTGCGCCACGACGCTGCAGAAAATTATTAATCGTAGAGAGTATTTCACCGCAACAGTTTCTTTTAACTGTCGATTTTCTCGACAACGGCTGAGAAGTGCATCTTGGTGCTTTGCCACATTACACCTCTGGCCATGAGCTTTTATTATGCACAGTATGAATCGAATCTGAATTTCACAATTGGCGGCCTCCCCTTGTAAGGCGCGAAACTCTTTTTCCAAGCTCCAAAACTTGAGTTTTTATGCAGTGCACAGGCTTTCGTTTTTCACATACAATTAACCAAAGTGAAACAGCTGTTACTTTTGCGAGAATGATCTCTTGGATGAAATCTCATCATCGGACGCCAAAAATAAAGGCAAAGCCTTGTTGATGTAGTCAACCACCTTTGTGTCTCGCCATCTCTACCATTTGGTTGTAGCCTTTGCTTCCCCTGCACTTCTCCTTCTAAGATGATTTTTAAGCTATTATATCGACTTAGGTATCCAGTTCATATAGTTTTTCTTCACTGTATCATGTTAATCATTTGCCCTTTCTCTTGAATATCTGTTAATGTTTGTTTATTGGATTTTTTTTCAGTCCATGATGTTTTTGTGACTCTTCGTATATCCACGTCTCTATTACTTCTATCTACTTCTATCTATATATTGAAAAAATGTCACTGTGCGTTTAATATGCTTCCCTCCCCTCTGCCACTGAATAATGTATATGCGGTGGTGAAATCCATCGCACTTGCATTTACGCTTAGGAAGTTTGGCAGTTCTAAAAGTAGTGCAATGCTCAGAGATTTGCATGAGTTACTAATTCGTAGTTTTAAGTTGTTAGTTTGTCAGTTTGTGCATGGGATGATATAATACAGGTTCTCATTGTTTTAAGTTATCCATACGACCGAGACCAAATAATTTTGACTTCTGAGCAGACATCTAATCCCGCAGTACAAACGCGGAAGTTTTACAGCGATGCAAACTGCAAATATTCCATGTAGGAAGGATGGTAAAAGTTGTAACTCATATTTATATTCGCTGAAACGTTAGATTTGAGGTGAAATGTAATTTATTTCAAAATCCACTGTAACGAATTTCGTTTAATGCTATGTGAAAAACAAACAAATAAGAAACCGAAAGTGCTATGGCATGCTTCAGGAGTAGTGAAAACAAGAGACTCGTAGTGACTGGAGAGATTATGAAACATTGTAGCCTGTTTTTGGACTTACTACGTAGTCTGTTACATAAAGCGTAAGTTGATATAACGACACAAACACTCCACAAACAGCTACTTCAAGCTATTTTTATCGGTCACAATGCATTTAGATGACAGACTACTATTCTATGTAACTCGTCAGCACAGCTCTCAGCAACGCAACGCTGCTATAACTTTCTTCAGATGTGGAGCTCACTAGGATAATGCAAATTACCAGTGAGGCAGCACAAAGAACTCAGTAGACATTCTGCCGAGTTAAATCGAAAGTATGTTGCACTTGAAAATAGTGCTATAGCGTCGAAACGCCTCCTGTCTGTGATAAATTTGAATTTGAATGGCTCATTGAGGAGTATTTATTCCGCTTCAACACTGTTTGCATATAGTCCTGGACATTACTTTCGTAAATATGGTTATGTGTAGAAATGAAATCTATTGTTGGAAACGCCGGCCGGTGTGGCCGTGCGGTTCTAGGCGCTACAGTCTGGAGCCGAGCGACCGCTAGGTCGCAGGTTCGAATCCTGCCTCGGGCATGGATGTGTGTGATGTCCTTGGGTTAGTTAGGTTTAATTAGTTCTAAGTTCTAGGCGACTGATGACCTCAGAAGTTAAGTCGCATAGTGCTCAGAGCCATTTGAACCATTTATTGTTGGAAAAGTTTTCACTCTCGAAACTTTAAAGCGATTGTTATTCCAGACAAAAGTCACATCTGCTGGGCTATATAAATTGGATAATTTTGCAACTTGTTTGCGCCTGAAGAAGACGTTTTGCAGGATTTACGTAGGTAGGCGTCTGAAAGCAGCCAGATCGCATGAATAGTTGTCTGTCCTGGAGATGAACTCTTTTAATATTAAATAAACCGTACTTTGTTCTCTTATATTGGGAAGCAGCACGTACATAAAAAATGATTACGTTGTGACATGGACACGTCATTAAGTCTGGTTTATAATCTTGCTTATCGTAAAAAATGCGACCATCGTGTCAAAAACGAATGTGGATATTGAGGTGCCAAAGTCGAGACACCATGGCTACTGTAGATCTTTTTTTCATGAGTTATGCGGGCAATTGTCTATAAGCAGTTGACAGCTTAGCCATGACCTACAAGCCACACTGTGAAATTTGTTCTGTTGCAGAATGCCATGTACAAGTATTCCTGTTAGTTAAAGATAATGTGCGTAAATAATTAGGGTGTATTAGCCAAACCACGTAGAGTGCTGATTTTGAACTCCTTTGCAAATCCGTGGAACCTTTACATCTTGCAAACCGTTCAAGAGTCTTATTTTGGGCTGGTACTGCATAGCCGCATAATCACGTAGGCTTCTGTTGTATGACGTAGGATCAAACCAAATTTCTTAGCCGTTCGTTATCTTTGCCCCCCCCCCCCCTCATTCAAAGGAAGTGTTTTTTGGAGGTAGGGTAAACAAAATTATTGACAATATAGGAAGAAATGTGAGGGAACTCGTGTGGATTGTATAGCTGCTTGTTCTTTGGTAGTGTGTCCACTGTCATTACATATACGTAAGTAATATCAGCAGTGTTAGTCTTTTTTTTTCGTGGACGTTCAAGAAGACTGCTGTATCGTCTGCCGTCAGCTTGCTTTGGTTTAAGCAGGCTTTAAAGACGTCTTAATAAAGAGTATATGACTTTTAATTGCATTAAGTCTTTCGCATTACAGATTACAATATTCAAAGGACGCGACACTGGAGTTTGCTTGGTTGTTACACACCGACAAGTTGAAGTGTGTGGGAACAGCTTGAGATGGATAGTGCCATTGGAGTCTTTCTTCGTTGTTGTTGTTGTGTGCGCGTTCCTCGTAGCGGAGAATAATTCAGACCGGGATAAGTAAAATGTTCCAACTTGAGGTTGAAGTTCTTTTGTCTATGTTTGCTTTTACAATAACATGTTTTTTTGGGTAGGGTCCGCCTTTGGCAAAACACAGTTTTGTTCTTTGTCCCAGACATGTTTCACTGCAGTTGCAGCAGCATCAGTGGTTTTTTTTATTTTATGGCTGTTAAACATAAGGTATGTTCTTTACTGTTTAAAGACATGTAAATATTAGTTTGTAAACCGTAATTACAGATTTTTGAAGATCACATAAAATTGTGTGTTCATACCTTCCAACCACATTGATGTGGTTTTCCTGCTGTGTTACGCTTTACAATGTCTGTTTTTCTTTACAGTTTGTCACCTGCAACTATATACCACTTAATGTAGGCAAAATATTTACGCAAAAATTACGATTTGTAAACTTACATGACTATGCCTGAGATTAATAATTTATGTGAATGGTTTTTTGTTTTTTTTGTGTGTGTGTGTGTGTGTGTGTGTGTGTGTGTGTGTGTGTGTGTGTGTGTGTCTGTATCTATTTACGTTATGTTTCACTTACGTTTTCCTTTTTCGTCATCTTCTTCATTGTCAAATTCTGTGTATTGAGTTGTCACTGTTTACCAGCTGTAATAACAAGATGGCGGACAGTAGAAACCGTAATTTTTGCGTAAATATTTTGCCTACATTAAGTTTTATATAGTTGCAGGTGACAAACTGTAAAGAAAAACGGACACTGTAAAAACGTAATACAGCAAGAAAACCACACCAATGTGGTAAGAAGGTATGAATATACAATTTTATGTGCTCTTCATAAATCTGTAATTACGATTTAGAAACTAATATTTACATGTATTTATACACTAAAGAACATTCCTTATGTTTAACAACCATAATAATAAAAAACCCACTGATGATGCTGCAACTGCAGTGGAACATGTCTGGGACAAAAAACAAAATTTTGTTTTGGTAAAGGCGGACCCCACCCAAAAACTTAAAATGTTCCATTTTTATTTGCCCTGAGTACGGGAATAACCGGATAAGTTTCTCTAAGAATCCCCTCGTCGCAAGGCACTCAGTTCGTTTGGTTGGAGTGTAAGCGACGGCGGCTATTACAACAGCAGAAATAACATCTTGATAAATGTCAGCAGCACAAACAGCCTGATGCGGATATCGAACGTGTGGAATCTTCGATGCTATTCGACATGTTAATTAATCATCAGTTGCAGAAGTATTAATTATTGTACTGTCCAGAGTAAACTTTCTCTGTACAATCTCTGTTATCCACAATGAACATAAGAATAAGTGACTTAAACATGTGGTGTACAGCCGTTCCTTCTGACAAAGAAAGCAGCATTATGCACCTAAAATATAGGGCGTTTTTATAGTAATGGAATCAACCGTCTCACCGGTTTTTAATGTGTGCTGAGGCACATATAGCATAAGTTTTGAAAACCATGGCCTTGAAAATACATGGAACGTCTTGACCAGAAAATCCCGCATTGGTACGCGATTCCAGTTATCAGAATAATGGGCATCCTATAATCGTGAAGTCGCAGAATGCACTGTCACTGCCAGACAAAAACGCCCCGCAAGTTATTCCGCCGTGTGTAGCAACATTTCAGCAGCACGATCTGTTTTGTTGGAGGGCAGGCAGATGTTTGTGTGAATTGCTATGTATGAGGAACCGGTACTGGCTTGCGTCACCTGTTGTTTCTGCTCCGTGATTTGGTTACAGGTTTGCTGTCGGGCTCCGTCGTGCAGGCGTGAGCTTTCTGCCAATATTCCTCTAACCACAGGCTCAAACAAATGTAAACAACTTCTGCGGAAGATTACTGTCTTTCTGTAGTTAGTTTTGTTTATCTGTTCCAGAAGCACTTCCGGAGTGCTTAATCTGCCAAAATGGGTAAACTAAATGCTGAAAAACAACCCCATTAACAAAGTGGCTGAAGATAGTCTTGCATCTGCAACCTTCCTCCAGGAACCTGCAAACAGGAGGCCATTGTGGTCTCATGAGCGAAATAGAAGGGGATGCTTCATATGTCGGTATTTAAGAAGTTATTAAAGCTTATCATGGAAGGAGTAAAGCTTCCCGTTGACTGTAGAGCGTCAACAATTTACTCAGCGATGAACCATGTGTGTGTGACAACTTACACCTGTATCATTGTACTGGTTGTCGACTATTAAGTTATAGCTATAAGTCTGATTCACCAGCATTAGAATACAAGTTAGTATTTGGGAGGAGCAGCAGATCAATAGTTGATCACTTGGCTATAGTGAAAGAATTTTATGAAAAAATCTGACTTTCTGATGATGTACATCCTTTCTTTATATTCCTTTCAGAAAAGGGGTACAATACACGCCGACCACCCCTGCCCCCTAAACATGTTTCGAAAATTTCAAATTGATTCCGTGATCATAGATAGACCACAAACATTTTGCAAATTTGGAGTCAGTTGAGAAATATCATGTGTCTCTAATAAATTATTTTGCGTCTTCTAATCTCAGCGTGTTATCCACATGGAATATGATCAGGTTGGAACATTCAGAAAGACCTCTCAGGTAAGACAAGACACTGTCTACGAGAGTGGAATTTTTTGAATGTGGGGAAAAAACAACTTAGAGTATCTGCCCCAATGTACCAGCAGTTCAACTTTTAGTTCTTCATGCGTAATTCTGTTAGGGACGATATTCTGTTGCCATAAAGTGACGGTAAGCTCAGTGAGGTGGAGTACACCAGACTTCATATTGCGATAAGATGGAATACTTTATTAGTTCCTGCAGAAGTAAAAACGCAGCAACTACCTTTCGGTCAAAAAACTGTACAATGTTGGCATGTATACTTACTTTCAAGACTTTCACTTATTGAAGTCATATAGGTTAACATTTTGCGCAGAGGATATTTATAGTTCGAAAGCTCGTCTACCAAGTCGTATATGGAGTAAATGCACGAACCTTACGTAGATCAGAATTAAAGAAGCTGGGCATATTTTAAACTGTCATTACTGTTTATCTGTTCTCAAATGAGATTGCTTTTATGTTGATAATTACTTATGACAACATGCTGTTGTTTCACAGTAGCTGCGTGCAGTGAACTTCATTACTTGAAAAAATACGGTAACGAATCAAAAAAGTGGTTGGTTTCTGAATTTTTGCAGGTAATTTACCCCACATCCACTGAAATCAAAGGCCGCTATTCAGTGAACTTTTACCAGCTCTTGCAAGGTAAGAAGAAGCATATTTTCGATCGTAAGTTGAAAGTGGTTCTGTTGAGAAGCTCACCGTATTATTTTCTAGAATATCTGGGGTCCATTTGACTGTTTGTAAAAGAATGGAATTTATGAACAAAGGATCTGGATAGTATCTGATCTAACAGTCGTGATTAGGGTTTCCCACTGTTGTTCCAAATCATTTTAGTTGAATACTGGAATAGTTTTTGGCAGTTAGTCAGCCTTCGCCTTCACGTTTGCAACAACTGTCTAATTCGTTCTGTGTTATCCGAACATGAATTTCTTTCCGTAGTATTCTGATAAAAGTTTTTACGAAGCAATTCTCAACTGAGCCGAATTTTATATGCAAGATCGTGCACTTTACAGTCGCAGGAGACACCTCAGTGTTCTGCTCCGGGTGAAACGTTGCATGTGCTGTTATTCTCGGAGGAGAGCGAAGCAGTCATTAAAGTAGTGAAAATGTTTGACTATGTGAGCTACATTTCTGCAAATAAGAAACCTAAGCTCAGTTACAAACAACGACTATTCAATATAAGAGCGCTCACACAAAGAAGAGAAAAACATTTACACCTCAGTTGGAAGAAAACCATTGCATATCAGTATAATGTTTTTCTATTACTCGTCATTTGTGGGGGAAAGATATGTGTCACAATCATTTAGTAATGAATGATCTGATTTGTTTCAGGTCGAGGTCTTATAAGTTGGTACCGACATGTTAGGATGCGAACACTTAAGTTGTTGCAGTGCCAGTAGCAAAAGACCTATTATTTTGCAATATCTATGTTAAAATAGTAGGATGCTGCCCTTTTACGTGCGTGTGCATTGCATTCATGTCCTCTCCGCGAGTTGGAAACAGGAGTGTTGCTCGGTCGTTATGCCACAGATTTTTCCGACCGTCAAGTTGGAAAACCGCTCTTAATGACTCCGATTTACGTCACTTGCATTAAATTGGTGTGGGTCGCGCTGCCGCCGTTCTTGTCAACAGAGATTCCGACTTACTGATATGACCTTCCTCGTCTTGGATGGTCGGTGTCGTTCGTATAGACAGAATAGTCAGTACTCACCTATTCTCCGTACTCCATGTCATTCTACGCATTTGGCAGTAACATTTAATCGATGGTGAAAACGGTAAAATGTAACTAAACTTCGTTGGCCAAACAGTTTTCGGGGAGAATTGTAATCTCATTTGTTGAAATGTGGGCAGTTCCTGAAATTGTCGAGATAATAAACTGATCGTAAAAATCTAACAGAATTTCAATATGCTGAGTTGCGGGGAATGAATACCTAATATAGCAAGTGTTAAAACTTTTCACGTAAACATGAACAGTAAGTCGCACAGGGCATTTTGGTAATGCAGTGGCAAAAGTTGAAAATTTGTACCGGACCAGGACTCGAACACGGGTGTACTGCTTCCCACGAACGGCTACCTTAACCGCTTCGCCCTTTCGGACACGATTCCTGACGACTCAAATTTCAAACTTATCGCGCCATGCGGCGCAGAACCACTCGTCCATTAAACTCTCTACTCGCAAATTCCTGATACGTGTAAGAGTTCGGACGATAGTTGCGCGTTCGCACTGAAATAAACGTCGAGGAGCTGTTATCCTCTTTTTCAGATATATACTTTAAAAATTTTGATTCAGTTTCCATGGAAATAGACTGGCCGGAGTGGCCGAGCGGTTCTAGGCGCTACAGTCTGGAACCGCCCGACCGCTACGGTCGCAGGTTCGAATCCTGCCTCGGGCATGTATGTGTGTGATGTCCTTAGGTTAGTTAGGTTTAAGTAGTTCTAAGTTCTAGGGGACTGATGACCTCAGCAGTTAAGTCCCATAGTGCTCAGAGCCATTTCAATAGAAATAAGTACTTACAGCCCTTGGGACACATGGCATTGACCCAAACTATTACAAAATTGTGGAAGCTTTCGTGGCCAAATCTTTATGTATTACCAATTCGCTTTTGTCTCGGCACCTTCGATCGACGTTTTCTAAATGATTTTTTGACGTTTCTCCAGCACTAGTGATGGCATTGTCAAAGTTTCACCCGCCATTACTGGTGGCAACCAGCGTCTTTGATGATGCCAGCCACTCGTGCTAGGGAAAGGTCAAAACAATCATTAAACAAACATCGGCCGAAGATCACAAGGCGAAAGCCAACAGGCAGTAGGCTTCAGAATAGGGAGAATCGAAGAATTAAGGAGTCCGACAAGGAGAATCCATGTCACCATAACTAACTTCAAGTGTCCCAGATGAAGTGAAGCGATCAGATCCTTAAACTGAAGAAACGAAGAAGAAATGCGTGATTACAGAACGTATTTGAAGCACCTTGTGAATGACACTGTACTCATTGTCTCTAGTGCAGATACGCTTAAACAACGAATGGCAGAACTTAAGAGAGAACTTTGAAATTAGGTCTGAAAATAAATTATTGTAAGACTGAAATAATATAAAACAAATACATCCAGAATAAACCAGTGCAAAATAACTATGAAGTCACAAAATTAGTTGATAAATTATTGCATTTATGGAAGGAGAGAACAAGGACTGAATGAGCAGGAAAGGAAATAAACAGTAGAGTAAAACTTGCAGGAGTGCCGTTGGTTTCTCATTACTAATTTTCCAGTGTGTCTGAAAAGCAAAGTTTTCAGTCAGCTTGTATTAAAAGTTTTTACTTGCGGAGGTGAGAAGTAGACTTTTAATGCAAAAACAATGGAATATCTAAGAATTTCTTAGTGAGAATAACAAAAGAGACAGGAAAACAAATAAAAGGATCAGGGGAAAGATCGTAATTAGAAGGCGGTATAACAAATGAACGTACTGAGACGAGTCGGTTGTAGGTAGACCAAGAACATTATTTGTTTGGATCCCAAGAGAAGAGCATACAAAGAAATGTGGATAGAAATGCGTGATTATGATGAACGTTTAGCGTGAAATAACGCAAGGACATACAATACCTTGCTCTGCCTAGACACGTAGCATCCCCCACATTAAACGTCAACTGATAACGCCATGCTATCACTTCAGTTAAAAACCAGTAAATAAGAGAGAGAAGAATAAGACATCCTCGAACCAAATCTCTAAATTTCATTACACCACTAACCATTTAGATATGCTTCTACAGGGACATAGATGTAATTCACGTGGCAGAAACTGGATGGGAAAGTAAATCTAAAAATCTGTTTTATTTTTGTTTATGTATGTATTTGCTGAAATTTTAAGCTCCTCCTGACGGAAAACTTAAATAAAGGACATACACCGCTAATACTCTCGAAAAAATATTTCAAAATTAATAACTCTCCCGACTACTTTACAGATGACAGGTTCTCGACCCATACAAAGGCATAAAGAAAAGTCGTTCTGTACAAATCCACTTTCACAATTAATGTAGCTTTAAGTGAGCAGTCAAAACTAAATTTAAGAAATGTGAGGTGTGAGTACCTTTAAAAAATTAAGAAATATACGCCTAAAAAAGAAAAAAAAACATGAACTTTGTATTATAACATTTTTGCTGAAATAAGTGGAGACACGCAGAAGGTGAGACGTAGTGTCGATTCTAGTTTGAGTGAGTAGAAAAAAGAAATATATTATTTCGTTGCAGAACGAAGAGTCTAAAAATCACAGTTTAACTCTATATTATTTTTTGGACATCGTGTTTACTCGCAGCTGACTTAATACGACTGGGAAGTATTAGGACGAATTTTGCCTGGAACTTCATGAGTTGTTATTCTCGATGAGAATCGAGCTCATAAATTGGAGAACAGTTTATACACGAAACCTTTCGAATTTTGAAAAGTACCAGTTTGTCTAAACGACGCAAATACCGTAACTGCATTCTTTAATGCTTAAAGAAAAGAGTGGATGAGAAAATGAACAGAGGAAGAAGTGCGTCCAAGCAGTGTGTGCGGTGGCAGTGGACAGCAATTGGCGAAGACGCTGTGTAACTGGACCCAATTATGCTTTTGCGAACTCAGAAGGCGGAAGATCGGCCACGCAGCCTTGAAACGGCGGCGCTGGAATTCGAAACTCGTTCCGCGCGCAGTCGCCCGCTGTCTCACGTTACCGGCTTTCCGCGAGTGGGCGAGTTTAGCAGCTGCTTGTCTCTTATCCTGCACGACAGGAATTCGAAGCACTTTGCGTAAGGGTCTATATTTACTGCACTTTGTCTCTTGTGCGTGTAAGAGGAAGAATTTTTTTTAGTTTTAGTATTTACTGTAACGTTTGTATTTAAATACACTAAAAGGCAAAAAAAAAGGTGAACCAACGCACCACGAAGGAATTATCCGAATAGTACAACTGCAGAAAAAATGGATTATTTATTCAAGAGTAAGAGCTTCACAAATTCAGTAAATCAATAACGCGTTGTCAGGGATTTTCTCTGCCTCGTGATGACTGGGTGTTGTGTGATGTCCTTAGGTTAGTTAGGTTTAAGTAGTTCTAAGTTCTAGGGGACTGATGACCATATATGTTAAATCCCATAGTGCTCAGAGCCATTTTTTTGAATAACGCGTTGGTCCACCTCTGGCCATTATGCAAGCGATTATTCTCTTGGCATTAATTGACAGAGTTGTTGGATGTCCCCCTGAGGCATATTGTGCCAAATTCTATCCAATTGGCGTGTTAGATCGTCAGAGCCCCGATCTTGTTTGAGAGCCCTGCCCTTGAAGCTCCGAACGTTCTCAATTGGAGGTCCGTCGACCTTGCTGGCCAAGCTAGAGTTTAGCAAGCAAAATGACAAGCAATACAAACCCTCGCCGTGTGCTGGCGGACGTCATCTTGCTAAAATGTATGCCCACGATGTCTTGCCATGAGGGGCAACAAAACTGGGCGTAGAATATCGTTGACGTGCCTCTGCGCCCTGATAATGCTGCGGATGACAACCAAAGGGATCCTTCTATGAAAAGAAGTGGCAACCCAGACGCTCACTCGTGGTTGTCTGGGACTATGGCCGGCGACAATCAGATTAGTATCCCATCGCTGTCCGGGGCGTCTCCAGACCCATCTTCGGGCTAGAACCCCATTGACAGGACTATAATGGTCGTCATTGATAGACCGCTTCGTACTGAAGACTGATGACCAGCGAAGACGTGTCTGGAGACGCCCCTGAGAGCGTTGGGATACCAACCTGACTGTCACCCGCCATACTGCTCGACAACCACGAGACTGAGCGTCTGGAGCTCCATTTCTTTTCATAGCAGAATCCCTTCGATTGTCATCCGCGGCATTCTTACAGCACAGAGGTACGGCGACGACGTTCTATGCCCCGTTTTGTTGCCCTTCATGGCAAGCCATCCTGGGCATACATTTCAGCACGATAATGCCCACCCCACATAACGAGAGTTTCTACTGCATGTGTTCGCGCTTACCAAACCCTACTGTGGCCAGCAAGGTCGCCGGATCTCTCCCCAATGAGAACATTTGGAGCAATACGAGAAGGGCCCTCCAACCATCTCGGTATTCTGGCGATTTAACGCGCCAATTGGACAGAATTCGGAACGATATTCCTCAGGAGGACGCCCAACAATCTTATTAATCGATGCCAAACCGAATAACTGCTTGCATAAGGATCAAAGACGGACTAACACGTTATTGACTTGCTCAATTCGTGACCCTCTTTCTCGTGAATAAATCATCCAATTTTTCTGAAATTGTAGTAATTTGTGTGAACATCAAAGTTCTCGATTTCCGTCCCATACGGACAGTTCCTTCGTGGTGCCTCATTTTATATTTTTGTTCTTTGAGTGTATTTTCCTCCCTCCTGTCACGATCAGTGTGTTCAGGTGGCGCTTCCCGGCGGAGGTTCGAATCCTCCCTCGGGCATAGGTGTGTGTGTTTGGCCTTAGGATAATTTAGGTTAAGTAGTGTCTAAGTTTAGGGACTGATGACCTTAGCAGTTAAGTCCCATAAGATTTCACACACATTTGAACATTTTTTTGTTTTACAGTCAGAGCTGTTTATATTTAATTCGGGACCCTAAGCGTGTAAAAGTGTGTGATTGTTCATTCCCAGTATCCACATTTGATATGAGGTGCCATACAAGAATTCAAAAATTTTACGAACTGATAATGTACATCCGACTTTCGCGATCAGTAATGTCAGAATTATTCTCTGCACCCCCTGCCGTTGCTACGAGAAGAAACGATGTGGTGGTATCGTGTTCGCCTCCACATCCGTCATTTTACTCCCATTCGAGCTGTAGCGACACGGTCTAGAAGTTGAAGATAAGGTGCAGAAAGAAGAAATACTAAAGAGAGGAGGGAGAAGCGAAGAAGTCTGTGATTGAATTTACCTTGGCGCTGCAAAGTACAGTAGAAGTGAAAATATAAGGTACAGACAGAGACTAGAATATACAAGAGAGATAATGGGGAGAGTTGGGAGTAGTAACAATGTAGAGATGAGAAGGTTAGATCCAGGTAGGAAGGTGGAGGTTAGCATCGAAACAGTCGAAATATTGATTACTTCAAAAAAATTGCAAGCTCTAATAACTGCTGAATCCATCGCTTAGGCTCGCGATCGCCATAGCACTAATACCGGAGAGTAAGCACAGGGTAGAAAATCAGTCGCATTGAGTGCACTGCATACTTAATAGAAGCTTTGGCATAAAAAAGTGATACAGGTGCCGTGCGATGGATAGAAAATTAAAAACTTAATGAACATTAAAATATTGGCGAATGTTGCTGAAATAACTGCGTAAGAAGCAGGATTGCTCAAGATGGCCGAAGAGATCTCAGAAGAAGATTTGCACAAGCACAGAAAGCTTTCTTTAACGAAGGTGCTTTGTTGGGATATGAATTCACAGATCTTAGAAAAAGATTTGTGAAACTAAAGGTACAGAGGTCAGTATTGCGTGAAACTGGACATACACTATGAGCAAACGGAGTACAAGAAACTACAGTCATTTGAAATTTGGTATTAAATGACGTTAACAGTAAATGGACAGATAAATAACGGAGTGAAGAGATGCTGAAAGAACTAGGCAAGGGAACAAATCCGTGGAAACGTCTTTACAAGAAGAGAGAGGTTATGCGGCGCGTGCAAATAATGGATGCGGTAATTGTTAACTTCACGCTTGATGAATCAGTTGTAAACATTACAGGGGCAAAGATAATACTACATAAAGTATTTATAAAATAAAGTCGTTGCCATTGAGAGATCATTAACTTCACGCTAGAAGAATCAGTTGAAACATTACAGGGACATACAAAGGTAATACTACATAAAGTATTGATAAAATAAAGCAGTTTACCGTTGTCGGCTGGTTGACCCAGGGGAAAGGTAATTGGTAGGACTTCCTTTCTTCGGCACCTTTACTTGTGAGAATTGCGTCGTACGTGACTTAAGTCTTGGTGACAGAGTGCGTAACGTAGTCTATTTGTGTTGTTGTTAACGACGGAAAAGAGAATGGGGAGGGAGAAACCGGGTGCCACTACATAACCTACTCCTCCTGCATAGCACAAAAGGGACTGCCGAGTTGGTCTCCGTCAAGTGTTACAAATCGTCACTCCGTGAGACACTGTGGAGACGTTTGGATTTTAATCAAAGACATTGCCTCAGAGTCCAGTTACCAGCGGCTTTACCGCACGTACTGTTCTCCCCTGCGACCAAATCATAACGAAGAATATTTCTTCCACCACCCAGATTCGTACTGCCTGCCTCCAACTTGAGCGACACCATAGAAACGTGCGGTAGCTACTTCGATTAGAGAGGTGGATCAAATTGTAGATTAACGAAGATGTTGGATGTGGAAGATACGTAAAACTGAATTAGCATAACTTTGGTTAAAACAACAGTCGAGATTGCAAAAACATTTGTTTATTACGACCGATTTCGGCTTATGTTAAAGCCATCCTCAGATGGTGCTGGCGGCACCTCGGTTTTTCACGCCATAACCACGATCGTGAATAACAGAGGAGCCGCCATCACCAGCCATATGCGCCCAGAAAATCTGACGATGGCTTTAACATAAACCGAAATCGGTCATAATAAACAAATGTTATTGTGATCTCGACTGTTGTTTTCAAAGTATAGCACCAGATCGCTGCGCTCCACGGACAATGTTGTCTAAATTTAAGTCTGCAGCTCGTGGTCTCGCGGTCGCGTTCTCGCTTCCCGAGCACGGGGTCCCGGGTTAGATTCCCGGCGGGGTCAGGGATTTTCATCTGCCTCGAGACGACTGGGTGTTTGTGTGTTCCTCATCATTTCATCATCATTCATGAATGTGGCGAGTTTGAACTGAGCAAAGGTTGGGAATTTGTACGGGCGCTGATAATCGCGCAATGAGCGCCTCACAAACCGATCATCATCATCATCTAAATTTATGAATTAGCATAAAATAGAACCCTTATTGGGAACGACTGAAGTGGTTTTGAGCTCGTGCGAAAGATAATTAGTTAAAAATAAAGGCGGCTATTGGTATTCTCCTTTCCTATTCAGGATCCGTTGCTTTCCGTAATATACAGGGTGTTACAAAAAGGTACGGCCAAACTTTCAGGAAACATTCCTCACACACAAATAAAGAAAAGATGTTACGTGGACATGTGTCCGGAAACGCTTAATTTCCATGTTAGAGCTCATTTTAGTTTCGTCGGTATGTACTGTACTTCCTCGATTCAGCGCCAGTTGGCCCAATTGAAGGAAGGTAATGTTTACTTCGGTGCTTGTGTTGACATGCTACTCATTGCTCTACAGTACTAGCATCAAGCACATCAGTACGTAGCATCTTGATTGGGCCCCATGTTCTTCCACCTACGCGCATTGGAGCACGTTATCATGATTTAATACGGGGTACTCTACCTGTGCTGCTAGAACATGTGCCTTTACAAGTACGACACAACATGTGGTTCATGCACGATGGAGCTCCTGCACATTTCAGTCGAAGTGTTCCTACGCTTCTCAACAACAGATTCGGGGACCGATGGATTGGTAGAGGCGGACCAATTCCATGGCCTCCACGCTCTCCTGACCTCAACCCTCTTGACTTTCATTTATGGGGATATTTGAAAGCTCTTGTCTACGCAACCCCGGTACCAAATGTAGAGACTCTTCGTGCTCGTATTGTGGACGGCTGTGATACAATACGCCATTCTCGAGGGCTGCATCAGCGCATCAGGGATTCCATTTGACGGAGGGTGGATGCATGTATCCTCGCTAACGGAGGACATTTTGAATATTTCCTGTAACAAAGTGTTTGAAGTCACGCTGGTACGTTCTGTTGCTGTGTGTTTCCATTCCATGATTAATGTGATTTGAAGAGAAGTAATAATATGAGCTCTAACATGGAAAGTAAGCGTTTCCGTACACATGTCCACATAACATATTTTCTTTCTTTGTGTGTGAGGAATGTTTCCTGAAAGTTTGGCCGTACCTTTTTGTAACACCCTGTATATCAATGATTTGCTATTGAGAATGACATATGACAGAAGTACTGTTGTGAAAGACGTGGAACGTAAGTGATGTAGTTGAGTGGTCTGGAAACGTCAACTGCTATTAAGAAATTCTTAAGAGTGCAGTTTTCCTACTCAGTAGCAAAATACTTACAGAGACAATAATGTTTTAAAATGCGTTTAATTTTAGTTTACGTTGGTGAATTCGACCTTGGGCGAAGTAAAGTTGGCCGCTTATCTAAGGGGCAGAGGGATAAATGGAGTGGCCATAGCGGGGCTCGAGGATGTGAGAGTAGGAATGTTTTACTGTGTGTCTTCCAGCGTGGACAACTTAGTAACATGAATTCATGAATGCGAGTTGTAGAGACGGTTAGTAACATGAATTCATGAATGCGAGTTGTAGAGACGGTTATCTTCAAATGTGATGCATATTTGTAGCAAGAAATGTGAAATTAAATTAAGGCTATTATATTACAAGAAAGTGGGTAGAAGAAAAATGACACTCAAAACATTTAGTAAACATGTGTGATAGTGTCTCGTATTGCATAGTAAATTGAAGTACAATTACGGCTATAATCAAGTATCCGCTTACACAGAGAGCACACCAACGCTTGGTCAGTCAATGACAGTGTCACAAGTTCGGGGCCGCTGAGAGTGGCAGCAATCTGGAACAGAGAACAGTCGACGCAATTCTTCCGTCTTCAGCGTTCACTACTGGCCAGCGGTCGATTTATCGCGCTCTTACTACAGCTAGCTGTTGGGGGGCTCATAACATACTAATTTATTTAGATTAGTAATTAACAATAAGATGGGTAGATATGCAGCCCGAGGCGCCGTCCTACATTGTCAGTATTGGCTCTCGAGGAAGAAGAGTTTGACGACCACTGATGTAACTATTAGGGTAGTCAGTAACATAAGCTCATGGTCTTCAGAGAATAGGTTAACACTTACCTGCAATAAAACGCAGTGCATACAGTTTCTTAAATTGCACTCTTATAAAAGTCAATTTCAATGTGCAAAAGTGGCCAGTCACTGAAGTCGACCGTTTCAAGGCTTGAGGGAGGGCAGATGTAAGGCTTACTGGAGGTATTACATTCAAGATCTCGTGCAGAAACTAAATGCTGCTATCTTCCTTGCAAGAAAAATCTCCACTGTCTCTGACACTGAAACAGGAATAATCGTTTAATTTGCTACTTTCTCTCTGTTGCCGCGTACGGTGTTATACTTTGGTGCCACTGTCCAGAATATTCTTAGCTCAGAAAACAGGTGTTCAGAGACATCCAGGTGTCAGTTCGCGAACTTTATATAGGCCGTTGTTCAGACCTGTAGGAATTCTAACGCTGCCATTCCTGCACATATACTCCTTCAAAGAATTTGTTGATGACAATATAGATTCATTCAGAAGAAATTGCTACATCCATTCAGTGAATACTAGTCGGAAAAACGATATTCACTCGAATAACACTTACTTAAGCATTGTACAGAGAGATGTGCACTATTGCGTAGGTGTCATTTTCAAGAGACTACCAGCAGAACTGAAAAAGTTGAGTGACACTCCGAGTATCAAAATTCAAGTTGAAAAGTTTGATTATGGCACACTCCTTCTGTTCTACACTGGAGTTTCTCGCAGTACTTGGTAACTTTTTTCTGTAATAAGTTACCTAATTCGTATACTCTTTCACAATATATTTCGTGTTTATTATTTCTTTAATTCTTTTTTATTAGTTTAATAATCAGCTTTATGTGAACTATGTACTGACTCGTTCCATGTAGCTCGGTTTCGCATCGACCCATGGAACCTTAAAAATAAATAAGATTTTAAAGTTAGTAGTAGTAGGAAAGCCTGTGAAATTCGATGCTGAACGTAATGAACTCTTGTCGAATGGCACTAAGGGTGCTGTATAGATTGTCGTTTCAACTTAAAGCTGTGGCTTCACGAACGCTGTCTTACGCCTTCAGCCTATAAAGTAACGCTGAAAGATTCCAGTCTCAATACAGTACACCGACGTGGAGTCTCTTGACTAGAAAAGAGCTAAACAGCAGCTCTTCTGCGTAGCGCGGTTAAACTTACCAGCAATGAACATTTTCTCCTTCCCTGAAATTCGGAACGGCTAATAAAATTCGTGATTTCGCTCACAGAAAAGGGATTTATCGCCCTTAAAATAGATACCAATTACCGGAAGAGATGTCGCTGTACTAAGAAGGTAGGTCTTTGTCGAAGAAACTTGCCTAGAATAACCGGATAAGGAGGTGTGTTATACATATTCACCAGGAATGTGGTAGTTTTCTTCGCTTTAAAAGTACGTATGTTGAGTGAAGCGAAACAAAAGTGAATATTTTGAGGGTGATATTGTCTACGCTAATATTATTGCGAGCCATAAGTGACTTCTCTCTTGAGACAAGCTTTCATGGCTTGAAACGATGGGTAGCCGCATCTGTCGGTAGTAGTGGACTCTTTTACCACATAAAAAGTATAGATTCTTTGAAGCATTAACTCAACAGTGCGTGGCAGAATATACCAATGTTAAAAGCGAAAACACTTCTGCAGAACATTAGGAAGTGTTTCACTTTTTAATACCAATATAGATTCATTCAAGGATTGATGCGGTGACGTAGTTTTGATTACTTCGTTTGTTCCTTTAGATCACTGCACGTGGATGCTGGGGTGGTTTGTAGTCCATTACTGTCCTCGTTCCTGGCTGGTCTCGGGCATCGTATCCTTTCAGATAGTGCCATGGGCGTATGTCAAAACACAGTGTAAGGACGCTACTGTGCTCTCTGACGGCGTTATCGGCGCGCCAGGAATGCTTCCTACGTCTGTTCTTGAAAAGCTGCTAGTGGCAACAGTTTTGTCGTTGCCTAACCGCCGTTCAGCAGTGGGTATGGAATATTTACAGCTTAACGCGGTTTCCGGGCGACCGGCGTTTCCCGCATGCGTGTGCTACACAGAGAATCTTTGCCAGTGGGGTAGGCTGAGGCCTTCTCAGAAGGTTAACGCTCATCCAAGTTTTCACACTAATTACCTCATTCTTGCTGGGTTTCCCTGCACCACATTCTCCTGCTTCAATCACACGGTCCTCATGTCAGACTTGCGAGAATTTTGATCACGTTTTAAAACTAAATTCACATTTATAGTATGCATGATTGCTGAAATTACGTGTTGCACTAACTTGAAAAAATAGTTGTAATGTTAGCAGAATATGGTTAATTATTGAGGTATACAGACGTTGAGGGACTTGAACATATTGCGGCGTATTGAATGTTCAAACAACTAAAATGAATGCGGCCGTCAACGACGTCGACAACCACCGATACTTCGACATTCAGATGCATTCACATTAGTTGTTCTGATATTCAGAAATTGTTACAACGCGTTTACGTATTGGGGACATCTCTGAAAGGACACTGTTTACAGAAACACTTGTGGGCGCGGTCTATGTTGAACCCCTCCATCCCCCACCGAAATTCCAGAAGAAGAAAACCAAATTTCGCCAACTGTTTTCCGCAGTTGTGCTTAAATGTTAGACATAAATCGATTTTTCAAGCCCGATCAAATATAGAATTCCCGAGCGCCACTGGTTTTTTAATCGAGAAGTATCTGCAAAGCAGCTGATCCAATTTTCTCAGCACTTTTCTGTGAGACTATCAGTACTTTTGTATGGATGCTAGTCAGCGTGTAAGTAGGAAGAAGCAGAAGTAGATTATACCAGAAGGTATCTTAAAAAATCGTACCCGGTGAATTAATTCATTCGAAATCGTTTTATTACTCTCGCCTAATTCAGGAAATATATCATTTGTATATGGCGCGAATACCGATTGTGGAAACAAAATCCCGCAACCGAAACAGCAATTCCAGTATCAGTGTGGTAGTGTTTGTATGACCAACCGAAAGTGGAATTGGAAAATCAACTAACGAAGAACAGTTTTTGGGGTCCCATGTAAACGTAGTGACGAATACCTTCAAATTGCGAGTCAAGCATTCGTCTCCAATCTGAATCCGTTGACTGCAACACACAGAGTTCCTCGACATTCACGAAACGGCACAAGGACAGCAACAGCAACTACAGCCGCCGCCACCGCTGTCACGATTCTAAAGACGATGCCGTAGACGGGAAAAATGTGTCCAGTCTCAGACAGAACAACAAGCAGTAGACAAAGAGGAAGTGCAACATTTTTGAATGTTATGTTAATGTCACAAGAGTGTAGTGTTCTTCATTAGTGCGGTGTGTATACGCAAAACTCCTTGCAGGGAGTACTATTAACAGCAGCTACCACCTGGTGTAATCATTCCTCGCCTATGGAACTAAGAATTTTATTTTATATTCGTAATACAAACGCCATTTCCTACGATCGGTCGATCTTCTTTTTGTGACGAATCTGACCAGCAGTAGACCTTGCAAAACAATTACTCCGAGAAGTTCTTTCGAACGAGATTCTTCTTCCTATATTTCCAGTTCTCTTTCATTCTCTTCTTCTGCTGGTGTATTTCGTCCTGGGTGAACATTCTTCCACCTTCCTCTTTTTCTCGAAAACCCTTCAGTTGTTCGTTGTGGTTCTCAATTTTTTTTCTGTTTGAATGTAATCTTCAATTACATTCATCTATTCTCAGGTCTTTATAAGTATCTTTGGTCTACTGATTTTTGTTACTGAAATACTGGTGACTCTTTTCGTTAACCTATTTCTTGCTACTAAAATACTGGAAGTATTTTTACTTTCTCTGTTGTCCCCCATTGTTTTCACAAGTCAAAAGAAACTGATCCACCTTCTCCGGTATGTTTTGTTGATTTCTTGATACTGCTTTGTTGTTTCTAAATTTGTAGTTTTCATTTGCTCTGTGGTAGGTCCCAGAATTTAGGATGAATTTCCCTCTCTTTTATGTCCGCTTTTCCTACTTTAATAAAAATACCTTCTGAAAATACACTCCTGGAAATGGAAAAAAGAACACATTGACACCGGTGTGTCAAACCCACCATACTTGCTCCGGACACTGCGAGAGGGCTGTACAAGCAATGATCACACGCAAGGCACAGCGGACACACCAGGAACCGCGGTGTTGGCCGTCGAATGGCGCTAGCTGCGCAGCATTTGTGCACCGCCGCCGTCAGTGTCAGCCAGTATGCCGTGGCATACGGAGCTCCATCGCAGTCTTTAACACTGGTAGCATGCCGCGACAGCGTGGACGTGAACCGTATGTGCAGTTGACGGACTTTGAGCGAGGGCGTATAGTGGGCATGCGGGAGGCCGGGTGGACGTACCGCCGAATTGCTCAACACGTGGGGCGTGAGGTCTCCACAGTACATCGATGTTGTCGCCAGTGGTCGGCGGAAGGTGCACGTGCCCGTCGACCTGGGACCGGACCGGACCGGACCGCAGCGAACCACGGATGCACGCCAAGACTGTAGGATCCTACGCAGTGCCGTAGGGGACCGCACCGCCACTTCCCAGCAAATTAGGGACACTGTTGCTCCTGGGGTATCGGCGAGGACCATTCGCAACCGTCTCCATGAAGCTGGGCTACGGTCCCGCACACCGTTAGGCCGTCTTCCGCTCACGCCCCAACATCGTGCAGCCCGCCTCCAGTGGTGTCGCGACAGGCGTGAATGGAGGGACGAATGGAGACGTGTCGTCTTCAGCGATGAGAGTCGCTTCTGGCTTGGTGCCAATGATGGTCGTATGCGTGTTTGGCGCCGTGCAGGTGAGCGCCACAATCAGGACTGCATACGACCGAGGCACACAGGGCCAACACCCGGCATCATGGTGTGGGGAGCGATCTCCTACACTGGCCGTACACCACTGGTGATCGTCTAGGGGACACTGAATAGTGCACGGTACATCCAAACCGTCATCGGACCCATCGTTCTACCATTCCTAGACCGGCAAGGGAACTTGCTGTTCCAACAGGACAATGCACGTCCGCATGTATCCCGTGCCACCCAACGTGCTCTAGAAGGTGTAAGTCAACTACCCTGGCCAGCAAGATCTCCGGATCTGTCCCCCATTGAGCATGTTTGGGACTGGATGAAGCGTCGTCTCACGCGGTCTGCACGTCCAGCACGAACGCTGGTCCAACTGAGGCGCCAGGTGGAAATGGCATGGCAAGCCGTTCCACAGGACTACATCCAGCATCTCTACGATCGTCTCCATGGGAGAATAGCAGCTTGCATTGCTGCGAAAGGTGGATATACACTGTACTAGTGCCGACATTGTGCATGCTCTGTTGCCTGTGTCTATGTGCCTGTGGTACTGTCAGTGTGATAATGTGATGTATCTGACCCCAGGAATGTGTCAATAAAGTTTCCCCTTCCTGGGACAATGAATTCACGGTGTTCTTATTTCAATTTCCAGGAGTGTATTTCTCAGAACTTAAATTTATATTTAGCGTTAGTAAATTCCTCTTTTTCAGAGACTCTTTTATGCTGTTGCCATTCTGCATTTTATATAAACTCTCTACTTCGGCCATCGCCAGTTACTTAGCTGTCCAAATAGCAAAACTCATCTACTAATTTTCGTATCTCTTTTTCTTAATCTAATTCTGTCAGCTTCACCTGATTTCACTACATTCCATCGCCTATATTTTTGTTGCTGTTTTTCTTCTAATCTGTTTTCAAGACACTATACATTCCATTCAATTGTTCTAGCTGTGGTGTACAACGAAAACTGCCATTTCGCGTGAAGGCCCTGTGATGGCAGTACAGCTGTTTGCATGGAGTCACACATAACATTGTCTCCCATAATTTTTCTTAAACGGTGGATGCATCGAAACAAAATTTTTAATGGTACACATTGAGATGAGTACTTTGCTGTGTAATTTGTGAACTTCTTTTTCGTCGAGATACTAAGGCAACAAAGTTTTCTAAAAATTATAATGGCGCATTTCTTTCGACAAGGTTTTTTAAAGGAACAGTACAGTAATGTAAAGATGGTTCGTGTTCGTATGTTAACTATATTTTAAGCTGACAACACATTTCAGTTACCTGATTATGCGATGTTTACTTGGTTGTGGAAATGAAACTACGAATATTGTCAGTCTTGCCTTTCACATGTATCCTTCTTGAGAATATTTCTTGCAAAACGTTGCACTGGGAACATTAAATAGCTTTATATAACTATTATCCTCCTTTAACAACGGCTGTAGAACAGTGTTAAAAGTACCTTCCAGTGTACAAAACATCGTCGCTTCAGTATTTTGACAGGTAAAAACGCTAATATTCTCATTCAACATATTATAAGTATCTCTTAGAAGGGCGTGCGGTGGAGGTAGCTGAAGTACTTCAGTGATGGAAGTCTTTTCGTGGTTATATTACGTAGGATTGCTTTAAATATTCCCGGAGGCGCCTGCTTACCGTCCCTTCTAATGAAGCGTTTATTTGCCACCGTGCTGCATTCAGGCACCTCAGTTCAGCGAACACAGTTATCTCGTTTGTCGACAGTCCCTGATGACCAGAACGGCAGGAATTTATAACAGTCCTCGCGCTTTGTACTAAAAGACCGATTTGTTGGATCAGCTGTTTCCCTGGTCTTTTTCTCGATAGTAAGTGATCAACTAGCACGAAATCGTGCTTTTCTATACTGCGTTACTCTGGTTCGCGTGGCTAGATGTTCAGCCGTCGTCATTCATATTGATCGAACCGTATTTAAAAAATGGCTCTGAGCACTATGGGACTTAACATCTCAGGTCATCAGTCCCCTAGAACTTAGAACTGCTTAAACCTAACTAACCTAAGGACATCATACACATCCATGCCCGAGGCAGGATTCGAACCTGCGACCGTAGCGGCCGCGAGTTTCCAGACTGAAGCGCCTAGAACCGCTCGGCCACCAGCGGCCGGCGAACCGTATTTATCACTCGTACTCTGAACTCCCATGTCCTACCCGTTATACTGTCATCACAGAAGCTACGAAGAACCTGTCATTTAAAATCAGGAGAAATAGGTGTGTCTTAATAGAGAATTCGAGAACAGTCTGGATACCTCATTCGGTAAGATCAGGCCCCGCTAAAGCCAAGGTTGTGTATTTGAGTCCACGTAAGGCACATAGCTTAAATCTGCCAGGAAGTTTCATATCAGGGCACATTCAGGAAACATCCCGCAGGCTGTGGCTAAGCCATGTCTCGGCAGTATCCTTTCTTCCAGGAGTATTAGTCTTGCAAGTTTCGCAGGAGAGCTTCTGTGAAGTTTGGAAGGTAGGAGAAGGCAGAGCTCCCGAGATCGAGTCTCGGTCCGCCACACAATTTTAATCTGCCAGGAAGTTCCACATTTAATTCCGAGTCGCCTTACGGTTATTAAGACAGTAAGCACTTACCTCTGTTTTAGATGGTATTCACTGCAGTGTCTAGTTCTTGAAGTAATCGCCCACTATGTGTAACTCTGTTGTCAGAGCTCCTTCAGTTTCTTCCAGGTTTCCTGTTCGATAAACTAGTACTAGGTCGTCAGCAAATTGCATCTTTTCAGCATGAGCGTTGGGCTTATCGCTGGTATAAAGATTAAATAAGGTTCGTGAGAAATATTTGGAATCGCTTGTTGCTAAGCGTGCTATCCATTAGATTCTCCGGCATTTTGCATGGCATGATTTCTCAACTTTAAGTAGCACCAGCTGGCGCTGCAACGCAGCAAACGTAATCACAGCTCTGACTTACTTCACAGCGGAGTAGATCTCGCCATTCTAAAAATATATTCATAAATGCAGTCTTGTCAACATAGTAAGTATGACAGTCTTACAAAAAAGTGAAGCGCTTAGAAGGGAAGGAGAAGAAGAAATCAAAACAGGTTGAAAGGGTTAGGGGAGTTATTTCGGTGATTACAATATCGAGCCAACTTTACGAAGAGCTTGGCAGTTTGAGCCCACTTACTAGTATGACATAATTTGCCTCTGGCGTGGATGAATTCATTGATTCAATTGGGAAGGGTGTCATAAAGCCGATGCATCCACTCGTAAGTCAAGATGGCCGGCAACTGTTGTAATTGGTCCTTAATATCCTGGATAGTGACACTGGGATGGAGCTGACGTCAGAGCTGGTCCCACCCATATACTGTCGGGGACAGATCTGGGGATCTTGCTGAACAGAGGAGTGCCTCGACACCACACAGATAGTTCATAGAAACACATGCCATGTATTGAAAAATGGCACAAATACACTGTCTCGTGAGAGTTCACCGGATGTCCGCGATGCACCGTTGTGTCATTAGAGTTCCCCAGTCACTAACAGCCGTGACCTGAAGTCATACCGAGCGGGGTGGCGCAGAGGTTAGCACACTGAACTCGCATTCGGGAGGACGACGATTCAGACTCGCGTCCGGCCATCCTGATTTAGGTTTTCCGTGATTTCCTCAAATCGCTTCAAGACATTGCAGGGATGGCTCCTTTGAAAGGGCACGGCCGACTTCCTTCCCCATCCTTCCCTAATCCGATGGGGCCGATGACCCCGCTGTTTGGTCCCCTCCCCCATATCAACCAACCAACCTAAAGTCAAATCCGATCGCTCCCCGTATCACTGTGCAAGGATTAACACCACGGTGTTAGAATGGGACTCCCTCCGCGCCCCAGGTCGCTGCCATCTGGGTTAGTGCACGACCGCAATTCATCAGCAGTCCATGCTTTCCGGTCACGGCAATATCTCAAAAACAGCCGTTTGTGTTGTGCTGTTACCGGCAGCCTCCGCAGTCTATCTGCAAAATGGAACGTGTACGACACTTATGTTGGGAGATACACGCATTACAGATCACATGGCGCCACTGCTACGTCAACGCTACACAAACTTCGTTCCGCGAGTGTGACGAGCCTGAAAACGGTGGCGCTACAGTCGCTTCCTAGTCGTCGACCAGTTGTCTCGTGAAGTGTGCAAGATGTAAGGCTAGTTGTGACTAAGTACGGAAGTTAACGTGTTATCTTCCTGTTGTAAGGTGGTAGTGATAGGGCGAAATTACTGACTTTCGGGATCAGATGACCTGTAACGAAGCGGTGCTCTGAGAGACTGTGAAGGGCGTAAGACGGAATTTGAGTGATGCAGTCTATACAGTTGCAGATGTGCTCCGTGTAAGGAAGAGTGATGTCTGGTCCACGCTTCAGACGACAAACAAATTTCGTGCAGTGGAAACAATGAGGTGTTACTCTTGTTTATTCCACCTTCGCCATGACAAAATATTTGTGCTCTGTCGAACGAAAAGTGGGCGCAGAGCAACGTCACTGTTACGTCCCTTTGAACAAAAAACGCGCTGTTTGTGTAATCTGTTGCTCACAGCAACGCGCGTTTATGCGCTAATAGCGAGTTGTGTAGCTCATCTTTAGTTTCTGAAACTGTCTCGGAGAGTACAGCAAATTTATTTGAATAATTAATCGCCATTTAGAGACTACACAGATATTATTCTGAGCTGACTGCTGCACAAACGTCGCGGCCTGTTCTCTATACGTAGGACAACGCTAAGAGAGTGGACTCGTATTCGGTAGGACGGCGGTTCAAATCCACGTTGTGCTATGTAGATTTAGCTTTCACGTAATTTCCCCAAATCGCTGAAGGCAAGTACCGGCACGACCGAATTCCTTCGCCAGTTGGAGTTTGTTTTCCGTCTCAAATGATCTAGTCATCGACGGGACGTTAACACTTAAAGCCGTCCCACACGAACCATGACAGCGTTCGTGGACGAGAGGGTTTTATGACGTCATCACGTTCAGTTTCACGTTCACAGCATTTCGAAGCAGGAAATGCTGAATAAGATATGTCAGATTTTTGCCTGGTGGAGAGGAACGTGACTACTGAGATGCAAGATTCCGTTGCACGGGACTAGCAGACGGCAAACCAGATTATTTCGTTTGTAGTTGGAGCCCATGTTTGATGAGTTTTATATTAAAACGTACGTCCTGTGAATATATGCTGTTTCAATGCGCTCGCACATCGAGAATCTCTCGAAAAACGCTTTTTTTTGTTGCAGTAAAATAACAAAAACGTCGAAGAATTTTCTTGGGTGGTTGTTTTCGTATTAGAACTTGCGCGTTGTGAAAATATGCCGTTTCAAGGCAAAGGCGCATTGATGATGGGAAAAAAAACCTCGACGTTCTCGAAAAGATTTGTAATCAATAAAAGTCAGGCGCAGGAATGTGAAGTCAAATATACTCGTAGTTGGTTCAAGTCCTACTATCCCCAAATGCTTTTTTATTCACCTTCTCGTTTTCTAAAATATTCTTGGATGTTCTTATTAATTTAATAGAAGTATTCGTATGTTCTGTAATATCCGATATCATTCTCTCTCTCTCGAGAGGGAGAATTCGTTCGATTTTGTGGACATGGCAAGGGAAATGGACCAACGAATTGTAAAATTGCTTTCTACGTCTTTTCATATTTTATCGTATTTTCACTATATATATATATATATATATATATATATATATATATATATATATATACACCATAATTCTTGTAGTTCACATGTTCTAAAAATTCTGCTACTCAGCAGAAGCAGTGATCTAATAAGGGTGACCTTCGAGTTTTAGAAAAAAAGAAAAGTGAGAATGATGAAATAATTTTTAGCTAATACAGAAGACTATTGTAAATTTGTATCGCAACCATTTGTAATGGTAATGTAATCTTGCCAGGTAAAATAAATGCATAAATAAATAAATAAATAAATAAATAAATAAAAGCTTATGTTCTTAGTGACTGAACTGCAACAAACAGAACAACGAAGGTATCATATGGACTAGAGAGGTTATGCGTGGCTCAATAAAACTAACGTAACAGTTTTTCTCGTGTCCCTTCTCGTACGCCGGCCGGAGTGGCCGAGCGGTTCTAGGCGCTACAGTCTGGAACCGCGCGACCGCTACGGTCGCAGGTTCGAATCCTGCCTCGGGCATGGATGTGTGTGATGTCCTTAGGTTAGTTGGGTTTAAGTAGTTCTAGGGACTGATGACCTCAGAAGTTAAGTCCCATAGTGCTCAGAGCCATTTGAACCTTGTCGTACACAACTGTGTGATTTGGGAGCAAGACACTGTTTCCTGTGATGCTCCAGCTCGTTTCCGAGCGTGCACCGGCCACGATGGAAAAGTCGTCTGGCGTGCTTCACGGTGAGAAACGCGACCTTCTAAACCGGGTGAACTCCGGCGTGGGGCCGGGGCACAGTAAGCAGCCGGACGCAGCGCAGGCGCCTCGCTGGTTGCATCAGACGCGAGGATCCCCGCTCGCACGTGGAGTGCTGCTGCCTGGCCGCATGACCTCCATTTCCCGGCAGGGCTCCGCTGGCGGGACCCACAGCTCCTCCTATAGCCGCCCGAGACACCTGCAGCACGCACGCACACCTTCCCGCAGCTTGGTAGCGTGGCAACTTTGGTTTATAGTCTCCGTAGGTTGAAGTCACGACTTCACTGGCACAATAATTTGTCAACCCGACCGAACACCTAAACCCGTGTAGCGAGACAGATTAGCGTTATGCAACACAGTGTGTTCCATATATTTTCACAGCAAGTCTAACAGCTAATGTCCACGGCAGAGATCTTCTTAGATCTATTTAAACACTTACGATACGCTGACAACAGCCCCAGTCAACGATCAGCCACAGTTCGAACACAATACTGACATTCTTAAATCCATTATTACTAAATGGCATCCCGATTTACAAATTGTTTACCTATCGACTTCCAGGGCAAAAAAAAAAAAAAAAAAAAAAAAAAAAAAAAAAAAAAAAAATTCAAATGGCCCTGAGCACTGTGGGACTTAATATCTGAGGTCATCAGTCCCCTAGACTTAGACTACTTAAACCTAACTAACCTAAGGACATCACACACATCCATGCCGGAGGCAGGATACGAACCCGCGACCGCAACTGCAGCGCGGTTCCGGATGAAGCGCCTAGAATCCGACAGCGGCCGGCCCAGGGGCAAAAAACTTAATTTTCAGTGTTTCCCACAAGTATTGACTGAAGATGAAAATTAAAAATGATTCCGTAATCTACCCATTAATAGATACAATCTTATGTCAAAGGCTTAACACAATAAGACGAGTTTTACTGTTAGAAACTCTGTACATGTCTTGAGGCAGAATAGCTCACACCGCGCACATTACCCTGGTTATTTTTATCCAGTCGCTGTGAATGAGAGCGCTTAGCGTCTCCCAACGAACGTTACACGTAATTTCAGAACCTTACGAAACTGTATTTCGCTGAAACCATCACGAAATGATGAAAGCAAAAACGTTCATCGCTTACTACATTTTCGATGCTCCTGCAGTAAAACTTAAACATCCGGCACGACACTTTAATTTATTAGTTCTTTACTACTAACACTCTTCGCAACACATTTTGCAGACAGTATCCACATTACCATTGAATGTACCTGCAAAATTGTATCATAATGCGACACATAGTTCAAGAGATGTGTCGTTATGAACATTGGGATGTGTGAAAAACTAGTTTTTGCTTAAAAAGGAGCGGATATTTCCCCGACCATGCTTATCCATTGTTTGATAATTAGTACTTAACGACTAACAACAAGTTTTAAATATACTTTCAAACGTTTTCAAAACTTTTTTTCCGCTTGCATGCTTAATGTCAAATATTTAACACACCGTAACTCATGTGTAAAGAATTCAACGTTTGAAGCTGTTTTGCACCTGGGAGTTAAGAGTCCTTAAAGAATCGGGTGCAGGTGGTTTAGTGGTATAATACCAGAAGGAGAAGTGATTCAATCTATCCATCACTGCTTTCGTGTGTCAATGGATCGAGCGAGGTATTCAGCCATAAATCTCTTTCACCGTCAGCTCATTGATGTGAAGAACTTAATAATGAAATTAGCTTCAAACCTAAACCGAAATCATATCTGCTCGAAAATTGCCTGTACCAGACGGAAAGAGAGTTGGAGTTAGTTAAGTAAAAATCACTATATGTATACAAAAAGTCAAACAGTCACATAAATTGTCAGCATGGTGCCATCCTTTTTACTGTGAAACAGTATTATACTTGTAGGACGGACTAGTTTCCACGTCACAGCGATAGTTCACAATTGTGATCCATAGAACATGCATAGAACTAAACTAAACTTGCGAAGATGACTTATTACTTTATTACCAACGGCGTCGATTGCGGAAAAGACCGCGAAAGAAATTTCGCATTCATTCATTCTGACTGTGTGTGTGTGTGTGTGTGTGTGAGAGAGAGAGAGAGAGAGAGAGAGAGAGACGGACAGACAGACAACACAGACGTCACGTAGAAACTAATAACAGACGCCATCACATAACAAGGTCGCAGAGTTTTGTGAACTAACGCAATAGTCTTACAAGGATTGGGTGCCATACTAATAAAGAATTTCACGCCCCACTTTCTCCGTACAACATTTTTCGATTATGGTACCAGCGAGTGTAGTAGAGTAACTGTTGTCCATGGCAAATTTCGATTGTGCTCCTCCCTGCTGTCCCATGACTTCATGCTATTTTTTTCCCCACGCTGTCTCGCTGACTAGCTTGTTTGCTCGATTCTTCAGATAAACACGACTTTACAATGAAGTAAAAGGTACACAGTTCAATAATTCTCTTTTGTATGATACACTTCGAAACGCGGAAAACAGGCAGTCCAAAGTCGCCTTGTTTCGATCCTAATGCGATTCCAGTTTCATTGCTGCCAATGAAAAACCTTAACAAACAAAATAACTAACGCAAAATACTTTCCTTGTAATTCCGTTGCGTTGGATCACTTGGCATAACGAGAGTGGCTCCAGCTATTAGCCAAGGACATTACACTATTGTTTCCGTATGTGGGTGAAATTGATCTTACGCGACGTCTTCGCCCCATTCTCACTTCAGTGTCCTCCAGTCCTATTTCTTCTTTCACCGTTTGTCATTTTTGGTTAATCACAAACCTGTGCCCCCAAGGAAACAGCGCATAGGGCACCTAACCAGATTGCCATACCAGTGCCACTGGTAATAGCCTATAACTGTACCTGGCAGGTGTCTGTACCTTTCTCACGTGTTTGATATTCTCTGTTAGCACATTCATTACGTAAACATTAGACCTATGTACTCGTAGTTAGGTCGCACTCATCTATGCAAAGAGTATTCTCTGGCCAGTGTACCGAGTCGCAGACTCATTCGATTGCTGATACGATAAATACGACCTGTTTTACTGTAAAATATGTCTTGCAGCAGCCTCATTAATAGTCTTGAGTCGAAGAAAAGATATCGTCTTGTTTTTTACTCGTTTTCTTGTATTAATAAGGCAAAATACACTGCAGGCATGAGATTGCTGCCTCACGTAGATATATTTGGACGTATTAGAAATCTCTCATTAGTTACAGCATCCTTACATCCAAATCTGTACTCGGCAACCATCGTACGGTGCGTGGCGGAGGGTACTCTGTACCATTACTTGTCATTTCCTTTCCTGTTCCACTCGCAGATAGAGCGAGGAAAAAGCGACTGTCTGTATGCCTCCGTATGAGCCCTAATTTCTCGTGTCTTATCTTTGTTGTCCCTACGCGCAGTGTATGTTGGCGGCGGTAGAATCTTTCGTCAGTCAGCTTCAAATGCCGTTTCTCTAAATTTTCTCAATAGTGTTTTTCGAAAAGAACGTCGCCTTCTCTGCAGGGATTCCCAGTTGAGTTCTTAATGCATGTCCATAACACCTATGTATTGTTCGAACCTACAGGTAACAAATCTGTCAGCCCGCCTCTGACTTGCTTCGATATCTTCCTTCAGTCCGACGGGACTCTGAATTTCCTCGATATCTTCCTTCAATCCGACCTGGTACGGATTCCAAACACTCGAGCAGTACTCAAGAATAGGTCGCACCAGCGTCCTAAATGCGGTCTCCTTTACAGGTGAACCACTCTTTCGTAAAATTCTCGCAATAAACCGAAGTCGACCATTCGCCTTCCCCACCACAATTCTCCCTCATTCGCTTACGCTTTTTTACTGCCTCGTGGCAAGTTCGGATGTGAATAAGTACAGGCAGTTTTTCAGATTAGATATACTTTTGTTCCATAGGTCCATAGTGTTATAAACCAAAAATACATAATATGTATTTAAAAAAAGAAACAGATATGTTAGTGTCCCTTCCACAGATAGTAAGTGAAATGTTCCTAATAGATGACTAATAAGTCAAAATATCTGAAACATGTTTTTATTTGTAAATAATAGATTTCAGCTGTCAGTCGTCCTTTTTAACTTTTTTTTTATTGGCAGATCTAGATTTCAGCTAGGAACTACCCATTCTCAATGCACTATCATCTGTGATCAGTGCATGTAATGCCTGTTGGTCGGGCTTCATCCACAGTTCAGTGAATACATTGAGGTACATAAGATAATACTTAGGCCATGCATGATAAAAAGGAAAGAATTTCACAACACTTGTATACAATTATCACGTTAGCGCACTGAAGATGGGCAGAAGTCAGACCTTTTACGGAACACTCGCTTTACTTGATATCACGTATACATATCAACTGGTTCTTCCACGAAATTTGTCAGTGGCTTCTCCTAAAGTGAACTTTATTTGTAACTAAACTTTTTATGGCTGCAGTCAAGTTATTGGAAATCTGTGTTGCTGAGTTATGGACACCTTTATGAACCAGTGTAACTGATTTCTATTATTTTTCCGTGAACTTAACTGTAAGTTTGAAAAGATAGATATTATTTATGACATATTACTTTAAGAGTAAATATATTGGGAAAAAGTAGTTAGTACACCCAATTTCCGAACGAACTTCTACAGGACGTTCTACAGTTCACACCAACGCATCCCACTGGCGTCTCGATAGATTTCGAGGTTACCGATAGCAAAAACCTCCGACACAGGCAGGATACCTCCAGCTTGTCGCCATATACGCTGCAGTTTTCATGCGTACTGCTTGTGAGGGATAGCGGCGAGACCATCGGATACTGCAGCAGCGCCGGCTTTGACCATGGTGACCGTCGGTCCACAGCCAGAGCGGAGAGCACGAGGTGAACAGCGATGCTCCGCCTCCTGCTTATTCTAGCTGTAATCGGAG
Source organism: Schistocerca americana (assembly GCF_021461395.2). NCBI lineage: Eukaryota > Metazoa > Arthropoda > Insecta > Orthoptera > Acrididae > Schistocerca > Schistocerca americana. The sequence goes on from NC_060119.1 coordinate 473,810,665, forward strand.
CTCAAACTGGTCGACTTTCGCATTCTTTGTAGTTGTGCCCTTCCTAACCAGCCGACTGCAAAGTCGTCGTGACCTTCGTAATACGTGCGTCACAAGCCACCTTCAGGTGACGGTAATCGTTATCCAGGCCTCTCGCCAAGTTTTCACTTGTGCCATTCGCTTACCTTCCTGCACCATTTATTCGTAGACTTGAAGTTACGTCGGAGCCAGGAAACGCAGTGAATAAAGGTTGTTTTCGTAATTGCCAGAAACCGTCTGCAAATTGGAATACCGCTATCCTCATTAGGTTGTTAGGATTGTAGGGGAATGCCGTCACATTAATTTCTCCTGTGGCTTGTCCAGAATAAGTTAGTATTTTGCCTTTATTGACCTTGTCTTCGCCATGCAATAGCAAGGCTACTGTTTGCTTCCCCGTACATCCTCTTTGCATGTCTTATCTTTAGACTGTCTATCTCGAGTCCTAGATTGTGCAGTAGCTAACGTTAAGGAGAAGCTGCGTTCAAAACGCCATCCGCAATCCTTGATTAAAGTTATGTGCGATGTCCATTAGTCACTTCAGGCCAATTCTGGGATAGTTCCATCGATAAGACCATGGCTGAGTTTTTTCGCCATCCTTGTTTAAATACTTTGTTCAGTTTTGACGCATGTGATGATCAATTTTGACTCGTATCGACAAAAGCTGCGAACTGCTAAATTTAGTTTCCTTATTCAAATATTTTTACCAGACCAGTTTGAGATATTACCGCCCATAATCTGCGGCTAGAGCATATATGGTCAATAGATATTGAAGTATATCGTATGTTTATTTCCTCTGCTACTATTATCTCTAATGTACAATATCTTGTGCGTTGGTCTAAGAAACAACATGCTGCCAAGTAATCGGACTGTACATGTCACAAATCGCATGTAGCAAAGTAAACATTGTGCTTTGCATCAATCACCGCTCGAAATAGGTTACTGTACCGGGTAAACTGGCATCGATGTAGCCGTTAAGTTAAAGACATCTTTTCCTTTCTACTATCGCGGAAGGGCAGAATTTTATGGAAATTTTAATCACTTACTGGTTCTTAAAATTTTTAAACAGCGAGAGCAAGCCATGTTCCTTTCACTGGTATCCGTTCAGAACTACTTCACATGGCTTCGGATTCATTTGGTACGAATTGGAATCATTCAGCACGGTATAGCCTCTTTTTCAGTCATTAATCGGTAATTAATGAAAATTTTATCTTTGCTGCTAATCATATCCAATCATATGATTTTATTCGTATGTCGTAACATCTTTGTTTCTTAAATTTTGTCATGTAGACTTATTTGTGAAGAAGCTGTGATTACGTTAGTAGTCAGTTACAGTCAACATCATTCGGCAATAGTAGCCATATATGGCCGAACTTACGCATTGCAGGTAACTACGCACTTTATATTCAGGAGCCAAGCAAAAATCGTGGTCACTCAACTTCACGAAGGCTACCCTGCTTTTATTAATACAGGCTATAACACTAACTGGCATTTGCTATTTAAGAAATGTTAACGCAAAATTAAAAACAAGTCACAGCTGACTGGTTCAGATACACGCCTAGGAAATGATCTAATGTTCGGCAGTATCAATTATCGTGGTAGTTCAACTACTTTAAAGTCTTTGCAGCTAATTTTAGGTCTTGTTACGAAAAATATTTATTCTCTTTCACCCATAGAGCAAATTTCTGTACCGTATGTGACACATGGATACAACCACGCGTACAAGTGCTCGGAATTTCTGGTGGAGGGATACGACATGCACCTGCAATATATTTGAATTTTTTCAGAGTCTGTAAGAGTCTTCTAAAGTCTGCTAAATAAAAAGATACTATTGCAAAGTTATACGGCGAACGTCAGAATGAGTTCTTAAAGGAGGCTTCGCGCCTCAGTGGTCGAGAAATGGGCCTAATTCTCCTGGATATCAGGGTTTGTGGAACTGTGTGAAATTGATGCTCAGATGAAACAGTTAAGCATTCCTGTGCGGAAAATACTGAGACACGGTGTGCCATCCCTCTACAAGGAGTTGCCTCGCTGTTGGGGTGCAGGTTCACTTGTCGGTGTGTGGGTGTGTCAGGCTTGAGGAACAACGTGGCATCTTTGGTGAAGTCATCTGTCCAGCTGTGGCGTACCTTCTTCCAGCCACCGAACAGTGAGGAAGTAATTTCACGGCGCTTATCTATAGGACATTGTCCTGTGACGCATGGGTCCCTCCTACCAACAGAAGACTCACCAGTATACGTATGTTTAGATTCCAGCATGCCAAGATTTACTAGACTGTGTTTTATATCATGAGAAGTACGTTTAAAGTAACCATCAATTTAGTTGATATTGACATGAATGCGATATATATTTTGAGATGATTTCTATTTTTGTGCTTCATCAGCAAATGTGATACATTGCCCCCCACCCCCAGAAACACAATGTCTGCTCATCGGTTCTACGCTGGCGGAAAAAAAGTACACGCTTTTAGATATTTCCAATTGACTCAAGATTTATTGTTGCAACAGTGCATGTGGACTTACTTGAAATGATTACATGTACAGGTCAATGACACAGGCGATTCTGAGGTACCAGGTATCGACCCATTCTGAAACACTCATATGAAGACGTGGTGTAGCCTCCAAAGGCGGCAGAGCAGGCGCTGACTGGCATCCAGTCGATCGTAGAGAAGGCCAATACTGTACTGGAATACTTTATGCCACGACTGCTCGACCTACTCACGTAGCTCTGTAAGAGTTGTTGGTTAACGAGTCACAGGAGTCACTTCTCGTCCCATTACTTTATGATTGCCGCTGGTATAGGGTCATTCAAGAGGTTTTTAGACGCTCCTCGTAAGTGAAGGCTCTAAACCCATTCTCTGTTTACCTATCTATTTCCTTGTTACTGTAACTGGAAGTATAGGATACCAAATAATAGGCACGGTTACTTTGATGTCCCATGAAATCTAGCGTTTATAACGTATAAATGCGGATCCTTTGCGGGAAGTGACTTTCATCTTGCACCGTTGAACAGCATACGAATTGAGAACTGTTGTATTTAAACAAGATACTTCATCCAGTTTCTTGAAACTGTTACATGTAGATGTTCCTTGTCATTGGGTAAAAAGGAATAAAGGATTTCCTCGACTCTCCCTCCCTCCATATCTCCCTTTCTATCCTCCTCCTCGTTTCCTATAAGCACGTTTGCTGCAGCTTCTTTCTGCGTTTCAACGCAAGAAAAGAAAATCTCTTGCTCTGCATATGGTAAGTATTTCCGTCGGTCGTGCTTGCTCGGACTTGAGAGGCAATTATTAGATGTATGACGCACTTGCTTGATATCACTCGTCGGCACTTTCGAAATGTGATTGATATAAGCGAACTAGAATAATGTTGGAGGGGGGAGATATGACTGACTAATCAGTGCTGTAACTAACCCTTGGCCGACGCTGTATGTGTACTTTTTACAAGGAAAAAAAGTTTCCCTAAATTTGCCTATGCACATGTTCATTACTCTGCCTAATATAACATCGTCTGTTTGCAGACACTGAATTCCTGTAGGCGCTGATATCGTTTACTTCAATCTTCAACGGCAACCGCCACCGCACGTCTAAACTCAGGTCTTGGTATCTGAAACAAATACCTCGTATGCGGCACTGAGCAGGTGTCATCTCATTCACACTAACTGCGTGCAAAACGAAGGAGCACGTACGAATCAAAGTATACGAGGTTCGAATTTCGGCAAGGAGAAGAATGCAGAAAACTCAATTTATCAGATTTTGAGCCTTTAATTTCGCTGTGTTTGTATTTGGTTTCAGTAGTGTCTGCACTAGTGCTTGATTTTTGTCGATTGCTTTAATCTTAGTTAACGCAAAGCTCACTGATGCAATGCTGCAAAATTTGTGCTGTTGTAGCGAGTTTCCAGCAACAACAGTGGATGGCTTTGTAGTACACATTCGTGGTTCGTTTTTCCAAAGACTTGCAAGTCTCTTACCATCTATTTACGAACAGTTTAAACTGAATATCATTTGTGAAATTATTTCGTTTTTAAATTATGAGCACAAACCAAATTTTTTTGTTTATGTATTTTGATTAAAATGGCTTGTGATTGACGTTTCGGCGAATCGATTAGTAGGGGTGAGCCGCCAGTAATTGTAGTTCTTTCTCGAGATCCGCACTCTCGCTGTTTTGCCTGTTTTGTCGGTGCGTGCAGCGCCTTATCGAGTGTGACTGCTTGCGTGCAGGCAACACTGCCTCCAGCCACTGCCATCTGTTAGTCACAACAGGAGATATTGTGATCTCCAGGGGATGTTGTGTGCGTGTACAGAGAAGGGCAACACGAACGGCCATAGGTTTCTTCGACTAAACGCAGAGCGCCGCGGAAATGCTGAAAAACCTGAATTGGCAGACGCTTGAAGACAGACAGAAATTATCCAGCAGAAGCCTATAATGTCTTGTACGTTTGTTGCTCTGCATGTTGTAGAAATTGTAAATATATCGTCTAATTAATTAATTGTTCGACAAAAGGAACTTTTGTCGAACAGTCAATTAATAAGATGACATTAATTACAACCTACGTGCAATGTTCCAGGGACCAACTTCAGATGATGAATCTAGGAATATACTAGAACGTGCTGAAAAGTAATGTCTCTGGATTTTTATGTGAAAACTGTTAAAGCTTTTTAAGTAAAACAAACGTTATTTATGTTCTGCATCTTTATTCTTCACGTGTACATGTTTTTTTTCCCAACAGTCACTCTGGCAACGAACACATAGTTTGTTGATACCGTCACTGTAGAATGTTTGAATTTGTTGACGAAACCACAACCTCATCTCTGCTTGCACCGCTTCATCACTATCAAAGTGAAGTCCTCGAAGGTGTTCTTTAAGTTTTGGAAACGGTGAAAATATGACGGTACCAAGTCGGGACTGTATGGTGGATATCGGTGACAGTGAAACCAAGAGTGTCGGATTATTGCAGATGTCGCAGCGCTCGTGTGTGGTCTGTTATTGTCATGTTGGAGGAGAGGGTGCTCCATGTGCCGAAGAACTCTTCGAATTTAGTGCTTTCCGTTTCCTGAGGTTCTCACAGTACCTTTCAGACTTCATGGTGGTGCCTTTAGGCATGAATTCTAAATACACCAGATCTGGAACATCTCGGAAGAATATGAGCTTGACTTTGCCTGTTGACCTTTTTTGGTGTCGGTGATCCTGTCTGACGGAACTCGATTGATACTCTGGTTTTAGAGCACGAACAACCCAGCGTCGCACATCACAATCATCACTGCACACGGCTTTCTTTCTGCTATGGATTTCAGTTTGAGACACCTTTTCTGCGGTTAGAAACTAGACTACAGCACGCTTTTTCTCGCGCACGGACACGGTTAAGGTACACACCACCATGTTACACGCTACAATTCGGATCCCTGTAGCGGCATAGTGTTTCAACGTGTATCAGCGAAGCGGGAAAGTTGTCTGGGACTGAGAAGCTAAATTAAAGCAATTACAGCGGGCACAGAGCCATTTAAGCAGTGGTTCCCCCCGCGCTCCATATGCGATTAAATTGAGTACAGTGCTAAGTGCCTTGTGCCACGAACTTTATAGCGAGTCTCAGAGTTTGTATATAGATAGGAGTATGCCTCTGCCCGCGCCCCAAGCGTTCTTATCTTATTCTCACGAACCCCACGTGACATAAACGATGGTGGGTGCAAGGTGGTTGCACTGTTTTCTTCGGATACAGGTCCATTCCTACGCCTCCGACGGCAAACGGTGCACCAGTATTGTAGAATGGGTCACTCTTTGCGTCTTGCATGGAATTTCCTTTACACATGCACTGCACGTACCCAGAACCCATCTAGCAATTCCAAGGCTCAGAAAACATCTTCAAACCACCATATCTGTTTTATTGGCGGTTTTTTTATTTGCCACTACTTTCGATCTTAAATCATCGTCAAATTTTTATCGACATAAGGCTTAAGGGCGGTTCATTCACATCAAAAATGCAAGCAGAAAAGATCATTGTATCAAGAGTCACGATTATACAATATAGTTCAGTTTGTGACGTATGAACATATCTTCCCTTCGCCTTCCGTAATATTTATTTTACGTGATGATCGTGTTTCATGCTCTTTCTTACTATTATACTAAAAACAGGGTGATTCCGTACTGATTTTACAAACTTACCGGAATCATGGGGAAGAGTAAATGTATCATTGTCGGAAACTGTCGCCGGTAAGAGCAAATACGAGCGAATCGAAAGTTATAAGTCAAAATCATTCTGACATCTTTGACAGCGTGGTGCTAAAAATGCTAACCCTTTGCTTTCCATATTTGGGAGGAGGCAGTATGGACCGTAAAAAGTAGTCTAGTAAATATGAGCTGTAAAATGTATCCTTGAGAGCTATGACCAATTGTTCACGAGAAGAGAGGTGTTCTACAGCTCACAGCTCTTAGGGTCAACATTTTAGAGCGCATGTTTACTGGACAATTTTATCTTGTTTTGGTCGATACCACTGTCTCCTCCCAAAGTATGGAAAAGCAAAACGATTGCAGCAGAAGAGATCCACTGTCAGAGGTATCAAAACGATTTTCGGTTATGACATTCGATTCGATCGTTTCCAGACCAGTCTCCCTTCCCTCAGATTGTTGCATTTACCCTTCTTCATCATCCCTAGCAGCTTGGAAGATGACCACGGAATTACCCTGTATTTAAACGATTTGAAATACTCAAAATTTTAACCTCTAATGTTTTTAATCAAGCCTCTCTTTGCTACAGACATGGTCTTTCATTCATCCACGTTTCAAGAGAGCTACCATTCATGATGCCAAGTGATTTTTTTTTTTTTTAGATAAAATAATGTTCACTGCCTTGGATATGCCCATTAGAGTGCGTTTAAATCATTCATGTTCTCTAGTATAGATATAATTGTTGAACGACAGTATAATGAGAGTAAAAGAAGATATTGGTACCCTGGGACGTCTAGCCGTGTGTGTGTGTGTGTGTGTGTGTGTGTGTGTGTGTGTTTGTTTTGTTTACTGTCCCGTAGACAACAAGGTCGTTAGAGACGCAGGATAAGCTCCAATGGTTCCAATGGCGCTGAGCACTATGGTACTTAACATCTGAGGTCATCGGTCCCCTCGACTTAGAACTACTTAAACCTAACTAACCTAAGGACATCACACACATTCATGCCCGAGGCAGGATGCGAACCTGCGATTGTAGCGGTCGCGCGGTTCCAGACTGAGGCGCCTCGAACCGCACGGCCATTTCGGCCGGCCGATAAGCTCGAACTAGCAGAGAATGGTGAAGGAAATTGGCTGTGGCCTTATCAAAGGAACCTTGTAGGGAAATCTAAATGGCAGGAATAGTAATAGGGTCTCTTTTTTTTTGTAACAATCGTATTGTTTGTTCTTTTAGTAGTAGTTGCCGGCCACTGTGACCGTGCGGTTCTAGGCGCTTCAGTCCGGAATCGCGCTGCTGCTACGGTCGCAGGTTCGAATCCTGCCTCGGGCATGGATGTGTATGATGTCCTTAGGTTAGTTAGGTTTAGGTAGTTCTGAGTCTAGGGGACTGGTGACCTCAGATGTTAAGTCCCATAGTGCTCACAAGGGAACCTTCCCATCGCACCCCCCTCAGATTTAGTTATAACTTGGCACAGTGGATAGGCCTTGATAAACTGAACACAGATCAATTGAGAAAACAGGAAGAAGTTGTGCAGAACTGTGAAAAAATAAGCAAAATATACAAACTGAGTAGTCCATGAGCCACATAGGCAACATCAAGGAGACCGTGTGCTTAGGAGCGCCGTGGTCCCGTGGTAGCGTGAGCAGCTGCAAAAGGAGAGGTCCTTGGTTCAAGTCTTCCCTCGAGTGAAAATTTTACTTTCTTTATTTTTGCATAGTTATTATCTGTCCGTTCGTTCATCGACGTCTCTGTTCACTGTAATAAGTTTAGTGTCTGTGTTTTGCGACCGCATCGCAAAACCGTGCGATTAGTAGACGAAAGGACGTGCCTCTCCAATCGGAACCGAAAACATTTGATCGCAAGGTCATAGGTCAACCGATTCCTCCACAGGAAAACACATCTGATATATTCTATACGACACTGGTGACGGCATGTGCGTCACATGACAGGAATATGTTGTCGACACACCTAACTTGTACACTTGGCGAATGGGTAAAAAGATTCTTCTACCTTGCCCGATTTAGGTTTTCTTGTGGATGTGATAATCACTCCCAAAAAAGTGATGAAAACATAAGAGTTTGTCACATAAACTGAAAATAAAAACTTTAAGTTTTCACTCGCACGTTACCACTAGACCACGGCGCTCCTGCGGTTCCGATGTCCTTGATGTTACGTATCTTCCCATGAACTACTCAGTTTGTACATTTTGCTTATTTTTTCACAGTTCCACAAAACTTCTTCCTGTTTTCTCAATTGATCTGTGTTCAGTTTTTCAAGGCCTATCCACTGTGCCAACTTATAACTAAATCTGAGGGGGGTGCGATGGGGAGGTTCCCTTGTCAGAGCCATTTGAACCATTTAGTAGTAGTTGTCGTTGTTGTTGTTGTTTTGTAACAGTACTGGTAACAATAGGCGAAAAGATAACTGCAAGGTTAGTCAAAATAGTTCGAAATGACAAAAACCTGTGGCTGTTATTCTGTCACAGTAAGGAAAGCGCGACTGAGAGTGGAAAAAAATTCCGTAAGAATACTAAGTGTAGAGGGACATAGGAGTGTTGAAACGATAGTAGTAGAAATGAACATCATGAAAAATGGTACGAAATACAGTGTAAAGGTAGTTCAAGATTCAGAACAGGAAAGGAAAAGAATAGGAAAGAAAAAGATTATCTTAAAGACTCACTCAATTGTAATTTAGTACGCAACGATTCGTTGTTACCATCAAGAAAGGGGACTACAACAAATAAATAGAGGTTTAGAAAAATTGTGTGCGATATTAACTTCCAGACGGGATGCCCGAATGATAAGACGGCGGATGCGGTCGTACAGAGAGCGTCGACGCAAGAGGTGCGCAGTGCTCGTATTTGGGTGAGAGCAACAGCTGACAGTGTCGGCGATTCACAGGGCGGCGATCATGTATTATGCATCGAGGCTAACGCATTGCGCCGAGTAGACAGTAGCGCCGGGAGGTCGCGGCGCTCTGTCACAGCCCTGCCGCCGCCTGTCTGTCGCGTGCTGGTGCAGGCTGCAGCCGCAGCTGACAACACATTCCTCTCTGCCTGTTTACTGCCGACTCTCCACTACGCACGCACCGGCCTGCCCTAGTCGCGGCTTCGCGCAGGCAAACTGCTTGCTCAGGCGAAGCGGTAAAGACCACAACCAGAAAGCAACCGTTGCAAACATGTTACGGAGTGCTGAGAGATTTGACCAAACATTTGTATAAGGCAGTTATAAACATGCAATAAATAATTTCTAACGTTCACGGTACTCCTGCTCTCTGAAGATATTTGGTGAAAAAAAAGAGCTCCGTATGCAAGAGTTGAGTATTTAGAGGAGGTAAAAAGAAGCACATTTTTCTATATGACAAGAATGTCACACGTGGTAGGGGTCCATATGACATTTTGAGGCTAGTGAAGTTCAGAGACGGTGCCGGCCGAAGTGGCCGTGCGGTTCTAGGCGCTTCAGTCTGGAACCGCGCGACCGCTACAGTCGCAGGTTCGAATCCTGCCTCGGGTATGGATGTGTGTGATGTCCTTAGGTTAGTTAGGTTTAAGTAGTTCTAAGTTCTAGGGGACTGATGATCTCCGATGTTAAGTCCCGTAGTGCTCAGAACCATTTGAACCATTTTTTTCTTCTTCAGAGACGGTGTTCAGCCTTGAAAAATATTATTTTAGAGATGCTGCTGATTCAGAGACGGTGCCGGCCGAAGTGGCAGAGCGGTTCTAGACGCTTCAGTCTGGATTGTTTTGGGGGAAAGAGACCAAACAGCGAGGTCATCGGTCTCATTGCATTAGGGAAGGACGGGGAAGGAAGTCGGCCGTGCCCTTTCAAAGGAACCATCCCGGCATTTGCCTGGAGCGATTATGGAAAATCACGGAAAACCTAAATCAGGATCACCGGACGCGGGATTAAAACGTCGTCCTCCCGATGCAGCTGACTTTCTATGGATTTGGTTTCGTGGGGAATAAGCGTTTGATGTAAGAGACACCGATAGACACTCCAGGACAGCTGCTTGTCGGGTTTGGCTAAAGCTATACCCGTAATTTGTGAAACGCCGGATTTTGAGCGTGTTAGACGATTGTTCAAATTGCTCTGAGCACAATGGGACTCAACATATGAGGTCATCGGTACCCTAGAACTTAGAACTACTTAAACCTAACTAACCTAAGGACATCACACACATCCATGCCCGAGGCAGGATTCGAACCTGCGACCGTAGCGGTCACGTGGTTCCAAACTGAAGCGCCTAGAACCTCACGGCCACACCGGCCGGCAGACGATTGTTAATACGCATATGTCACTCATGCGTTAATGTAAACGGATGACATGTTCAGTGACATCTCTAAAACAAAATTCATCGGACGCCAGTCTGAACACAGCCTCTGAAAATAAATATTGTCGAAACCTTCATGGACACCTAGCCGAGAAACAGTGCTCCTGTGACGTTTTTGTTACACAAAAAGTATTGCTCTTACACGCTGGATATCTATATTCTACGACCGGTTTCGATCCCAAATCATCTATTAAAATTACACATAATGGAATAAGAGCTTACAGCACTTAACGCACATTCAGTTTAGACAGAACTTAGTGGAGAACAGTTTTAAAGCACAGCTCAGAAAAGAAAAGTCAGAAGGGGGGGGGGGGGGAAGAGAGAGAGAGAGAGAGAGAGAGAGAGAGAGAGAGAGAGAGAGAGAGAGCTCCCAACCGTCTCCCCCGTCCCGCGATACACACACGCATAGCCAATGTAATATAATAATTATTATAATAATAATGGTAATAAATGTCTCTCGAGGTACTCTAAATTGAGACATTACAACACGGTCATAAAACCAGAGTGCCTTTATGGGGCTGAAACGCTAATTTTAAACAGAAAAAAGGACATTCAAGAAATCCAAAAAAGAGAAAGAAAAGTAATCAGATAAATTCTAGGTCCAAAATATACTGAAGAAGGAACATACAGGCTAAGAGCAAATAGTGAAATTCAACAATACACCAGCATATATTCGGATATGAAAAAACGCAGATTAAAATTTTATGGGCATATTAAAAGAATGGATGCTACCAGACTAACTAAACAAGTAGTGGAATTCTACGAAAATCGAAGTAAAGCTAAATTTGAGACAATAAAATGGATTGCTGCTATAAAAGAGGACATGAAAGAGGCAGATATAAAACAAGATGAAATTCAAGACAGAAAATTATTTAGGCAAAAAATTCATGACTGGGTAGTTGGTCAAGCTGAAAAACCAAAGAAAACTGGAACCACATGGTCTGATTAAAGGAAAAGAGCTCATTCCGAGAGAATGAAAACAATTTGGGCAGAGAGAAAGTCTAAAAGAAAATAACTGAATGCCCCGTGATTGTACTTCGCGTGGTCCAGTAGGGCCCAAACGTGAATAATAATAATAATAATAATGGTAATAGTAAAAACAGTAAGAAGTAAAATTCTTATATGAACTTAACTGCTACTGGAAACATGATAATCAAATAGTTTTTACACTCAATGTCTCCACACGACATAATATTCTGTGACCACTACTGATTTTTAAATTTCTGTGCCTGTTCATCTACGCAACCAAAGACTTGCGCACTCCTTTAAGAGACTTTTCCAAAGTAGTGTTTTGTTTTTTGTTTTTGCCACTGTTGCCAATGTTGTTATTTTGTGTGTTCTGTGAACACATTATATTCTTATTAGATCTTTGCTCACTTCAGTGTTTATAATGTGCGTGTGACGGCTTATCCAAAGTAACATGACAGAAAAAACAGCCCGTCACCACTGGAGGTATTTTTACTTTTATATTTTTATTCATATTTTCAATTAAAGATCCGTACAAAACTATGAGCCATGTACTAAAATAGTGTTCTGTTTCTGTCTTCTTCTATTAGTCAGTGGCACAGATTACCTCAGTGTCATTAACACAACACATATGACTTAATAATTCACATAAATCCAGCTGATGATGGAGGTTTAAACCCCTGAAACGCTTGTTGTTGTTATGATCTTCAGTCCTGAGACTGGTTTGATGCAGCTCTCCATGCTACTCTACACTGTGCAGGGTTCTTCATCTCCCAGTACCTACTGCAACCTACATCCTTTTGAATCTGCTTAGTGTATTCATCTCTTGGTCTCTCTCTACGATTTTTACCTTCCACGCTGCCTTCCAATACTGAATTGGTGATCCCTTGATGCCTCAGAACATGTCCTACCAACCGATCCCTTCTTCTAGTCAAGTTGTGCCACAAACTCCTCCTCAATCCTATTCAATACCTCCTCATTAGTTATGTGATCTACCCATTTAATCTTCAGCATTCTTCTGTAGCACCACATTTCGAAAGCTTCTATTCTCTTCTTGTCCAAACTATTTATCGTCCATGTTTCACTTCCATACATGGCTACACTCCATACAAATACTTTCAGAAACGACTTCCTGACATTTAAATCTATACTCGCCTGAAACGCTTAGTGATGGTAAAATAAAATAAATTGTGGCAGGTAATATTGAACTTAAATTTTTTGAAAACACTATCAGCGATCTTAGAACTAAAATTTAAAAATTAAAAAGAGTCTTGATCGCAACTTATTTATTTTTATTGGAGTGACCGGTTTCGATTCTATTTCAGAACCATCTTCAGACTCCAGCACGGTGGGTGGACTCCGTGGGCAAGTTGCGCCGACCCTCGACGCTGGAATAACTTCTCAGCAGTCTTAAATGGAATCGAAACCTGTCACTCCAATAAAAACAAATAAGTTGCGATCAAGACTGTTTTTAGTCTTTAAATATTGAACTTGTTTCAAAAATCGGTTTACGGGAGTATTTTATGAAGTCCTGCAACATTGAAGCACTTGCAGGTACTGTAAGCTCTTGCTCAATTATGTTGACTGATTTTTAAGTGTAACTGTGCTATGGGCACTTCCGTGTTTCCCTGTCGTATTCGTGTTTACAAAACATCGTCAAAATGATGATCTGAGACCGTAACTGCATGCAGTAAAGATATACTTTCAGACGGCTTGAATACCGTAAAATTTATGTAACACATGTTCTCGTCAGTGTAGTACTATTCGACTGGAATTTATGGTCATAAAAACTGACCATGGGCAGGACTGGTTTATGGCATAAGGCTGAATTAAGAGGAGCGCTAGAGATGCCCCGCCCCAACTGTAAGGTTTCTATTACAGGACGTATCACAATTGTTGCGACCGATTGGAACGCAAAGACAGGTGCACCCAAGTGCAAGATTCGTATTCAGAGCTTGTGCGGAAAAATTTTCTCGAACCGGCCCTGACCACGGGGAGGAGCTGTCTTCCATGATCGTAAATGGTCATTGGGATTTCGTGCGTGAAATACATGTTAGAATATGACCAGAAATGAACTCGCGTGGTTAGAATTTCAGATTCGCTGATACATGGAAAACATGAATCTGAAAAGCTCAGCGCCGGCCGGGGTGGCCGAGCGGTTCTAGGCGCTACAGTCTGGAACCGCGCGACCGCTACGGTCGCAGATTCGAATCCGGCCTCAGGCATGGGTGTATGTGATGTCCTTAGGTCAGTTAGGTTAAAGTAGTTCTAAGTTCTAGGGGACTGATGACCTCAGAAGTTAAGTCCCATAGTGCTCAGAGCCATTTGAACCATTTGAAAAGCTCAGCATACCACCAACTGTGAGAACATTTTTCATTTGTAATAATAAATCACGATTCAAGAGCACTTGGCACGAATACAATCACGTCTCTGAAGAAAGGATCCGTGTCATGTGCAGTCCTAGCGGCCCCTTATTACGAAAAAGTGGAAGACATAAGAAATTGTCGATTGCCGAGTCCCTTGGAGTCATTCAACTTGGAAACTGGAGAAAATTTACTCCTGCACCTCTACTACGTACGACGTTGAATTTTGACTGCCTCCGTAGATGTGTGTAGGTACAGTTCTGTGTTCGTGTTCTTAGTAGTAGTGGAAGAAGGAAGAATGTGAAATCCCATGACAGAACATACCTGCGCTTCAAGAAAAACACTGAGGCGGGCATTAATATTCCGAGCGTGGGGCTCGGCCCACCATTGGATTCGCCAGTAGTGTTTGGTGACCTCATTCCACTAAAACCTCCAAAAGATTTCTGTTTCATCTAGGTCATTTGGTGACTGAGAATTGCACACCCTCGCCTCTCACCGACCAGGGGTCTAGTATTCTAGCAATGACAGCGGTCTTGCAATCTGCGAACCTATCGCTTTTAATGTGTAAGGACCCTGACGCGAAGCATCAGGCGTCTGAATTGTACAGGGCATGTTGATCAGTACCACTCGCACATTCTGTACAACTTAAAAAAAAACACCGACTCACGCATCGTACGTTTTTAGCACTGGTAAATATTGCCCATATATCTTAGGTTTCATCAAGTCTCCTTGTTCATAGCTTGCCATTCATGCAGATACTGCAAAATGGTATTCACTCTTGCTTTCCTCGTTAGATTCTAGGGCTTGAATGACAAGACCCTGTCTTATCGATGAAATGTTGTGCGGAGACCGTTATGAATTGAACGGTTCCTTTGAAAGAACACGGCCGATTTCATTCCCCATCCTTCCCTAATCTGATGGGACCGGTGATCTCGCTTCGCTGTTTGGTCCCCCCCTACCCCCCCCCCCCCTCCCTCGAATCAACCAAACATCCGTTATGGAGTTGGTGTGTTGACTGCCCACCTGCACATTCCTACCTTTACTCCATTCCTGACATATGTTACCCATTTCTGACTTTCGACAGGCCGTGATGAGTGCGTAATGACTGCTCTTCGTGTCGAAAGTGTTAACATTAGAAGGCAATGTGTATGCCGGTATCGAGTGCTAAATCTTTCGCAGGAACAAAACATTTTAAGCAGCTACAGTTTCACGTGAGGTGTAATGCTAAATTAAATACTGTAATCACTTTTACAAGTTATATATAGTGACAAGTTCTGTATGCCCTGAGGAGTGGGAAACAACCGTGAAACGCCTTTGTTCCAGTAGTACATACAAACGTCACTGCATGCATACGACAAGGTTCCCACATTGTGTTTGAAATTTCGAAAGTACCGGAGAAACAATGGCGGCGTTTCGAAATAAACGTGATCTTAATCGATTTTCTCGCGTAGAAGGCGACAACTATGCGTCGTTGTCACGCCTTCTGAATGAAACGCTCTGTCGAATGTCGCCCAGAAATCTAATGTCATATCGCGGTAAAATGAGACGGATGTATTTTTCTTTCCTCTAAAAAGTCAATAGCTGAAAAGAGTTTAGAGTTTTACGTGTTAGAAATTACGAAACAGTGTCGCAAAAAAGTTACAGTCTCATGTTGCAACACTAATTGCTTTGTCATTGGTGCATAACTGACTTTGATATAACATTCAGTATTGTATTTCATAATGTTCCTTTAATAAAATGTTCCTTTGTGTACCATATAAAATGTTTGGCAACACCGTATATAAATTTATGGCTATGGGTCAAGAGGATACCCTACTCATTTCACCCAGTGAGCCGTATTTCAGGTAAAATGTTCGATTTTAGGAATAATCCGGAAATACTCGTATGGCTTAAGTTAGATCTGAGTTTTGTAATACCAGCTATCACAACAATAACTAGCGATTTTCGCCTTTTAACTGCCTCATTGACTGGTATGGTTTTCGTTTTGTTAATGGTGCGCATCCGGGTGTTCTGCCGAGTTATTTACATTGTATGTGTAGCATTCCGTCGAACATCCGAAGGCACATCGCTAATCATGCCGAGAAGACCTGGTTTTCGTTTTATGAGTTTACACAAAAGAGAAATATGGGTTGGACAGTTTTGAGAATGTGATAGGCACAGGAAGGGACCGTCGAGCATTGCAGGATGTACCTGCGAAAATGTCACTAAATCAACGAAAGGCACCACTCGTGAGTTTAAGTGTGCTACCAACAGTCCGTCTAGCGTAATGACTGTGTGTAGGAATTAAAATAATGTGGCACGATGGGCCAGCAGCTTCTCATTACCACACATTCCTGTAGTCAGTGCCAAGCGACGATGGAGGTGGTGTAAAGAGCGACCGATGCAGCTGAACGATGGATGACTGGAAACTAGTGTTTCGGAGTGATGTATCACGGTATATCCTGTGGGGATCCGGTGGAACTGTTTGGGCTTGGCAGTGGCTGGAAAATGTTAATACACTCAACCACAATATTGTTGCACCTGACTGTTATCGGAAACACGCAGTGACGTTTCGGTAAACAAGTACAGGGTGTACGTAAATTGCGGGAACACTTTCAATTATTCATTGCACAAGAACTAAACATTGTGCAGATGTCACACATATTGCATTTTGAAGAGAAATTCTGAAAGTTAGTTTTTTTAAATTTTTTTTTTTTTTTACGGATATTCGATATGCGAACCATGAGTGATCCGGCAGACATCAATACAGTAATCGAATTCTTGCCATACACGTCCCAGCATGGCATCTTCGGCTGTGGCAATCGCTTCTCGTATTCTCGCCTGGTGCTCTGCTACATCACATGATAGAGGCGGTATATACACCAAATCTTTAATCTATCTCCACAGAAAAAAGTCACACGGAGTGAGATCTGGTGATCGGGGAGGCCATTTCATGAACCACACAGAAAGCTCGCTCCCCACCTGAACTCGCCATGTTTGTGACTAGCGCTATCGGTACAATGTTTGGTTCTTGTGCAATAAATGATTGAAAGTGTTCCCGGACTTTATGTACACCCTGTACAGTGGTGACTGAAAAACTCATCGCACTGTGAATGCTTTCAGCTCAGTTGTGCGTGTACTATTAACCTCGATTGCGCGCTGACTCACGATAAGTTGACCGAAGCGCTCTGGCCCCCAGGCGCAGTAATATTGTGGGCTACTAATATCTGCCATCATGTGTAGCGCCAACAGTGAAGTAGGTGTGTGGTTTGAGGTTTTCGGGCGCTAAAAACAGTGAAATACGGAGGATGTGGTGTTTACGGTAGGGGTATGGTTTTCGTGGTCAGGGTATAACTCATTATTGCGCTTTATAAAACTGTAAAAGTGGGAGTATATGAACCCCTTTACAGCACTGTGTACTACTTACCCTAGAAGAAGAGTAAGGAAACAGTATCCCGCTCGGTTAGCCGTGAGGTCTAACGCACTGCTTTCCGGGCGGGAAGGCGTGCTTTCCGCCCGGCGGATTAATGTCCAGGTTCGGTGTGCTGGCCAGTCTGTGGATGGTTTTTAAGGCGGTTTTCCATCTTCCTCGGCGAATGCGGGCTTATTCCGCCTCAGTTACGCTATGTCGGCGATTGCTGCCCACGCACTGTCTCTGCGACGCGTACACCATAATTACTCTACCACGCATACATTTGGGGTTACAGACGTCTGGTGTCAGACGTTCCGGTGGGGGGGGGGCTGTCCACTGGGGGCCGAACCGCACACTAACCCTGGATTCGGTGTGGGGCGGCGGTGGGGTGAATGGATTGCTGTAGCCTGTTGTGGAATTCTAAACCACAGAGGGCTACGGCGGGGACGAAGCCTCTCTGTCGTTTCTGGATCCCCACTTCTTTGCAAGGAAACAGTGATCGTTCGTATCACCACGATCAACACATCGTGTTATAAAGTAGCCAGCATTTGTGAGGCGATGGTTTGTAAACTATAAAATTCCCGAACTGGAGTGGCCTGCCCAGGCTCCCGACGTGAACCCATCTTCGGAATGAGTCAGAACGTCGACTTCTCTCCAGACCCCGGTGTCCAACATTACTTTCTTCTTTGGTTTCCGCTCTTGAGGAGTAATGGGCTGCCGCTCCTCCACAAACACTCAGACACTTAATTGAAAATGTCCACAGTACAGTTCAAACCGTCATAAATGTGAAGAATGGAAACACCCATATTAATGTGCACTTATAAATAAATGGCTGGATACTTTCGATCAGATACTGCTTGCAAACACGGTTAACACGAGTACAGACTCCTAATAAAAGAAACGATTACTCATTGACGCACGTCATAGCGACCTGTCATTCGAGAGCAGTCGAAATCACGACTGTAAATAAATACATTAAATAATAGACGAGGCAGGAAATGTTATTTCTAACATACTCGACATCTTTAGACTCTAGCAAACAAAAAATAATCCAATCAATATCCTTCTTCGCTACAAGCTGCGCATAACTACCTCATCGTAACGCTGAAAGACACAAAAGCGGGAGCAATCGTAGATGCAGTAGAAACTAATTTTCATTCTCACTGGGTGACAGCATGCCGCTGACGGGGGAAAAGCTGCAGCGAATGATGAAATGCTGTATTCTGGAGGTATGTCGTACGTCAAACGTTTGATCATCAACTCCTTGGTCAATCCCAATGTACCTTTGCTACAGAAACGGGTAGCTGGTCTCAGCAGATCGATCCATTTGATCTGGAGTCGTGATAGAGTTGAGATAAAGCAGGACAGTGAAGGGAGGCGATGGTAGTGGAGTAGACGAGGCTATATAACGCGTTTAGATAACGAAGTATCTTGGGTGTGACCTGTATATGACTGGCTACCGGTCGCCATCAGCCTTAAGATACTGATACCGACAGAAGCACGTACGTAACTCTATGACGAAGGATGGCGAAAGTAATTCATCTTAGTAGATTAATTCTGGCGTAGAACCCCATCAGTTTCGGGAGTGTGATGAAAAATTCCGCACAGTAACGCAGTATGAAACTATGATTTTGGCTACCTGCAATGGCCGTTTTCTACTTGTGCATATTATGCAGCAACATTGTAGACCAAAACTATGCAACGTTACAGTTATTAGGTTGCTTATTTTGTTATTATAACGGATCGCGAATAAGACCATGAACATCCGTCCACAAACGCCTCAGTGAAAAGTTACAAGCCGAACTATTTGCCAACAGCAAGTGGTTGTCTAACATCGACTTAGTAGTAACCACAACGATAATAAGTAGTGAAACACAATGATTGTTTGGCGAAGGTGCACATCACTAGCTGCATTGATCAGTGAATCGTGAAATTTGTATGTTGGCTGCAATAACCTGGGAACATTACAATATTTGCTTCCGCACACCCAGTATTTTTACGTTGAAGAGTTGGCTCTGTAACACAGTTTGATTCATGGGGTACATTTATGAGGTTTTTTTTTTTTTACGAATAAGTGTAATGTGAAAGATAGTGTTGAGACAATCGACTGGCTTCGAGAACCGATTGGCCGATCTACTGGTTTTTCGTTCAGTCGTAGTTGCTTTTTTTCAAGTCGAATGAAACTAATATCTGGATTTGGTAGTCTCTGCGACCATGCCTGCTATACGGATGATTTCACTGACTCTCCGGCGTTGAGTGGTTTCACTGGACGTTAGAACCTACTCACAAGTTCTGACACGTGCAGCTGTTGTACCCGTGTTTCCACTCGCTCTCTGTGTACGAGTGATTTCATTCACATAGTTTTTAGCCTCTTCGGTTATACATGAACCGTGAGAAGGGTTGTCAGCTTTTTTAGAGACAAGTAACGTATCTTATTTCAAGGAGATGTGAATAAAATGTATATTTCTAGGAATGAAGTATTTTCAAAATTTATGTATTTATGTATGTAACTGCTGACACGAGCGTCGAGGGTCGGCGGAACTCGTGTAGCAGTGTCCATCCACCACTCCGGAGTCTGAAGATGACTCTTTCATAGAGTCGAAACAGGTCACTCACTACAAAAGAAAAATATTTTAACAAGATTGCGATCAAGACTGTTTTAAATTTTAATTTAGAAAAGACCGCAAGAGTAGCAAATACTTAAAAATCGTTCGGTTAAAATGACACAAAAACATCCCCCAATGTTTTCTCTTGGCAACAATGAATACAAGCATTTTATAAATTGCTCAAGAAATAGTCAACCAGTTTCTCTCTCTCTCTCTCTCTCTCTCTCTCTCTCTCTCTCTCTCTCTGTGTGTGTGTGTGTGTGTGTGTGTGTGTGTGTGTGTGTGTGTGTGAGAGAGAGAGAGAGAGAGAGAGAGAGAGAGAGAGAGAGATATGTATGTTTGCGTTTATAGTGGAAAGGGGCCGCGTGTCTTACCTCAGGTGTCAAGGCCTCGTAGAATGTATAGTACCTGACAAACGAAGTGAAGCACCCAAAAGACACGGTCGGACATCAGTGTAACTTCGCACACGTACACACCGTCGACGGATATGTAAATGATTATAGAGTTACAGTTCTCTCTGACAGGTAGAATGGTCACCAAATTGCATAATTGCTTTTATCAGGCCTCTTAATAATAAAGGACGTGAACAGCGGTATGTGTTGGGTGATCAATGTGAAGGACACGGAGATGGCGGGTACTCGTGTGAGACAGCGTTATTACCACCTGACAGAGTTTGAACTTCGTAAGGGGCCTCATTGTGGATCTCCATGTAGCCGGCTGGTGGAATCGTGCATTAACCGGTTTCTGATGCACCGTGTTCGTGGCTTAAGGTACGTGCAATTCTTACCGCTACCTGATGTATACGGTAGTCTCTCGCTGTCGTCAGCGGACATCCATTGTAGTGCAGAATGGCACCAACACTATTCAGGAAGTGTTTTTACGAGCCGACGTAGCAATGAAGTGTAATACTTCATTTGCCTTAAAAGATGAAAGTTTTGTCTCCATTTCAGTGAAATAATAAAAGAGGAACAAAATTATGGTGACAGGAATAATGTAAAAACTTAACGCCGATTGTCTTAGCGTACTATAAAAATAGAAAGTAGTTCCTGCTGCTGTGTCTACTCAATACTCGTATGCCTTTATGTGCTTGTAACCCTCGGAAACGGGAAAATTAACATGAAAACAAAGTTCTTCAACCCCAGTTTTCAACCTTTAGCACTAATTATTCGTAATGTCCAAATAGCGGTATGTTCCACCATTACAATATGATTTTTGAACTATCACGGTTTTTCTTTTTTTTTTCGCTTGCAACCTGCGTCCTCAATTATCTGCCGGAATTGCCATCTACAGCTCCCTGTAGTACCAAGGAAGTCAGTCCCTAATGTCTTAGCAGATGTCCTATCATCCTGCCCCTTCTCCTTGTCAGTGTATTCCACAAATTCATTTCCTCTCCGATTCTGCGCTGAACCTCCTAATTTTCAACATTCGCCAGTAGCGCCACATCTCAAATGCTTCGATTCGTTTCTGTTCTGGTTTTGCCACAGTCCCTGTATCACTACAATACAATGCTGAGCTCCAAGAGTACATTATCAGAAATTGCTTCCTCAAATTAAAGCCTATGTTTGATGCCAGTAGACTTCTCTTGGCCAGGAATGCCTTTTTTTCCATTGCTTGTCTGCTTTTGATGTCCTTGATCCGTCCGTCATTGGTTATTTTACTGCCTAGGTAGCAGAATTCCTTAACGTCATCTGCTTAGTGGCCCTCAGTGCTGACGTTTAAGTTTCTCATTGTTATCATTTCTGCTGCTCCTCATTACTTTCATCTTTCTTCGATTTACTCTCAATTCATATTCTATACTCAGTACACTGTTCATTCCATTCGGCACATCATGCAATTCTTCTTCACTTTCACTCAGGACAGCAATGTCATCAGCGAATCGTATAATCAATACCCTTTCACCTGAAATTTTAATCCCACTCCTGAACCTTTCCTTTGTTTCCATCATTACTTGTTCTATGTACAGATTGAATAGTAAGTGGCGAAAGACTAGAGTAGGTTAGATCCCTGTGTTACATCCTTTTTAATCCGAGCATTTCATTCTTGGTCACCCACTCTTATTATTCCCTCTTGGTATTTTTCTCAGAATTTCGAACCTTTTGCACCATTTTACATTGTCGAACGCTTTTTGTAGGTTGACAAATCCTATGAACATGAACATGAACATGAACATGTCTTGATTTTTCTTTAGTCTTGCCTCCATTATCAACCGCAACGTCAGAATTGCCTCTCTGGTGCCTTTACTTTTCCTAAAGTCAAACTGATCATCATCTACCACATTCTCAATTTTCTTTTCCCTTCTTCTGTATAATGCAACTTAGATGCATGAGCTGTTAAGCTGATTGTGCGATAATTCTAGCACTTGTCAGCTCTTGCAGTCTTCGGAGTTGTGTGGATGATATTTTTGCTAAAGTCAGACGGTATATTGACAGACACATACATTCTACATACCAACGTGAATAGTCGTGTTGTTGCCACTTTCCCGAATGATTTTAGAAATTCTGATGGAGTGTTATCGATCCCTTCTGCCTTTTTTGATCTTAAGTCCTCCAAAGCTCTCTTAAATCCTGATTCTAATACTGGATCTCCCATCTCTTCTAAATCGACTCTTTTTTTTCTTCTTCTATCACATCAGACAAATCTTCCTCTCATAGGGATCTTCATGTGCTCTTTCCACCTATCCGATCTCTCCTCTGCATTTAACAATTGAATTCAGGTTGCACTCTTTAATGTTATCACCCTCGCTTTTAATTTCACGGATGGTTGTTTTGACTTTCCTATATGCTGAATCAGTCCTTCGGATTATCATTTCTTTTTCGATTTATTCACATTTTTCATGCAGCCGTTTCGTCTTGGCTTCCCTGGAATTCCCATTTTTTTCGTTCCTCAGAGCGACTTGTAATGATGTATTCCTGAATTTCTCTGAACATTTTTGTATTTCCTCCTTTCATCGATGAGATGAAGTATTTCTTCTGTTACCCGTGGTTTCTTTGCAGTTACCTTCTTTGTATCTATGTTTTTCTTTCCAGCTTCTGTGATTACCCTTTTTAGAGATGTCCATTCCTCTTCAACTGTACTGGCTACTGGGCTATTCTTTATTGTTGTATAAACAGCTTTAGAGAACTTCAAGCGTATCTCGTCATTGCTCAGTATTTCGTATCACACTTCTTTGCGTATTGATTCTTCGTGACTAATCCCTTAAACTTCAGCCTACTCTTCATCACTACTACATTGTGATACGAGTCTTTATCTGCTCCTGGGTACGCCTTACAATCCAGAATTGATTTCAGAATCTCTGTCTGACCACGATGTAATCTATCTGAAATCTTCCCGTGTCACCCGGACTTTTCCAAGTATACATTCTCGTCTTGTGATTGTTGATCAGAGTATTCGCTATTACTAGCTGAAATAGATTACAGAACTCAATTAGCCTTGCTTCTCTCTCGTTCCTTGTCCCAAGCCCATATTCTCCTGTAACCTTTTCGTCTACTCCGTCCCCCACAGCTGCAATCCAGTCCCCCCATGACTATTAGATTTTCATCTCCCTTTTCGTATTGTATTACCCTTTCAGTATCCTCATACACTTTCTCTCTCTTCATCTTCCGCTTGCGACGTCGGATTTGCTATTTGATTTAATACAAGCATTTTGACTATGTGCATTTTGATACGAAGAGTCAAATTTTTCAGTTTTTTTCGATTTCTACATTTATTACAGAAAGTGACAGGAATAAAAAACCGAAAGTCTTTCATTTCGGTAATCGGCTATTTTGAGTGGTTTTAACACTCAGATTAATACCACTGTGGAAAAACCCGATGTAATGGAAAACTGGTTGTGTCAACGATAACCGCCACCCCTAACTGCATGGGCCTGTGTGTAGCGGACACACTCGTCTTTAAGGTTCCGATAGTCCATGTCTGATCAACACAAGGGAGGATCGCTGTACCTTGTGCACCAAGCACATCGTAAATCCTTCACATCTGCGCCTGCCATCCCAGTACAAGTAATGGACTTCCTGCAACAGTCTGTTCATCGCGCGCCATTGGTTCGAGATTAACCACAGCCGGACTAGGATCTTATCGTCCCTTGAGTCCTCTGCCATTAACGCAGCACAGACGGCTGTGTTCAAATGGCTCTGAGAACTATGGGACTCAGCATCTTAGGTCATAAGTCCCCTAGAACTTAGAACTACTGAAACCTAACTAACCTAAGGACATCACACACACCCATGCCCGAGGCAGGATTCGTACCTGCGACCGTAGCAGTCCCGCGGTTCCGGACTGCAGCGCCAGAACCGCACGGCCACCGCGGCCGGCGACGGCTGTGTCTGAAGCGGTGCTATAACCTGGGAGACCGGACAGCTGAGAAATGGCGTCGCATTGTGTCCAATCGCGATTCTGCTGTTCATTTGCCTGCCAAACGTGAAACAACATTAGGCGAAAGCTCAGATGTTAAAGCAGTTCATTGTATTAGTGTAATGCATAACTTTTTAACGTTGTTTTTTTTCTTCTTTTTTCGTGTTGGTATTCCCGTTGCCACGGATTTATTTATCGATTATCATTTTTTATTTGTAGTTCACTGTTGGTATTTGACTTTACGTATTGTCATTTGGACTTAGTGAGTAGAGCTGTGGACGCTAGAAAATGGAGCGCCAAGTGGAGAAATCGGAACATTTCCGACGTATTCTTCTGTTTGAGTTCAGTAGAGCGGTGACAGCAGCGGAGGCAGCCGTGCATGGGGACAATGCTATCGGATACAGCACGGCAAGAAATCGGTTTTCTCACTTTAAGCAGAACTGTTTTGGTGTTAGTCACTCTCCACATTCAGGAAGTCCTCGGAGGTCTGATGAAGATCGTTTAAACGCATTAATCCACAATAATCCACGTCAGTGTCGTCGAGAATCGGCAAATGTGATGAACTGTGATCGTTCCGCCATTTGCATGCAATGGGGTTCAAAAATCGGGTATATTGGTACCGCATGATCATAGCCAAAATCACGCAAACCAGCAGGTGGCGGTATGTGCATCCCTGTATGCTTGTCGTCAATTGGCTAGTGAACAAAGCCGATCATTCCTGTCATGTATCGTCGCTAGTGACGAGAAATATTATCTTTGTGCCAACATAAGGGGAAAAAAGGAGTGGATGAGCCCAAACAAAGCAGCAATTCACTGTACAAAGACCTGTGCTCTTCCACAAAAGATAATGTTAGCATCTGGTGCAAAAGCGACGGTGCGGTGTACTAAGAATTGCTTCCCCGGGATGTAACCATCAGTGCTGACATTTATTGAGAACAACTGAGACGTCTTGCAGACGCAATCCAAGAACAACGCTCAGGAAGACTGCGTGAAGCAATGTTACTCTACGATAAGGCTGCCCGCATTCTTTTTGACTGACAAAAAACACTATACGGCAGCACCCACCTTATTCACCTGATCTTGCGCTCTCAGATTATCACATTTTCCGTTCTCTATCGAACAAACTTAAAGGACCTTCCTTTCAGGATGAAAATGGGCTGCGAACATGGATCGACGTGTTCTTCGCCACGTGATTCGCGGAATGCAAATGTGACCCTAGTGTTGGCAGACTGTTGTAAGTAGTGAAGAAGAATATATTATTGATAACTAAAGTCTCTGTTATGTGTATCTGTTGTGTTTATGAAACGTACGAAAGACGCTACGAGCTTATGTACTAAGTCCTTAAACACGAGCTCATTAAAATACTATTGGCACGAAAGAAACCCGTTGGTCACCTCTTGATGAAATAGGCTGCGTTCTCTGCAGAACCTCCCCTCGACAGCCCTACCGTAGTCTCTCCGAGAGCTATGCAAAAGCGTGTATAAGACCACTACTAGTCAGACATCAGAGGTCACATGAATCCACAAAATTACGTTGAGGTTTTTTGCCGCTGGTTCTGGGGTTTCATGTATTCTAAATTTCGTTTATGTGTAGGCCACCCAACCCATAAGAATCTATACAGACAGTAGCCAGGTCCGTGCCTTTGGCCAGTAGCTATTTTCTTCGCAGTCTCTGTTATCTCTGACGCAGATAAAGTGCGATATTAGTATCTCAGTTCGTGCGTAATCGTCAGCACGACTGTCGGGCATTTTGTGTTTGTGTGTGCAGACGGGCAGCGCGGCGACTACTGAAGAAGCTGTCAGCGGGCGGGCCTTTCGTAATCTCGATATCGCAGAGCGCGAGTTGGCGATTGACGCATATTTACTGATTTGATTATCTGCTTAAACTATAAACTGTCGTGGTGGCATCGCCTGTTCAAGTCTGTGGCGTGCTTACAGCTGCTTCTTTTGTCGTTGACAGCCGCTACACACTACGATAAACGAAGTTGTGACGGATTCTCACTGTCTCACTTAATTCTTTTTATTTTGGCTTTGGGCTGCGCAATCAACCTTCGTGACCTCACATCGGGCTTGCTGGACATCATTGAATGCAGGGTGTTTC
This sequence comes from Schistocerca americana, assembly GCF_021461395.2. Taxonomy (NCBI): domain Eukaryota; kingdom Metazoa; phylum Arthropoda; class Insecta; order Orthoptera; family Acrididae; genus Schistocerca; species Schistocerca americana. Next base: position 473,836,944 of record NC_060119.1, read on the forward strand.
AAAAATATTGACATGATTTCGAAACTCCATATTTATTGATCAAAACATGCTACAAACATGGGATGGATTGCAAACAGAAAATCTTCAAGTTTTAGCTCTGAAATTGCATATGCTCTGTGTGCCCACCATCATGAGCACGAACATTTAGACGATAGCTAAATTCGTCATAAACTTTACACAGCGTATCTGCTTGTACAGAAGTTATGGCGGCCGTTATTCTGTTCGTAATTTCTTCAATGTCACGAGATAAAGGGGAGATGAACACATTTTCATTCACGTACCCTTACAAGAAAAAACTGCATGGGATCATGTCTGGCAATCTTGGAAACCAAGAATGCAGAGCAGTGTCTCGGGGTCCCTTACGCCCTATCCAGCGTTGAGGCAGAGTGCGGTGGACTTCAATCCTGTTGGAAAGTGAAGTCATCGGAGTCCTCCTGAAGTTGTGCAAAAAGCCAATTCTGCAGCTTTTGAAGACAGCTCATTCCATACTTTCCACCGTGTCATCAGAGATGCGAGATCGACCTGGACTCTTACATTTGAACAATTATACAGTCTCTTCAAATTGGGACCGAAATCACCGACTCACTCTTTGCAAACTGCAGCACACAGAACACCTTTTGTTGAGCGGACGCCACCTTACTTCTGACTGACTGAAAACTGAGAAGAGGCATTGACTGACGTCTAACGGCGGTTTTATAAAACTCTAGGTCACGCCCATTCAAACAATACACATTTCCTTACCAGCATGTCCCATGTTTCGCAATTATTGTCGTCGAAAAGCAGATCATTCTTTTTGAAAAACCTTGTATTGTTTATTATTTGGACCTCCTTATTTTCATTTCATATTTAGTGTCTTAGTTGGATAGACCTACTGCTCTTCGTGGTAAAAGTTTTGCGTATTCCCGACGTACTGTCGGCTGGAGTAGTAACCAACACAATCAGAAGCCATCATTTGGTTTAGTGTATAGTCGCACTTTTATGTTGAGTAATGACTACCCGTTTCGGTACCAAGTACCATCAGCAGGCCATCCTACGGTCAGAAAGTCTTAGTACATATTTAATTATTATTTAAGAAACATTTACAAAATATTTTTGTAAGTGAGAGCTAAAGTACGATATCAACTGCAACCTCATAATGTTGGCCGCCCCTTACCCTGGCGCGGAGTCGTCACGTTTGACTACTCAGGTAGGTAGGTAGGTAGGTAGGTTGGTAGGTATGTCATATACTAAAACTAAACGTAATGCTATGCAGTAAATGGACGCAAATTGCACACATAAATGCTAAGAATTTCGATCTGACCCTGAATCTTTTTGGAAATTTGTGGTAAGTTCCTATGGGACCAAACTGCTGAGGTCATCGGTCCCTAGGCTTATACACTACTTAATCTAACTTAAACTAACTTACGCTAAGGACAACTCTCACACCCATGCTCGATGGAGGGCTCAAACCTCCGATGCGACGGGGGGAGCCGCGCGAACCGTGGCAAGGCGCCGTAGACGGCGCGGCTGGCCCGTGCGGCTGAATCTTCATACCAAGTGTGTGTCGTCAGTAGTAACGGCATTACTGACTGAAAGTCCGACTGACGAATCACCATCATCAACTCTCGTGTAGACTCTTACTTCATGACATACAATTTGTACAGGCAAACGAGTTTAACTGCGTCGAAGAAACGGCAGTCGACATGCGTCCACAAGTAACACTTGGTTTCTTGGTGATTAAAAAAATTGTAATAAAAAAAATTCCTGTCTCAATCCTAAAGTTATTTTATTAACATACTAGTGTTCCCGGTCACGCATTGTTGTCACAGTCTGGTTAAATAGGAAAGAAAGAAAAGAGACAGCACACGTTTCTAATTTACAGGTTCCGGCATGGAGGTGTTACGTTTTAGAGTCCGTCAGAACTTAAGGGGTAGATGAACTAGATCATGCGCAGTGGTTGATACACATCCGTTATTAGTTGCCATTTCAGTAGCTATGGAGCCTTGTTCAACTGAACAGTGCGTCTTTGTTTACGACACCTTTATTGCAAAAATGGTTCAAATGGCTCTGAGCACTATGTGACTTAACAGCTGTGGTCATCAGTCCCCCTAGAACTTAGAACTACTTAAACCTAACTAACCTAAGGACATCACACACATCCATGCCCGAGGCAGGATTCGAACCTGCGACCGTAGCGGTCACGCGGTTCCAGACTGAAGCGCCTAGAACCGCACGGCCACACCGGCCGGCCATTTATTGCAACAGATCATTCGTTAGTACAGACGCAGCGAAGACTTCACAGGCAGTGCGATTATTTCTTATGGGGTACCTGATACCGTGGTTTGCATTGAAATGCCACGGATTCTTTAAGTTCTTCATGAAGTCATCTCTCGAGAAATTCACTTTGCCGCGCTTGATGGTGTATGGACAATTTTTTCACTCGCCTTCAACAAAGCCTTGACCAAAACGGCCGCCACTTGGATGATGTCATTTTTCGCACCTGAATTGCAATGAATTCTTGGTTCAAATGGCTCTAAGCACTATGGGACTCAACATCTGAGGTCATAAGTCCCCTAGAACTTAGAACTACTTAAACCTAACTAACCTAAGGACATCACACACACCCGTGCCCGAGGCAGGATTCGAACCTGCGACCGTAGCAGTCCCGCGGTTCCGGACTGCAGCGCCAGAACCGCTAGACCACCGCGGCCGGCTAATGAATTCTTGTTTGTGCATTATTTTTATTAAATGTCATTGTGTTTGTAACCATTGAGAAAAATAAAAACTGAAATGTATTAAAAAATAAATGTGTTAGAATGTTTTGAAAAGTGTAACGCCTCCCTGCCGGCGGACCCAGTGTATGGGAATTGGATATACTGTACGTTCTAAGGTTTTTCTCCCACCTGTCTCTGCCCATCACCTCCTTCCTTCTCCCTCTCTCTCTGTCCATCTCCTCTTTTCCACCTTCTGTGTCCATTTCCTCCCAGCCCTCTTTTCACCTCCTCTTCCTCCCCCTCTCTCTGATCTGAGTCTTGTTTATTATTATTGCACTTCATATTCTGTAATAGTATTATAATCATAAGCCGATAAGCCATAGATACAAGTTCCCTGTTCGCTGACTGCGTATCACATATATAGGCCACGTCCGTCCGAATGTTCATTAGAGAGTTGCATAAGAATTTAAAGTAAACTGGTCAAGAACTTTTAGAAACGTTTCCCTCCAGTAGGTATATAAAAACATGTCCGCGTTGTAATGCAACATTGTGTAAAGATTTCAAAGCAATTGATGGAGAACTTCTATAGGTTGATGATTTTGAACAAACGAACATTTACATTTTTTATTTTTATAGATGACAAGTTTCGGTGCCTTAAGCGCTGTCGTCAGATTTGAAATACTCGTACGTGGCTACGAGTAGCACGCCAGTGTGAGCTGGAGTAACGTCGAGTTGTTTATGGTACGGAAGTTTACATTCACATGCTGTTCATAGCCACGTATTTATATTTGTCGGTGATGCATAAGGCTTTGAAACTAGGCATATGTCCTTCTTCCTGGCCTTATAGCGTTTCTACACAGGGTCAGCATGTTACTCTGGATTTATCAGTGTTAGAGGGTGGTCGGATTCCCAACCTGTCGCCGCCTCCACCTCTGTCCCCAGGAAAGAATGTGCGAACCCCACTGTCTGTGTCTAGTGTTGTCCCGTGTGCAAATGTGTGAACGTTTTCGACATCCTTGCGAATCGTGTGACTGGTGACTGAGGTGGGACATGGATCCCAGTCCGGAATTCACATTGACCTGTGTGGAAAAGTGCCTGAAAACCACATCCCGGCTGGCCCGCGCACTGGCGGCATTCATCGCTAACCCGCCGAGCGAAAGCGGCATGCTGGCCAGCGCGGCCATCACGGTGGATTAAACCGGTCGTATGTCAATAAAATATTATTTCTAGATTCTTTCGTCACTTCTTGGTAGAACAATTTTATATTTAAGATTAGAAAACAAATTCGTTTTTGTTATACTCATTTGTTTATTTCGAACCGGTTTTCGGCTTACTGGTGCCATCGTCGGGGAACAGCTAATTTTAGCCCACAAAAGACAATAGTGTGTAGGAAACGATACCACAGAAATGCTATAATCACCATGTTTGGGCGATTCTTTTTTCGCCAGGTGATAATAAGTAGATATTCTTAGAAATATCGCGGTATTTTAATACTGCCACCTGGCTGTAAACGCGGGAGCTTTTCATCAGCGAAGCGGCTGATGCTTGCCTTTAGGACTTGCCTACTCGGGTAGCGTAAGCGCATATGGCACTTTACTCTCACTGTCCCATCGTCCCTCTGACAGCAGAGTTTTCTTGTCGCGACCAGTAGTACGGACGTTTCAGGGTATTTGTATGACCTCCCCAAGGTTAGCTGTCCTCAGTCCAATTGAGCACTTCTGAGATGTCTTTTGAGCGTATGTGCGCCCTTTGGACACTGTGTCTGCCAATCTCCGTGTGTGGCAGGTCGCGGTTGAGAGATCGTGGGTCAGGAAGACTCCCCTGCACTCTCTGTATGTCGTGGAATCCATGAACCGACGCGCTACAGCGCGGTGGCGGACAAGGTGGAAAGGAGACTCACACGCTACTCAGTAGGTCTCTCGCATTCAGCTGGTGAGTGGACGAGTATTCACACCGCGTATTCGATATCGCCGAACCACAGCCAAACTTTTTAATCAGCCACTCAAGAATTGTGATGCCAACGTCTCTCTTATCATAAGATGACGAATTCTTCAGACAATCACATTTTCACTGATCAGCGATGGAAACAAATTGGCTGTTATTGATAACAGAACAAACGCCTACGTTTGACAGAAACACTTAATCGTTTCTCAGAGTCTTCTCGTTATCTTAAGTTAACCATTGCACAACTAACAGATTTCCCCATATTCTTCATTTGCTTCGGGAGATTGTTTACCAAATCATAATTCCCATCTTATTCCCTTGACGTTCCCTGGCTCCATTTCTAGAAACTCGACAAAGAAGCTGCTTTTTCTCCGCTTGTTTCTTATTTTGATTGCCAGCGACTTGCTCACATTGTTTCAGTTTTTTGGTCGCATGCTGTTTATTTCATGTATCCCCCACGTGCGGTCACTCGCAAAGAACTTGCATTTTATATTAACGTGATAGGTACTTCCAGGCTGAGGCATAATTCCTCACATGGCTAAATAAGCCGGTTGCGAAGAAGATTTATCTCGAAAGGACTTTAAAAATAATATGATGCTCATTGCGGACTTTATTCATTTTTGTTGTATGTATTGTGTAATACGTGTAGCAATATAATAAAATTATTTCTGGACCGATACATTTCATCTTATTCGGATTAGTTAACTGCGCGGTAACGTCATACAATTTTTCGTATTTAGATTGCGTACCTTAGGCTTAAAGCAGTTGCACTGTTTTAGGTTCTGTCTATTCTGAACACCGATTTTCTGATTCTTTTATTCCAGTATTTCTTGCTGTGCTCTACTTTTCGGTTTTAGGACAGCACTAATGTGATCACTCAGATAACCTGATTATTTACATCTTATATATCAGACGATTGACATTTTGTGAGATTACTGAAGTCAATAGCTGGAATTTGTGAGGTATAAGGTGGCCAGAAGTGTGTGTAGCAACTGTGACCCCATATCTGCGACATTTTCAAAAATGGTTGAAATGGCTCTGAGCACTATGGGTCTTAACATCTCAGGTCATGAGCCCCCTAGAACTTAGAACTACTTAAACCTAACTAACCTAAGGACATCACACACATCCATGCCCGAGGCAGGATTCGAACCTGCGACCGTAGCTGTCGCGCGGTTCCAGACTGAAGCGCCTAGAACCGCTCGGCCACCAACGGCCGGCGCACCATTTTCTGTTGTGTTCCTCCCTGGAGTCTAGATAGCCTGGAAATTCCGATTCTCTGCCTAGTCGATTCGTTGATTTCGAACTGTGTCAATGATTTAACATGAAAGAAACATTTCAGTGTCATTAATTGTTAATTTAAAAAACCGTTTGTCCTTGTGATGCACAATTTCCTGAAGAGCCCTCAGTGACGCCAAATTTGGCTAATTATTGAATCAGGACTCCACTGTAGATGGTAACCTGCACCAGTGGGCGGTTAAAAATAAGAACATTTGTCATAAAGCTGTACGCTTCTTGTAAGTCTTCACTGAAATGCCACGAGACGAACAACGTCTCCACTATGGACCATCTCCATTACGGACCCTCCAGGGTGTAGGAATTTCGTGTTCCCGTAAATCATTCCATGGAAAAGCCGTGACGGCTCCTTTGAATGGACAACGACGGATTATCATTGTCATCGTTAGTATACAGGGTTTCCCAGGGGAAATGGTCATATGTAAGGATGTGACAGATATGTGTGACCACTTTTTCATCTTCGATACTGTGAAACAACTCTCTTCTACCGCAAGCTCATGTTTTTGGAGGAGGCAGTATGGACCAAAACAAGAGAAAAATTGCCTATTGTTTATAGGCTTTAAAATGGAAACCTAAAGAACTATGAGCATTCGTTCAGCAGAAGAAATGTGTTTCACAGTAGCGAAAATGGACTAGAGCTCTTACCTCTTACAGTATGTTTACAGGACTTTCTTATTTTGCTGCATACTACCTCCTCCTGAAATATGGAAATAAAAGAGCAATTGTAATACACCATTTGATAATATTGATAATATGTTCCTCATGGTAATTGTTGGACGTGTGAAAATTTCAACCTTACGAAACTACTGACTGAATCATCCAGCGCTGCATACAGGCCAGCAGATATTCCGAGTTTCAGCTTGAACTGTTTTCTCTTTCTGGATCGGTGTTCGAATCTCTTTCCGACATTCTGATGTAGGCATGTCGTGATGTCTATAAGTTGCGCAATTGCTATTGGTTGACCGTCGATATCTGAGCAGGCATTAAGCGGATAGCAGTGACAGATGAGTTTCATCGGGGGTTTCATCTCAAAGTAATGCTCTGATGATGGAAGTGTTCATCTGGGAGGTCTGATAGCCGTGTTTGAAGAAATGCACAGTGTAAGTAAAAATCACACTAGTCGTGGTAAGTTGAAGCATTGTGGATAAATCTGATGGTTTTTATGTCGCACAGGAACATTCACTTTACTATGTGTTGCTGATAGTGTGCTGTGTACCTGTTACGCCCCGCCTTTGCTGTCGACCCAGAAAGAGCACCTGCCACTGACGAACGGTGCAAGAGGTGCGCTGGTTTGTAACAGGCCTGCTTCGCTAGGAGAATTTCGTGCCGCCTAAATAAGGCTGCGTCTTCGGAGAAGGAGCCGGCTTGCGTGTGCACCAGGCCGTTCTGTATAGCTATCGACGGTTGCGTCAAACATCTTCAGAGAGGAGGGCATATCACTCCTTATAAGATGACATCGACTTACGGGTTGATCTCAATCGCTTCTGGGAAGTAGAGAGAAGAACGATTGCATCTCTGCAGAGTGAAATACCATCTGTAAGACTCTCCTGGTTATGTGACGCTATCATTGCATTTGGCATTATTATTATGTCCATATTAGCTGAAAGATTCAAGTCACAAGCATATGCTATTATCATATAGGTTATGCACCGTCTTTTGTTGCTGTAATAAAGTTTTATTTAGACTATGCCTTTTCACCTTATTTCAAAGCATCCTCATGGTCAGATTTTTGTTTTCTATTTCATTGCTGAAGTACTTTCACACACAGGTGCTCAATTTTTAGAAGATTACACTTCAGTGACGCTGGACATACCGGATGGTCATAATTCAAGAGCAACCACTCACGGAGCGGGCTGTAATTATCATATGACTATGAAATTTGGCGTGTATGCTAATTCCTTAATGCGGAACAGAGTTACACTGGAAAAAATTAGTTCCAGTTTTGGCCACCAGGTACAAATCTAGCACTGTACAGCGTCTCGTCGACTCTCAAATGCTCATACTGAACAATATGTGTAAGCGGTGGTTAATAATAAAATAAACATTTGCCTTTCTCACTTCTTTGACCTTTTCTGCCCGCGTCCTGTTCCTAAGCCATTACAAATGAAAATGGTTCAAATGGCTCTGAGCACTATGGGACTTAACATCTATGGTCATCAGTCCCCTAGAACTTAGAACTACTTAAACCTAACTAACCTAAGGACAGCACACAACACCCAGCCATCACGAGGCAGAGAAAATCCCTGACCCCGCCGGGAATCGAACCCGGGAACCGGGGCGTGGGAAGCGAGAACGCTACCGCACGACCACGAGATGCGGGCCAACCCATTACATACGGACCCATTTCTATACATCTGTCTTGCATTCACAGCGCCAGATCTGCACCTGTTAGCCAAAGCTGGAAATAATTTTTTGCAGCATAAGTCGCTTCCGCATTAACGCATTAGGATATCTACGAGGTTTCGCTGCCATACGGTAACTGCAGTCCACATTGGACCCTTATGAGTAGCTACACTTTAATACGAGTAGTAACCACCGGTATTTACGTTTTTATATTGTTTAACTCCAATTACACTACGTGTAGGTGTAAGTGTACGTATACATTATGAAAACATACACATACCCAGTGTCAGTGGAGAGCAGTGCTGTAAAAATCGAGAACCTGTGTGTGAAAAACATTAGGAATGAAGTAGAAAGCAAAAAATCTGATAACTGAAGATGCTTTGAAATGGAGGAAAACACATCTAAACCAAGTAATACTTTTATGATAGTCGTAAAGAACGGTACCATGTATAACGTATATTTCTTGTATAACTGCGACTGCTTTATAAATGAGGCCTAAAAACAAAAAAGACAACATATGTATACGATTATATTTCGTTTTCCTTTTGTTTGGTGCCTATGTCTCATTGGAGTTAGCGTTTTAGACGTCACAGGTCCTGTGGGAAGACGCTAACACCTTCAGGCAACAGCCTTTATGGGCTGGATGCTTGTTCACGGATTGTTCTCACATCTCGATACGCCAGATCAACGGCCAGTACAGGACGAAAGACCGTGCTTCGCCTGTTATAAGCAAGTGTATTGATATGCTTCATTTAACTTCGGTGCCAATGTCCTCGTCACATCCTGTGTCTAAATTACAGCTAATATTTGCCATCAGAATTGTTATATAATAAATTTTACCAGGCGAACGGTCTACCCGACGGGAGGCCCTAGCCACACGACATTTCCATTTATATTTACCAAAAAATTAACACATAAATGGTATAACATTTCTGGATGAAACTGCCCGACACGTCCGCAAGCAGCAAATAGATTTCGGCGTAATTATTCAAAAAAAGTTTTATACTAAATGCATATCTGCGATCGTGAGGGTCTTAACATTTGTAGTGATCGGGGTGTAGGATCTCTACGGTGACTGGTGAAACTAGCTGTGACGTGTCAGGGTGCTATGCAGTTCACAGTGGTGTGATGGTAATTGTTGGACGATGGCCCATCGTTGAAACATTTAGAAGTGTAATTGAGTAGGTCTTCTGTTCCTTGACAATTACATTGTTGGCGTCGGAGCTGGAGCAGCGGTCAACGGCATGCGTGACGTTGATGGCCACAGTCGGCGAAGCTTGCAGGTGTCATTAGCAACAGGTAGACATAAGAATGGAGTGTGGCGTGTAGCCGCGGGTGATTGCGGCCGAAGGCAAGGTGTTGCTCTCAGCATGGCAGCGGAAACGCTGACGGAAAGCGGCGGCGAGGAGTACACCGGTTGGTAGCGGAAAGCGGCCACATCACAATCACCCTGGGGCAGGCGGGATCAAGCCGCGGACTCTGGTATCGCTGACGACGACGGCGTGAGTGCCCGCACTGGGCGACGGGCAGGAACTGAGCGTATACCTGCCCAGGGTGACGAACAGACAGTGTGCCCGCACGGGCGTTGGTGGTTGGGAGGCTAGGTGGCCCACACTCGAACCCACGGCCCACCAGGAAATTGCGCAGACGCAAAGTCGACAGCATTCTGACTCAGCTCCGACCTGCCTGCAGCTTACTGGTTAATCTCGTGCAGCAGACGGATGTAGACTACTACTCGTCTGGCATCGACTACATAACTGAGCAGACTGATGGCGATAGTCTAAATTAGATGGTATTATATGAACTGTGCTGGCTAGTGTTTCTCAGACGGCAGCAATCCTGGTGACAGTCATAACAGGCAGAAGCTGCCGGGCGTAATCATCGGGGAGTCATGGCATCATTTGCTCTGGCTCTCCTGTCTTGTCACTTGCTTCAAAAGCTCTGTCGGCGCTGTAATGTGCCAACTCCGACTTTCAGAAGCGCTGCGGGGCATCTTCTGCAATGTTAGAACACTGAATAACTCTTCTTGGGTGCGGGGTGGCACCTAGTTACCGAGCTTGTGAGCTCCTTCTTAGGACGCCGTTCTGCTGATTAGACACAGGAGCTGCGCACTTCGTCAGGCGGAAGTACAGCGCAACAGATTCCAGGGAAGCAGACGAGAGAGGAGAGAAAAGAGAATCGAGAAAGAGAAGAGATGACTGACGTGGAGAAGAGGGAAAGAGAGAAGTTGGAAAGAGCAGAGAGGAAGAAAAAAAAACAGAAGTGTGAGGAGAAATGGAAGAAGAGAAGAGAAAGGGGGAAGAGACAAGAGAAATGCAGAAGCGAGAAAGGAGGAAAAAGAAGCGAATGGAGAGAAATGACAGAACTGAGCAGACAGCAGAAAAACAATGTGAAATTAAAAATATATCTTTACTGCGAATTAAAAACGAAACAATAACCAAAATCAAGGCTGTCTGTTCTAACGTACACATCTGAAAAATCAAAATATGCCTCTGGGTATAGTTCAAAATTATGGTGCTGTATTCTGCGCATTGTAAAAAAAATGGTTCAAATAGCTCTGATCACTATGGGACTTAACATCTGAGGTCATCAGTTCCCTAGAACTTAGAACTACTTAAACCTAACTAACCTCAGGACATCACGCACATCCATGCCCGAGGCAGGATTCGAACTTGTGACCGTAGCAGTCTCGCGGTTCCGGACTGAAGTGTCTAGAACCGCACGGCCACCGCGGCCAGTTGCGCATTGTAACACGCTTGAATCGTACCCGACATGCTTTTGACAATGTTGTCGAGACGAAAGTTTCAACTAGTCCCAAAATTGGCCATTTATAAGTTCACGTCAGGAGGTACCGCCGGCTATTCCATTTGGTTCATTCTTCTTACGTCTTCCTTAACGAGATACGCTTGATGTGTTCGTGTATAATAGTATTTGAAGACGACTGTATCGCCGAAACGTCGACCTTGAGGAGGGACAAGGGACTGAGTATCCTGACCCAAGACTACACAGCCTCAAATTCACCCCCACCCCTATCCAATGAGAGACGTCAGACATCGATAAATGAAACTGGCCTTTAACGCTACTTGCATACTTCCCTGCTGAACACGTGGGACTGAATCCATGACGTGCGTTGGTACCTGCTCATACTCTTCCATGACGATTATCAGGCGTCAGACATATCCTGCACTTGGTCCTGAAGAGAGCCGGATACCATTGATCCAGGTTCCATGCCGACCAGGTTCAGTGCTCACCTTCTTTGCATACCATTGTGCTGGGAAGTTTGTATAGTTTTTCGTAATGAACGCCTGGAGATCAAATCGATGGTGTGGAGACTGTATAGGTCCACACAGATCTTCCTGTTGCCTCCAGAAAGACAAATGGTTCGTATGGCTCTGAGCGCTATGGGACTTAACTTCTGAGGTCATCAGTCCCCTAGAACTTAGAACTACTTAAACCTAACTAACCTGAGGACATCACACACATCCATGCCCGAGGAAGGATTCGAACCTGCGACCGTAGCGGTCGCGCGGTTCCAGACTGTAGCGCCCAGAACCGCTCGGCCACCACGGCCGCCCCAGAAAGACAGCGCGCAGTTCCGTTATATTTTCCTAGGGGTACCTGCAATCAGTAATTTGTAGCAGCTGTTGTAGCTGATGTTGTTGACTATAGGCGACCACCGCGAGGCAGATGTTCAGTGTTTTGTGTGTGACGATAGCATACGTATGTTTGAATGACGTCGCTGTAGTGTACCCCAGTTTGGGGAGCAACTTCCCGTGCCGACAACGCGTGGCATTAAGTGATAGTGCGCGCGCTGTCAGGCGTGTAGATGGACTGAACAGCTGACACAGCCCCCATTGTGACGTTCACGATCGGAGACAGAGTACGCTCTGTTGCACTGCACTGAGATTGCAGGTTTACATTTATCACTACTGAACACGTGACTGTACGTAGCGATTTTCTATGGTGAAGAGAGTATTGAGAAATAGGTTTCAGATTTTTTTAAAAAAAGCAACTCATTCCGATAGGAAGCATCTCCACGAAGAAAAGGCGCGCAGACATGCTGATTGCCGCATAAGGCAGTGACAATGCTGGGTTCCTTCGAGGAATTGCGTTCGTGGCCGATCGGCACACTGATTGTGCCTCTGAAACTTCCGCAACGTTCCCCTCGTGAGCCATTCCAGGTATCCATTCGTAGCAAGTCCTACTGTAAGGGTAACTAAGATACCAAGCTAAAACTATACTGGAGACTAGATTTAATCTGGCACAGAACAAAATAATTGTTAAATGTAACTTTGGAAGTTTATTGCGCCACATGCAAGCCAAAGATTCACCTTCCTTTCAATAATAAGTTTTATCTGCCTACTTGTCCGGCCGAATATTAACTCAGGTTTGTTACTCCGGCCGGCGGAGAACTGCCGTAACGCAGATACAAAACAAGTTTTGCTCCATTTTAGATGACCAGCGGAGGCAACATACAGTCGCAGTTCCCGTGGAATACTGACCATTGCTGCTGCTTCCTCACCAGAAACCGTCAAAAGCTCTGTTTAGCGATAGCATAGCAGTAGCGGGCGCCAGACTCCAGTAACTTCGACTGCGGTCTCGGCTGTGATCGTTGTTTAAATTTGGTTCCAGCGGTGCGCGACGCCGGCCACACTGGTATAAACTGTTATTCCTACGTTGCACCGTGCTTTGTGGCTGCCATATGCGGCATTCAGCATGTCTGCGCGCGTATTCTTCGTGGAAGCGCTTCCTATCGGATGACGCGACCAAAGTACGCGGAATGCAGCACAATGTCCTGCCTATATGTCTATGCGAAATGCGTGGTTTTGCCGGATTCTTGCGTCAGGTCAGGATTGCGAGCGTCACAAAGAAACTGTACGATAGTTCACATGTGACAGTTTCTCCGCCACTGGGTTCCGCGTTCCGGGCGAGCGATCGCCCACAGCTGGAGGAGAAACACACATCTCCATGCCACATTACTTGGAACGTGTTACTCATTTCGGGAGATAAATGTTCAAATGTGTGTGAAATCTTATGGGACCTAACTGCTAAGGTCATCGGTCCCTAATCTTGCTACTTAACCTAAATTACCCTAAGGACAAACACACACACCCATGCCCGAGGGAGGACTCGAACCTCCACCGGGATCAGCCACACAGTCCACTACTGCAGCGCCTAAGACCGCTCGGCTAATCCCGCGCGTCTTCGGGAGATAAAGCAGTAATAATAGTTACAGAAGCAAGGGTTATCTGTGCTAATAATAAATCTGTAAAACCGTTGTGTCTGTCGGTCTGTGTCTTTGAACGAGCTAATCTACAAAATGCTAGACCAATTTTCGACACGACGTTTCAATTTATTATCTTCTTACCACTAATTATACACTCCTGGAAATGGAAAAAAGAACACATTGACACCGGTGTGTCAGACCCACCATACTTGCTCCGGACACTGCGAGAGGGCTGTACAAGCAATGATCACACGCACGGCACAGTAGACACACCAGGAACCGCGGTGTTGGCCGTCGAATGGCGCTAGCTGCGCAGCATTTGTGCACCGCCGCCGTCAGTGTCAGCCAGTTTGCCGTGGCATACGGAGCTCCATCGCAGTCTTTAACACTGGTAGCATGCCGCGACAGCGTGGACGTGAACCGTATGTGCAGTTGACGGACTTTGAGCGAGGGCGTAAAGTGGGCATGCGGGAGGCCGGGTGGACGTACCGCCGAATTGCTCAACACGTGGGGCGTGAGGTCTCCACAGTACATCGATGTTGTCGCCAGTGGTCGGCGGAAGGTGCACGTGCCCGTCGACCAGGGACCGGACCGCAGCGACGCACGGATGCACGCCAAGACCGTAGGATCCTACGCAGTGCCGTAGGGGACCGCACCGCCACTTCCCAGCAAATTAGGGACACTGTTGCTCCTGGGGTATCGGCGAGGACCATTCGCAACCGTCTCCATGAAGCTGGGCTACGGTCCCGCACACCGTTAGGCCGTCTTCCGCTCACGCCCCAACCTCGTGCAGCCCGCCTCCAGTGGTGTCGCGACAGGCGTGAATGGAGGGACGAATGGAGACGTGTCGTCTTCAGCGATGAGAGTCGCTTCTGCCTTGGTGCCAATGATGGTCGTATGCGTGTTTGGCACCGTGCAGGTGAGCGCCACAATCAGGACTGCATACGACCGAGGCACACAGGGCCAACACCCGGCATCATGGCGTGGGGAGCGATCTCCTACACTGGCCGTACACCACTGGTGATCGTCGAGGGGACACTGAATAGTGCACGGTACATCCAAACCGTCATCGAACCCATCGTTCTACCATTCCTAGACCGGCAAGGGAACTTGCTGTTCCAACAGGACAATGCACGTCCGCATGTATCCCGTGCCACCCAACGTGCTCTAGAAGGTGTAAGTCAACTACCCTGGCCAGCAAGATCTCCGGGTCTGTCCCCCATTGAGCATGTTTGGGACTGGATGAAGCGTCGTCTCACGCGGTCTGCACGTCCAGCACGAACGCTGGTCCAACTGAGGCGCCAGGTGGAAATGGCATGGCAAGCCGTTCCACAGGACTACATCCAGCATCTCTACGATCGTCTCCATGGGAGAATAGCAGCCTGCATTGCTGCGAAAGGTGGATATACACTGTACTAGTGCCGACATTGTGCATGCTCTGTTGCCTGTGTCTATGTGCCTGTGGTTCTGTCAGTGTGATCATGTGATGTATCGGACCCCAGGAATGTGTCAATAAAGTTTCCCTTTCCTGGGACAATGAATTCACGGTGTTCTTATTTCAATTTCCAGGAGTGTATTTATTATACATTTTGCAGACAATGTTCACATACACCACTGACTTAACATGCATATAATTGTACGACAAATACTTCAGGATATACGACGTCATAAACAAAGAGATGCGTGAAAAACTTCCGCTTCACGCATTTCTAACACAGTGAACCAATTCGATGAAATCTGGTAAGGAGATAGCTTGAACCCTGAGGAAGAACATATGCTACATCAGAAAGAGTGTCGTACAGTGTACTTAGTGATTTTGGATAATATTACGCGAGTTAGGGAAAAATATTTACCTTTTGACTTTTGAACATTATATTTGTGAAAATGCTTTTATTGGTTGATATGTGCTACGTGATACGAACCAAAGTAATGAATACAATGCTTATACAGTCTTCATTGTATTTAATGCCGTGTTCCACGTTACTTCAGTAGCACGATGCATAGATGTACACTCCTGCCCATGCCCCCCTGTACGCATGGTTGGGAGCGGGGAGCACATCATGAGCTATGCTTACCCAAGCAAGCAGACACGTGAGGGCAGCTGATGTTATTGCACGTACAGTAGCGTACTCTCTCACCGTCACTCATCGTAACAGAATTACTGATACGTAAGTGCAGGCGCGGCTAACAGCAAGTTGTTAATAAACCTGTTTCGCACTAGTCACTACCAGTCATGATTTACATAGGTTATACATGTTTGTTTGAAGCAAACGATCTGTAGATTTGTTGGAAAGAAATTTCTACGGGAACCAAGATCACTAAATATTATTTATTTCACGATGACAAGTTGCTGTTATCATCTGATCTTCGGGAATTTAAAGTGCATACATGTCAATCACAATGAAATTTCCGAAAGTCCGGTGATTACAGCAAGCTTCTGTCGAAACCGATCATCGTGAAATAAATGATATTTAGCGATCTTGGCTTCAGAAGAAATTTCTTCCCAGTCATGATTTGTTAGTATCTTGACAAAAGTTTTGTTAATACTATATGTTTCGAAGTGAGAAAAGTCATTTGACAACTATGACAAAATAAATACGTATAGTATTTTCTGAGCTCTCTTCGACTCACAATACAACACCTTTTCTGATAAGTATTGATCATTAGATAATGACCAACGGCCAAAACAGGTTGTGTAAATATGTACGATTTAACGCACCTTGAATTTCTTTTTCAACTGATGACAACAGTTGCGGATGCCCAGTGTCCGAAATGGGGAGCACGTCAAACAAAACAAGAAAACATATATCTTATGGACAATGGAGTTGGGGGTGTTACTGATACAAGCTCGAGGTAACATGCTCTGCCCTGTTGTTCCTCTGTTTTATCCCAAGCTAGTACAAGCCAAGGCAATCACATCACTGAGGAACCATAACGTCTTTAATATATATCTTTTTGTTTTGCCGTAACTGCTTGATGACGTCTTTCACCTCGACACCTATAGCGTTAATCTGTAAGATATTACTAAACGCCTAATCCGGTTCATCCTTTATACTTAATGAAGCACAGTTGTTGGTTGCCTATCTGACGGCTTCCAGGGGTAAGAAAAATTTTATTTTCAGTACGTCATATAATTACCGACCAAATTTAAAAATTTGAAATGCTGTCAATCAACTCATCAAAAGTTGTAATCTATCGTTGAAGGTTTAGCGCAGCAAGATTCGCATTATAGTTAGAAATTGTGTAGGCCTGTATGTCTTGAGGCAATGTAACTCACGGCGCGCAAATACCCAGACTATATTCATCCAGTATTTGAGAGTGAGAGCTCTTAGTGATTTGCAAAAAATTTTACACATAATTTCAAACCTTTATGAAACTTTTTCTCGCTGACACCACCCACGAAAAACGGAAGGAAAACGTTTATGACTTACTATAGTTTCGCTGTTCGTGCACTCAGACTTCAGTATCAGGCATGACGTTTTAATTTATTACGTCTTTGCTACTAACTCCATTCGCAACACATGTTGGAGACCGTATCCACGTATACCACTAGTACCTCTAAGAGCACCTACAAAATTAATAATCGTACGGCACGTAGTTCAGAAGATGTGACGTAATAAACATTAAGATGCGTGAACAGCTAGCTGTCGTTTAAAAGGGCAAATTAGCCAGACTATATTCATCCAGTGTTTGATAATGAAAGCACTTAGTGACTTCCAACCAACTTTAAACATAATTTCAATCATTCCAAACTTTTTCTCGCTTACATCCTAAATGTCAATGCTTAACACTTTAACTTAATCGTAAAACGATCAGAAGTGTAAAGCTGTTTTATACAAAGGAATACGCTTCTTTACAGAATAGGTGGTTTACTGGTAAAAAACGAAGAGAGATACCAACAAAGTGTGAGTAGCAGTTGCTTTTTTCAGAGTCTGATTAATTTTAACAGTCTTGATCGAATAACACGCGGCATGGGTATGTATTGAAAATCGCCCTTAGTTAATAACGAGCATGGGTACATTGGTGCAGGAAAGCGTCACACATGCAGGACTAATTTGTAAATAACGCAACTAGTTTACGCGGAATGTCGGCATAGATTGCTGAATTGCACTAAGTTGTTTCAGCAGGAGTAAGCTTCTGCGACTGTCTCAATTAGTCTGCTCCACAGTTGCTGCTGTATTTAACTGTGTATCAGCCTTAACTGATTCAGTATAAGAAACATAAGGGACCAGCCCCGTGATAGCAAAAGACGTTATGAAAGGACATCAAATGTGTCAGATATTTAAGTAGTTGTCAAGTATCAAAACGAACTGTTACTGAAGTAGTCGCTTTTGTGTTGGACATGATGTGGGCAAACGTTTTCTGCCATCTACCTGTCTCTTGATCCCTGCGAACATGTTGAGACATCATCTGCTGTTATCTACATCACAAATTGTTTATGAAACGTTAAATAATTAAAGGGAAAATTTCCTTTAAAGAGGACAATAAATTCACGATAACTAGATTTGTTTGTCTTTTACGTAATCGTAATTTTTTTAATGACAACATTGTCGTCATCGTGCGTGCTTTATTTAAATTCCAGTAATGCAGTCCGGCGTCAAGTGGTTATCCACGAGAACACGAAGATAAAAATACAAAAATCTACAGAAAACAAAAACCTTACTAAAGCGCAATGAAACAATACAACAGCCCGTAAATGGGGTAAAATGATCGCCTACTAAGTGTTAACGAAAAGCATTAAACCTGTCAGCTAAGACCGCCTTCTCAGCATTAATTACAGGCACCAACTGTAGTATAACGTAAAACTGTCACCTGCTATCCGAAGACTCGCTTAAGCATCGCAGTGCATTACTAGGATTTGTCCTATTGGAGACGGTAAGGCCTTTCCTTGCTCTGATATTTGAACTAACTTCAGTTTAAGGTGACTCCCAACCTAGGTGCGATTGGCATTTTTCACACTTACAAATCATTGCCAGAGGTTACAGAAGCTATAAGTGTAATGAAGAAAATATTACGACAGAGGATTGAACCTTGGATGTTCGAATCTGTAGTCTGGCACTTTAGCCACACACGGAATGCGCATGAAAAATTTGTAACTGTTCGCACTAAGTTTTGTCCTTCATATACATTAACTGAACGCGAAAGCTTCAAATTACATCAACTATTTCCAGAACATTCTACATATGACTGCTAAGACGAAAATATGCAACCTCATAAAAGTCAGAAATTTTTCTCTTATGGTTTTCTCGTCATTGCTTTTGTCTTCCTTTGTTTATCTTTGGCGCAACAGAGATTTATTGCTTTCAAGCAGAGCGGAACCATCGTTACCAGAGTTTCACAGTTTTCGTATTCTGTTGCTTCCCTTTATTTTCTTCACGTCTACCTCAGCATATACGTTTATAGTATCTCAGCTCTTCTACACATCTGTTTCTTAAAGCTGTATAGACAACGTTTCATGAAGTCAATTAATTATTTCAAAGTGAAACTAAACGTTCTATATTTCAGTTTTCAGCAACTCCGAAGATCCTAATTCATTCTGGATTAGCTTTACAACGCTGCTTAATCCACCTAGTAATGTAGTACTACGTATGCTATGGGAACTTGTTTCTTTTTATCGCGCTTCAGGGAAACGCGCTGTACATTCCTTTTGTAGGTGACGTAACATGCGAGCTATATACATATCTTGCTTTAAATAATTTTACCAGAAGCAAGATTTCCCTTTTGGGAGATCGTCCTTGACGAGAACTTCCTTCTGATTCTTGGGTTCATAAAACTCGTATACTATCAGTTTTAATGATGCCGATATTTTAAACTGTGGCTGTCGTGTGTTGCAAACAGTTTTGCATCGCGATGGTTGACACGTTGTCAGAGATTATGGCGGTATCACTTACGTAACGAGGAACAAGTTCAGCAGCACGGATGTCACTACACGATACGTTGTTCCACAAATAGACATATTTTAGCCGCAGTAATTTCAGTTAGTGGTTATTTTTACTTTTGATTCATCATACCGTTACGTATTAACCTTTTTGTCTGTAACGTGTCGACTAGGTGGGAACCTTCGACGGAGCGTACATGGTAGTTCGCCCGCAGTAATATTTTGGCATACCGCCGGTCGTCAATGGATTGAAACAAAGTGAGCCGTTGTTCACAGTTGTGTGTACGTAAGTTTTTGTTTTCTGATAATCAAAAACTCTAACAAAAGATTGCTTTTATAACTACTAAATAAACATTATTTTAATTGGAGCGCCTGCCGAGATGGTGCACCAAACTTTCAAAAAGTTAAACTCACATGTACAGTTCCGCTCGTGAAATTTTTAAAAACCGTATAAGTAATTATTGGAATTGAAGTGAATTTAACCCACATCATTGGCTGTACGGCGCCGTAAAACAGTAGTGCACTCCCAAAAACAGTTTGAGGTAGTCCACACGTGCTGCTAGAAGAGCCTGTGAAGACGCCGTGGCATCGAAAGAAACAGGCTTTGAATATGTCCCAGAGCTCTGGTGTTAGACACGAATTTCTGTTCTAATTCCGATGGTCAGCTAAATTCGCTACTCGACCAGCGACTTAAGCTACAGATATTTACCGAAAGATGAAATCTTGATATATATTCATCGATTTTGAACAGACTTGTAAAACAAAGGTTACCTTTCTCCTGGTGAAGTTTAGCAACAAGAATGCATCAGAGAAATCATACGACCCTGAACTTCCTTTATGTGGCGTTTGAAATTGCTGGTACGTACTGCTCGGAACAGACGACGCCATCTTTGATACCTAACCTGCCCATCGCGCAGATAAAATTGCACTATAAATATTTTTTTTTTTTTTTTTTGTGTATTTGCAGCAAAGAAGAGCCATTCAGTGATCTGTTTCCTGTGGTCGGAAGGCGTATCAGGGGCCGAAATTCATCGAAGACTTTCGGTACAGTACGAGAACAGTGTTTTGCCACAAAGGGAGTGTCTACGAGTGGATTGAAAAATTCCGAAATGGTCGCACAAGTGTTACGCACGGTGAAGGAGCCGGACGACCATTTACCGCCACAAATGAAGAAACCATTGAGCGTTCACGTGAAATGATTCTCTTAGACAGACGATTAACTATTGACGAAGTGGCACATCGTCTGAAAATTAGTCACGGTTCTGCCTACGAAATCATCCACAACAGAGTTGGGTTTCATGAAGTTTGTGCAAGATGGGTCCCAAAACAACTCACACAGTTGCATAAACAAACGCGTTTGGACATCTGCAAAAAAAAAAAAAAACATTTGGATCGGTATGGTAACGAAGGGGACAACTTCTTAAACAGGATCATTATTGGTGACGAAACATGGATCCATCATTACGAGCCGGACAGTAAACGGCAGAGTATGGAATGGAAATATCCAAATTCGCCGTGCAAGAAAATGTTCAAGACCCAACCGTCTGCAGAAAACTGATGCTTACGGTTTTCTGGGACGCACAAGGTCCAGTACTGTGACATTATGGGGAAAGGGGCACAACAATAAACAGTGTATGTTACAGTGATATACTTACTGCCAGGCTAAAGACTGCAATTCGAAGCAAACGCCGAAGATTGCTGTTAAAAGATGCTGTGTGGTTGCACGACAATGCCCATCCGCATCCTGCTGTCCACACTGCTGAAGCGCTCCAGAAACTCAAATTTGAAGTACTGAATCATCCTCCATATAGTCCCAGTCTTGCCTCTTCTGACTATCGCTTGTTTGGTCCACTCAACAGGCATTAAGAGGCCGTCGATTTGCCTCGGACGAAGCAGTGAAAGAAGCTGTGCATTCCTGGCTCGCAGTTCAACTGAGAACCTTTCTTTATGAGGGCATCAGGAAGCTTGTGCAACGATGGACCAAGTGCGTTGAAACGCAAGGAGACTATGTCGAAAAATGATGTTCTTGTAAGTTTTCTATTTGATTGCAATAAAATTTTATAACTACTTTGCGGATAATAATTGATTTACCCTCGTACGTTGTAGAAGCAGCAAATATGTTCCTGTATGTAAGAACCCGGAAACGATCCATACAATTATATTTGAAATGTAAACTTTTTTATCAAGTTTCCATCAAGATGTGCTCAGATTTCACCCATGACCTACCTTAACAACCTTCAGTACGTTACAGTTTGCTTACTGTCGTACCTGTTACATGAGGTGTTCTGCATGTGTACCTCGCATTTGTATACAACAGTAAAATAGTAGGAATGGCTATATGACAAAGGCAAGGCTGCAGAAGAGTGCATAACCAGGGGAAAAAGAAATGACGGCTATAACAAAATTGGAGAGACCTTCGGAGAAAAGAAAAGCAGCTCTATAAATATGAAGAGCTCACATGAAAAGTCAATACTAAGCAAGGAATGGAAAGCTATAAGGTGGAAGGAATACATAGAGGACCTGTGTACTGGAAAACAAACTTGAGGACAGTATGGAAATAGAAGAGGAAATAAGTGAAGATGAGATGAAAGATAAGAATAATTTGACAGAGCACTGAAAGATCTAAATGGAAACGAGACACCTGGAATAGACGACATTCCCTTAGAATTATTGAGATCCTGGGGAGACATAATTGCTTGTCCGTGACAGAATTATTCACCTAGGGTGCGAAATGTATGACACACGGGAAATATCCTCATATTTCAAGAAGAATGTAAAAATTCCAATCTCGATGAAGGAAGGTGCTGACCGATGTGAATAATACCGTATCCTCAATTTAATTAGTCATGTATGCAAAATATTGACACGAATTATTTACAGAAGAACGAAATAACTGGTGGAAGCCAACCTCGAGGAAAATAAGTTTGGTTTCCGGAGGAGTGTAGGAACATGTAAGGCAATACTGACCCAAGGACTTATCATAAATGACAGGTTGAATAAATACAAATTACAGCATTTGTAGATTGAGAGAAAACTTTTGAAATTGTTGATTGGACTACACCCTTTATACTTTTGAAGGTAGCAAGGGGAGAAAGGTTGTTTACAACTTGTACAGAAACAAGATTGGAGTTACAACAGTCGAAGGACATGAAACGAGCCATAGTTGACAGGGTTGTAGCCCATTCGAGATGATGTTCAGTCCGTACATAGAGCAAGCTGTGAAGGAAATAAAGGAGAAAATTGGTAAGGAAATTAAAGTTAAGGCAGAAAAAAAAGTTTTAAATTTGCCAATGCCGTTCTAATTCTTTAAGAGACTCAAAAGGACTTGGAAGAGCAGTTAAAGGAATTGATATTTTCTTGGAGAGCTTATAAAATGAAAACAACAACAAAATGGAAACAAGGCTAATAGAATGTAGTGGTAAATTAGGCGATTCTGAAGGAAATAAATTAGGAAAAGACACTCTCAAAGTAGTCGATGAGTTTTGCTATTTGGGTAGTAAAAAACTGATGATGGCCGAAGTAAAGAGGGTACAAAATTCAGACTGACAACAGCATGAAAAGCATTTCTGAAAAAGAGAATTTTGTTAACATCTAATATCAGTTTAAGATTTCGAAAGCAATTTCTGAAGGTATTTGCCTGAACTGAAGTTTCGTGAAACGTGGTCGATAAGTAATTCAGAGGCGAAGAGAATAGAAACTTGTGAAATTGGTATTGTAGAAGAATACTGAAGATTAGGTGGATACGTCGAATAGCTAATGAAGAGGTACTGAATTAAATTAGAGAAAAAAGAAATTTATGGCACAACTTGACTAAAATAAGGGGTCGGTTGGTAGGACATATCCTGAGGCAACAAGGAATCCTCAGTATGACAATGTAGGGAAGTGTGTGTGTGTGTGTGTGTGTGTGTGTGTGGCGGGAAGGAGGTAAAATTGTAGGGGGAGGTTAAGGCTTGAATACAGTAAGCAGGTTGAAATGGGTGTAGGCTGCAGTATTTATGCGGAGATTTGTACAGGACAGAGTAGGATTGCATTCAACCAGCCTTCCGACTGAAGACCAGTACAACAACGAAGTCACCCATCTCTGCCGTAAGTTACGAAGTTTGTCAAACATCGTTGGACCATCTCGTAAATCTTGAGAAGACTGGAACATTCGCTACCCTTTTTCTTCAACCGTATGAAAGGGAGTACTGTATACTTTACTCTTTAGATGACCACAGTCGGAAAAATTCGTAAAGTCGAGGTGAGGTGACCATGGAGACCAAGGTGTAGATATCCATCTCGGATTATATTGGACCGTCTTATCGACAGCAGCAAAATCCGCCGGTGCCACATCATACATGTAACACATTTCCGTGCCATGGGCCATGGGTGAAATTTGAGCCCTAGTAGATAGAGATGTAATCGGGAAGTTTACATTTCAAATATATTCGTACTAACTAGGATAGCACTCCATACTGAAGTCAGGAGGCTCTTAGCCGGCCGCTGGGGTCGAGCGGATCTAGGCGCCTGAGTCCGGAATCGCGCTGCTGCTACGGTCGCAGGTTCGAATCCTCACTCGGGCATGGATGTGTGTGATGTCTTTAGGTTAGGTAAGTTAAATTGTTCTAAGTCTAGGGGAGTGATGATCTCAGATGTCAAGTCCCGTAGTGCTTCGAGCCATTTGAACCTTTTTTTTCCGTGCTCATCTTTACGAGAACAGTTTTGCTTCTACATTAATGAGCCAAAACATTATGACCACCTGCTTAATGGTTTGTTTGTCCGTTTTGGTAACGAAATGCATCACTGATCCTATGTATCAGGGACGCGACAGTTTGTTAGTGGGTTTGTCTAGGTATGTGAGATTAGATGTCCATGCACAGGTCATGTAATTCGCTTAAATAACGGGCCGCTGATTTGCGTACGCGGTGGTGGCGCCCGATAGCGATCCAGATGGGCTCCACGGGATTTACATCAAGCGAATTTGGTCGCCGAGACATCAGTGTGAGTTCACTATAATGCTCCTCGAACCACTGTAGCACGATTCTGGCTCCGAGACACGGACAGTTATACTTCTGAAAGATGACAACGCCGTCGAGGAAGACATCAAGCATGAAGGGATGCAGGTGCTTCGCAGCTGTCAGCGTCTATTCGATTACTACCACAAGTCCCACGCAAGCGCAGGAGAATGTCTCACATAGCATAATACTGCTCCCATCAGCCTGCGTTCGAGGCGCGCTGCTCGATCGAGCCGCCGTTCTCACCTCGATGACGGCGGTTGTAGAGACGACCATCGACCTCGTGTAGCAAAAATATGATTCACCGGAAGAGTCGACACTTTTCCATTGATCGACGATGGAATCCCGATCGTCTAGTGCCCACTGAAATTGTAATTGACGATGTCGTCGGGTCAACATGTAAACACGTAGGGTTGGCCTGCTGCCGAGCTCCACGTTCGACAGTGTACAACAGTGTGTTCCGAAATATTTGTGCGTGCACCAGCATTGAGTTCTTTCGACAGGGATGCCACAAATCACACCTATCCTACTTTACAGAGCAGACAAGCCTCCGAATTTCGCGTTGTGTGAAGAGATGTGGACGTCCTACCATTTAGCGCCTAGTGATAGTTTCACTGTCCATCTACCACTTTCCGTAGATGCTCACGAAAGTATCACTTGAACATTAGATCAGCTTCGCCGTTTTCGAGATGCGCTTTCACAGGCTCTGCTTAAAATGCCCTTTTTCAAAGTCTGTTCCCTCAATGGATTTCCCCATTTGCAGCCCATATCTTCGCTAGGTTGATCTCCCGTCCGTGTCTGCTCCGCTTACATACTTTTGTTACCGTGTCACGTGCTCGCGATGCCACCAGGCGCCATCCAGCGTCTGGTGGACAATGGTCATAATGTTTTGGCTCATCAGTGTATTATCGTATGCTTATAGCCGTGTGTGATTTCGCTATTAATTGTGATACAAACGTAGAGAGAGAGAGAGAGAGAGAGAGAGAGAGAGAGAGAGAGAGAGAGAGAGAGAATTTAGGAATTATATTACGGGCATTAGGACGAGTCTCAAGGCGTAATACTGTACCTAACGTTTCGTCTTCCAATCCTAGAGACATCATCAGAGGCTTTAACGACTCAAAAAAGCTCAGTAATACCGCAAATACGGTAGTGAAAGCTATGATTATCATACCAATTCGATAAGTGAAAAGTTCAGGCGGTCAATTGTTTATCTATTCAGGAAAGTACACTTCCACAAAGAAATATACTGACGAATCCGTCTTGGGATCAGGTGCGACGTTTTCGACGAGTGTTCCATTCGTCATCTTCTAACGACATCTTCTCCAGAGGATGACGAATGGAATACTGGTCGAAAATGCCGCATCAAGGCGGCGACGTTACTCAGCTCTTAAGCTTTATGCGTGCAAGCGAATAACAGCCGCTCGTGCTCGCAGCGTCATAAAACATTTCAGTAGACAGAAGGCGACATCGCAGCGATTATCGCGTAGCAGTAGTGTGTTGGAAAGCGATTATGGACGTAGTCGAAAGAAATCAGGCAGGGTCTCATAATTTCATTTATGGATACATTTATAGAAGTTACAGAGGGTTTCGGTCACACACACACTGGTTAGTTTGCAGCTGCTGAAAGGAGTGTTCGTGGCGCATTTAGTGCTAAGAGTAGACTAAAGTGAAGTTTCGTTCTCAGATCCTTCGAAAAACTTACCACACACTTGTTACCATGCGAAGCTCTTATCATGGTTTTCCTTGCGAGGCGTGTCTCATACACTACTGGCCATTAAAATGGCTACACCACGAAGATGACGTGCTACAGACGCGGAAATTTAATCGACAGGAAGAAGATGCTGTGATATGCAAATGATTAACTTTTCAGAGCATTCACACGAGGTTGGCGCCGGTGGCGACACCTACAACGTGCTGATATGAGGAAATGCTCCATCCGATTTCGCATACACAAACAG
This sequence comes from Schistocerca americana, assembly GCF_021461395.2. NCBI lineage: Eukaryota > Metazoa > Arthropoda > Insecta > Orthoptera > Acrididae > Schistocerca > Schistocerca americana. Next base: position 473,863,277 of record NC_060119.1, read on the forward strand.
CAGTTGACCGGCGTTGCCTGGTGAAACGTTGTTGTGATGCCTCGTGTAAGGAGGAGAAATGCGTACCATCACGTTTCCGACTTTGATAAAGGTCGGATTGTAGCCAATCGCGATTGCGGTTTATCTATCACGACATTGCTGCTCGCGTTGGTCGATATCCGATGACTGTTAGCAGAATATGGAATCGGTGGCTTCAGGAGGGTAATACGGAACGCCGTGCTGGAGCTCAACGGCCTCGTATAACTAGCAGTCGAGATGACCGGCATCTTATTCGCATTGCTGTAACAGATCGTGCAGCCACGTCTCGATCCCTGAGTCAACAGATGGGGACGTTTGCAAGACAACAACCATCTGTACGAACAGTCCGACGACGTTTGCAGCAGCATGGGCTATCAGCTCGGAGACCGTGGCTGCGGTTACCCTTGACGCTGCATCACAGACGGGAGCGCTTGCGATGGTGTACTCAACGACAAACCTGGGTGCACGAATGGCAAAACGTCATTTTTTTCGGATGAATCCAGGTTCTGTTTACAGCATCATGGTGGTCGCATCCGTGTTTGGCGACATCGCGGTGAACGCACATTGGAAGGGTGTATTCGTCATCGCCATACTGGCGTATCACCCGGCGTGATGGTATGGGGTGCCATTGGTTACATGTCTCAGTCACCTCTTGTTCGCATTGACGGCACTTTGAACAGTGGAGGTTACATTTAAGATGTGTTACGACCCATGGCTGTACTCTTCATTCGATCCCTGCGAAACACTGCATTTTAGAAGGATAATGCACGGCCGCATGTTGCTGGTCCTGTACGGGCCTGTCTGGATACAGAAAATGTTCGACTGCTGCCCGCGCCAGCACATTCTCCAGATCTCTCACCAACTGAAAACGTCTGGTCAATGGTGGCCGAGCAACTGGCTCGTCACAATGCGCCAGTCACTACTGTTTATGAACTGTGGTATCGTGTTGAAGCTGCATGGGCAGCTGTACCTGTACACGCCATCCAAGCTGTGTTTGACTCAATGCCTAGGCCGTTATTATGGTCAGAGGTGGTTGTTCTGGGTACTGATTTCTCAGGATTTATGCACCCAAATTGCGTGAAAATGTAATCACATGTCAGTTCTAGTATAATACATTTGTCCAATGAATACCCGTTTATCATCTGCATTTCTTCTTGGTGTAGCAATTTTAATGGCCAATAGTGTATTTCAATGTATTTAGACGGCGGCATTCATGGCAGGCACGCTGACGCCAGCTGTTGCTAGGGGGTGCGGACATGCGTAGACTACCTGATTATCCCACAACGATCGCTGCGAAGCAGCAGTGGTTTGGGAGCACAGTTCTACTGTCGCGCACCCGCTGCTAGTTCATAGCTTCACTGCCGTAGAATGTATGACACCAACGATTCGTGTGTCCCTCTAAAAGACGTGATAAAATGACGCTGCGAGCTCACGACAACAAATCGCTCGTGTACATCGAACCTTAGTCCTTGAAGAATTCGCCACGGTTTTTTTTCTGTCATATAATGGCCAGCGTGTGAACAGATTGCGCCGTTATTAACTCTTTGGACAACGTGATGTTCTGCTGTGCCTTCACACAGCTTTCCGCCCAACTGTTGGCGGAGACAGCTGGAAATTCACAGCGGCCAGCGAAGTCCCACTACTGGAGTTATCTGCATATCTGGCAGGCAGCTGCCGCGCTGGCGGCCTACTCTCCGCCTGCTCGTTCCTCTGCCGCGCCCGCAACTGCTGCTGCTGTTACGACGTGCGCCATAAAAACGCTGCCACACATCACTCCGCAGTTATCCCTCCGCTATTATTTTGCGCTGTTCACTTTGCTGCGGAAGGCACCTCGCAGCAAGTGTTTCAGTATACCAGGGGTGGCGAAGGCTTACTACTGGAGCTCATTTGGACTGGAGGACAATAATACTTTAAGTCTAGAAAGGAACTGTTAAGTACCTTGAACGAACAGTCAAGCAACTCAGAATTGATATACATTTTAAGAACAAAGTTGTCTGATTCAGAGACGTTATTGGGTAGTTAACTGGTCATTCCACTGCTATTTGGTGGATCAGCTTCATAATTATAAATGAGGAGCACAATTTTGTAGATGTTCTGAAGTGTTAATTTATTTCGCTGGCTGGTTTTCGGTTGGCAAGGACATCATTGAACTCTGTCTTTCGTCATCAGAGTATAATACTGGTGAACAACACTGAAAAAGATGTTACCCATCGAGAGTGAGATACAAACACATAGCAAGTGTCATCTTTGACAGTGCAGTGGTAATGTAATTAAAAATGTTTAAGTTTTAAATGAACATAAAGGGAACTAACTAGAAAACATTAGCCCTAAACCTCGAAAAAAGCCGTGTGTGTGGGTGGGCGGGGGGGGGGGGGGTGTTCAAAAATGGTTCAAATGGCTCTGAGCACTGTGGGACTTAACATCTGAGGTCATCAGTCACTTAGAACTACTTAAACCTAACTAACCTAAGGACATCACACACATTCATGCCCGAGGCAGGATTCGAACCTGCGACCGCAGCGATCGCGCGGTTCCAGACTGAAGCGCCTAGAACCGCTCGGCCACTCCGCCCGGCTGTGTGTGTGTGTGTGTGTGTGTGTGTGTGTGTGTGTGTGTGTGTGTGTGTGTGTGCGTGTGTGCGTGTGCGTGTGGCGCGCTCACGCTCATCAGGAGTGGATGTAAATATGATAAAACATAACTATTTAAATTAACCACGACAATAAAAATTAATGTGAAACAAGAGCATTGAAGAACAGCTTGAAGAGGTATTGCACATGGAAGGTGATGCAGAAATAGAGTACCACTGAACGGGAAATACCTGCAGTCAGAAACATTATTAGCATATTGCTCTTTGACCAGCTACATACAGTTACCTTTATGGATGGCGTACATAAAGTCCAAGAACACTTGCAATTATTTATTGCACAAGAACTAAACATTGTGCAGATGTCATACATATTGCATTTTGAAGAGAAACTCTGGAAGATTTTTTTTTTACAAGCATTCTATATGCGAACCATGAGTGACCCGGTAGACGTCAATACTATAATCGAATTCTTGCCATACCCGTCCCAGCATGGCATCGTCGACTGTGGCAGTCGCTTCCCGTATTCTCTCCCGGAGCTGTGCTACATCGCGTGGTAGAGGCGGTACGTACACCGGATCTTAAATGTGTCCCCAGAGAAAAAAGTCACACGGAGTGAGATCTGGTGATCGGGGAGGCCATTTCATGAAACAGCTGTCACCTTCTGTTTGCGACTAGCGGTGACTGTTGGCAAATTACCAAACTACGCTGTGGCGGTATACATGAAAAAAAGCTTTCAGGGTTTCTCTTGAGAATGACATGTATGATTCTGTACAGTGTTTGGTTCTTGTGCCATAAATAATTGAAAGTGTTCCCGGATTTTGTGTACACCCTATTAAGATAAAGAGGCAAGCATCAGTGTTGTTATTACTTGTCATGCATAAATTTTGTTATCTGCATACATTCGTACTTTCGTTACAAAAGGTGCTTCTTGTAAGACAGGAGTAGCCTCCCTTTTTCACCTACCGGCAAAATCTGTATCTCTGTTATTAGTAAAATTTTCTAATCGCTCACCAGTACTACACATGATTTTAAAAGTAGTGAAGTGACTTTACTTTATAAAACCAGTAAGGCAGAGTTACAACAAGTTAAACCATATAATTACTTCCCTAATACTTTATGTCAAAATTTACGAAAACCTAATGAAAATCTTTTTAACGTTCCTATCGGCTACCGACCACCACGAAAGCTGGGCCGTCCACTAATGGGCGGCAGGGTCCAGGTTGACTACCACTGCTGTAAGACCTTCCTAAGTTATTCATAACATGCTCACATTGTAAACCTGCTGAAAGAATCCTTGGTGCACAGACGAAAAATATATTCACCTTGTCTGAAGGCTGTTGTTTTTATCCACATTTATTTATGGATGAAAACATACTTGTCTGTAGGCTATTGTTTTTATCTATGCAGGAAGAAAGTTTTTGTCGGACTTGCGATATGAGCATTTTAAGAATAACTTGGCAGGTCTTACAAGAAATGTATTTCCCCCCTTATACAACGAAAATACAGAAGTGTCGCGAAAAGAAAAATGTTTAATGACGTGTAATAACAACACCAACACTTGCCTTTTTCGCTTAATATTAAGCTAAATATATGTATAATGCATCAGAATATTTGACCAGTGCCAAAAGAGGTTCGCATGTATAACTCGAAGCAAGTAGCAACTTATGTTTTCTCCACAGCAGATGGTGGTGTAGCTTCCTTCATGAAATACTTACGAGAATTAAAATATTAAATCAGACATTTATGAAGTAACTTGATGAGCTGTCTAGTCTGAGCCCACACTAAAAGTTCGTCTTTAATAATTTATGGAGAGAGCTTGATATAGCAAAATTTTTTAATAAGTTTTGTCACATTATTAGCTAATATAAAGGACAACGTTAATGTTAGACTAGAAATTGTCTTCCTGACTGAGTATAAAATACACTAATTTAAAAATCGCATTCTGAAATTTGTGCTTTACGAGCACTTCACACGGGCTGTCACGTCTCGCTGGGCAAGAAATCAATATGTCACGATCACTGCCCAGTAGTTCGGAATTTGGTACGGGTAGCTTCATCCCGCCGCAGTGCTCAGAGGAGATACGCCATGGTACAGATAACTCACTGTGCTTTTGTCCTGAAATAGCATTCACTCTGTCTCATGTTGACGACACTTTGCCTCGACAGTGAATTCGCTGAGTATAAGAAGATGGCACATTTGTTGAGAGGTCCCCTTTCCAGGTCTCCATGTCCCCGAAGAGCATCAACTGCAGAGTACCGTTCACGGTAGTGTCCCTCAAGTGTTTTATTACATGCGAAAGAGGGCAGAGAGGCTTCTCAAGGAACTATGAAACGACATACAACACATGTAGACCGACTGTTAAGAGGCTCTTGGTAAAGGCCGCGAACATTCCGTTTACTGCCGCAGGAAGCTGTAACAGACTTCTGAGGTCACAAGGGGAGCCTGATGAGCAATTGTGTAAGATTTAAGGAAGGAGGATTGTTTTACACTTCCGCCTACTCAACTTTTACTTCGTTCGCCTTGTGTTCCTTTCGTTACAAACTAAATACCTGTTTTACGTATAAACTTACTAGAATAATGAATTTTGTTAGTTCACCAGCTAACAAAAAATATTCAGATGTAATCGTCGTGACATGATAACTGGGCTATTGACATCTTGCCGACTATCTGCTGTTTGGTTTGTGTCTTCGGCAAGCGATGGGCGGCCGCGTGTTGTTGTGAGTCAGTGGAGGCGCGACCTTCATCGTCCACTCCACATGGTGCCCGCTCCCCTGTTTATTTGGTAAGTCGTGTAACACGCTCCGCTCTACAGCCCACAGCTCGTTTTATGTCGTAGCGTAGCGTCTCTCAGCCCATAAAGCTACGACTTGATGGTAAACTCGCAGTCTGAGTGAGTCATCACCATCATCAGCAGCAGCAGCTGCTGCTGCGCCGCCGCCGCCGCTAGCTGCGGGAAACCAGACCATTTCGTCATTGCATACCGCAGATGGTTCAACCTCGTGCTGACGAGCTTACAGCTTCGCCTGTCCGTCCTCGGTAGCTGAGTGGTCAGCGCGACAGAATGTCAATCCTACGCGACAGAATGTCAATCCTACGGGCCCGGGTTCGATTCCCGGCTGGGTCGGAGACTTTCCCCATTTACGAACTGGGTGTTGTGTTGTCCTAATCATCATCATTTCATCCTCATCGACGCGCAAGTCGCCGAAGTGACGTCAAATCGGACTTGCACCCGGCGAGCGGTCTACCCGATGGGAGGCTCTAGTCACACGACATTTATTTATTTATTTTGCTTCGCCTGTGGCAGCGATAATCTTGCTGTTTCTTGCATGGAGTAATTGTCGTGCTTTGCTTCTGCATGGTCGTTTCGTTTTAAATGCACTACCGCTTACATGTCGCAGCTGAAAGATGAAATAGGGAAGAAACAGGAAAGAAGTAGACAGGCATTTCACTAGGCGCAACGGCTTGTGGTTTGTTCTGTCCGTAGTTATTTCCTCCGTTTCCATTCAAGAATAATTTTACTGGCGCGTCCTTAGCTGACAAATTATTGCAATGCAATTTTAGTTTGGCTGTGGCCATCTGTGATGCCGGATTCCTGCCCGTCGACTTGGCCGATGGCAGGAATAATTGCTTCAATGCGGAACTACGACCCCGAAACAAGCTGCAAAGATTGGAAGATAAGTAAATAAATTAAAAACAGCATAACAGTGAAATAAAGTAAAAACAGCGTAACAGTGGAACATTTCAAAAACAAACATTTAAGATTTCATCACCCGAGTACGTGTTGTCGACTTTCGTTACGTGGTAGTATCTAACGCTGTTGCGGAATGCACAGTTCACTCACATGAATGAGAGCATTGTTGCTTTAGAAGATGCTCTGCAAGGCAAGGCGGATTTCCATGGCGGAAGTAAAAGAAAACGTGACATAGATAACTCGAACCGGCCGTGGTGGACGAGTGGTTATAGGCGCTCCAGTCCGGAACCGCGCGACTGCTACGGTCGCAGGTTCGAAGCCTGCCTCGGGCATAGGCGTGTGTGATGTCCTTAGGTTAGTTAGGTTTAAATAGTTCTAAATCTAGGGGACTGATGACCTCAGATGTTAAGTCCCATAGTGCTCAGAGCCATTTGAATCATAGATAACTCGACAACTCTGACAAATACGGAAGAGTCTTCGAAAATCGATGGCTGCATGCCAGAACATCTTTACAGAATTTGCAGATACTTCACTGTGTATGTTCTGAGACGCTTTTTTTCTAAAAGACTTGTCGAAAATGAAGGCTCAGAGTTATCATGTAAAAGCGAGGAAAAAAGTCTACATCTTTATGGGTCCAAAAATAAGTTGTTCAAATGGCTGTGAGCACTATGGGACTCAACATCTGAGGTCATCAGTTCCCTAGAACTTAGAACTACTTAAATCTAACTAACCTAAGGACATCACACACATCCATGCCCAAGGCAGGATTCGAACCTGCGACCGTAGCAGTCGCGCGGTTCTGGACTGAAGCGCCTAGAACCGCTCGGCCACATTGGCCGGCAAAAATAAGTTTACAATTTGTGAGACTGTCATTGTAGTACTCGAGTCGATGTAGCTGTTTATTACGCTCGTGATTTTTAGCAGTTGTTCACAATACCTCACACAGTGCTAACGTCCCAGTACATGATCAGACTTGTTTGTTAAACTCGCTCGTATCTACCTACGGGTTTGTCAAACAAGCCCGTACGCGATCCAACAAGTTTGGTAATTTAACATCATTTTTGTTGCAGACGCTGTTCGCGTATGCCATATTTCGACACTGGAAATGATTACAAATGCGGAGAAAGCGTTTTTAATATTGATACTATCTTTTCCGGAAAATCGGCCAAAAAAGTGAACACGACAATGGCTCAGCCTTCTAGTGACACCTGTGGAAACCTGAAGAAGATGCCAGCAGAGACGAATCGAAACGTCGAGCACTGGAAAAGAGAAATATGACGCAGCCTGAGGGCTCGCAACATTTTACCATAAATGGCAGCGGAAGTGTGCAGGTTAGCGTGGTAACTTTTTATACTGAATGTAAGCAATTACGTCGTTAAGTAACGTGTAAATTGTAACCGTTCAAACTGAACGCGCATACGTCGCCTCAAAACTGAGACTCTCCTCTTCATTACGACGACACCCGCTGTGCCCGGAGAGTGCGACCTGCGCTGACGGGACGAGAGAATACGTTATCGGCCGGCGTGACGTCAGCGAGCGGTTATTGTCCACTATCTGTGGCGTCGAAAGCGCCGTGAGAGAGGCGCCTGCACGATAAGCGCGCCAGTCGCAAATGTCCGCCCCCGGGCTGCCTGCCGGCGCTGCTCACCTTACCTGTGCTCGCTTCTCCCAGCGTTCGGTTCGCGATGGCTTCCCGCCCTAGCGACCGCCACGCTCACCCCGCGAAGAGGTAGCGGCGACACCCTGCGATGGACGTGCTCGTCAGGACCGAGTGCGCCTTTTCGTGGCCGGACACGACCAGTTGCGAGAGGACGGATGCGAAAGGACAGCGCGCCGCGACCGCGGCGGCACCTGCGCTCTGGGAGTGCGCAGACCCGCTCTGCTTCCCCGATCTGGCGGCGCAGGTAAGTTGCTCCGTCCAGCGGAGGGAACAGCCGAAGCAAAGCAGTACTGCAGCGAGTGATACAGAAACCTAAACAAATAGTGAACCTTCCGAGCTATCACTATAAAGTTCTCCGGTTTTCGAGCGAAGGATGTACAACTACAAATATACTTCGCAAACCAGTGTACAGTACGAACTGCGACATAGTCGCGAAAAAAGACAGTAGTCCAGAATTCACAGAATTTCTTTCTTCATGTCCATTCAGTGATGACAAACAAATCGTCGGCTGGCTATTGATTTCGACCCACCTTCCTCAGACCTTTGAGGAAAAGAAATCAAATCCAACTGCTGGACACACTACAGCTTATAAACAATTAATTATAAAATAATGAAATAAACGGAGGGAAAAAAGATGGCAACACAAAAAATAGTCACGGAATTTCGGAAATACATTTGTCTAGGTAACGTATTCAAGAGATTAACATTGCAAGAACACGAGTTAACGTAAACGCGAGATACGCCGTTGCAAACGTGAAATGCTGGTACATTAATAACCGACGTGACTACCAGAATGCAAGCAGGCAGACGCGCGTGCATTGTGTTTTACAGGTGCCCTATGTTAGGTTAAGTTCCATGCCCTTTGTACTTGGTCGGTCAATACAGGGACGGTTAATGCTATTAGTGGATGACGTTGGAGTTGACGTCCGATGATATCCCACATGTATTCGATTGGAGACAGATCTACTGATCGAGCAGGCCAAGGCACCATATCTACACTCTGTCGAGCACGTTGAGTTACGACGACGTTATGTTGGCGAGCGTTATCCTGTTACAGAACGCCCCCGGGAATCTTGTTCATGAATTGCAGCACAACAGATAGAATCACCAGATTGACGTACAAATTTGCAGTCAGGGTGCGAGAGAAAACCACGAGAGTGCCCCTGCTGTCATACGGAGTTGCATCCGAGACCATGACTTCAGGTGTAGGTCCAGTGTTGGTAGCATGCAGACAGATTGCGTGCAGATCCCTTACTGGCCTCCTCGTAACCAACACGCGGCCAACGCTGGCACCGAGGCAGAAAACACAACACACCACCCTTCCATCCAGCGAGATCTCGCTTGACACCACTGAAGTCGGAAACGGCAGTGGTTAATGGAATGCACGCTAGAGGGCTAATGTGGCAGTTCGTAGTGTTACTGTGGTGCCACCTGCTCCTCATATTACCGCTGCAGATGCAGTACGATGCGCCAGTGCCATACGCCGAACACGATGGTCTTCCGTCTCGGTAGTGCCACATCATAGCCGTCTGCATCCCGGTCTTCTTGCGATCATACATTCTCGTGACCACCGTAGCCAGCAATAAAGTGTAGTGGCAACATTCGTGCCAAGTCTTTCTGATCTAGCTTCTCGTACCCCTGCTACACGACACCGTTCAAACTCGGTAAGGTGTTGATAATGGCGTCTTTGTCGCCTTAAAGGCATTGTTGTCTAATATCAACTCACCACGTTCAGTCTCAAAGATAATGAACGCTCATGACCGTTACAGCGTGTATTCAAAGCAATCCTGATTTGCATCCTCATAGTGGCGCTAGTGCAGCCACTCTTATGCGATTCGCGCTAAATCTGAACAGACGTCATGTTGCAGATACAGATCATGCCTGCCGACATTCGGTTATGTCGCAAACTCCTTCTTGGTGTTGCAATTTTTTCCGTTATTGTACACAGAATAATAATAATTTATTGTTTACAACATGTAAACTGTCTAGCATTTGTATTTGGTTTTCCTTGCCGTGACAGATCATAAGATGGCCATTATTTACCGAAATCGATAGCTTTGACGAAACTGTGTTAGTGATCATTGACTAGAATTAAAGAAGGAAATTCATACCAATATTATAAATTCTGTTTCCTGCTCCATTCGCACACTTAACGACGGGCAAGTGACTGACTGTCTGTATGCCTGTGCACGCGCCGTAATATCTTATCTTATTCTGTTGATCCCTGGCGAGATATACCGTGGAGGCAGCAGCTTGGCCGCAGTCTTCATCTGATACAGGATCACTACATTTACCCATCAGAGTTTAGCGAGAACAACGTCCTCTCTCTTCCAAGAATTCCCTCTTAATTTCCCCGTGCACTTATGCTAAATTTTCATATGGACTATTAACGACGTGTAATGATCCTAGCAGCTCGTCTCCGAATTCGTGTACGACGTGACGTGCCCATGACGTTCACCACTAACCTTGTAGCGGGAAACTATATCGTCCTCTTTCTAAATGTTTCTACATTTAAAGAGAACTGCAGTTCTTTAAGATCGTCCAACAGCGATAATTTCTTAGTCCTGCTTTTCCTGCTTGATAAATTGTTAATATATATGGACAACATTACGCCCATTACGTTTCCTTGATGCACCCTTTATGTTACTATCATTTTTGCCTAACGTTCGCCGTCCATTATCACGTACTGTGCTTTATAAGTAGTAAAGGAGCGACTCTTCCAAAACGTCCTCCCTCAGCTTTAGCAGATGATGGGAAAGAATTTCATCGAAAAATCGCTCCCTTTTAGCTACTCCACATGACCGGTAACCCAGCACTTTTATGGTATAAAATCATTTTGGTTGATAGACCGCATCATTCATCAGTTAGTCGCCATGAAGAGGACTGCTGCGGAGACGGTCGAAAAGTCGGTGGTTTAGTTAGTGTTCTGTAATGAGGCAACACCCAAAATGATTTTATTTACATTGATGCTGGGCGCGAAAACCTACGAACGTAAACTTCGTATTAATTCATCTCGCTGGAATAATTTCAACAGCATGCATATCTTTTATACTAACCACGTGACGGTGATGCTTCCTAACGATAAATTCTGCAGAAAAGTCACCTGATGGCTTCCTCACGTTCGATGTTGTGTAGTTAGAGTCCCACTTGATCCAAGCATCTTTTCTAACCTTGAGAGAATGTGCCTTCTACTGTTCGCAGTGTTTCGTGTTTGTTAAATTTGATTCCGATTTAGATTGCACATGAAAAATTGTTGTCTCTGTGTTCAGTTGACGGACTCTGTTGTCAAGACACAGGAAGGGAGTCGTGTTCTAACTCCCGAGAGAGGGTTCGCAATGTGTAAGATATTAGGCTTGTATTCGGAAGGATTTGCGTTGTAAAGCCGCGACCTCCCCATCACGATTCAGCTTCGCCGTTACTCTCTTACTTCTTGTGAATGCTGGGATGGTTTATTAATAGTCACTTGTTCGATTGCTTTCCTTGTCCTTACCGAATCCATCTTTAATGACGTCTATATCGGCTACAGACCATTCAACTCTAACCCGCCTTCCGCCCTTCCCGCAACGGGTCCATGCACTGTAGAACGGTGCGATGTTCAAACCAACCATCTGTTTGCTCCCTGCTTTTCTTTTCTTTTCTTTTCTTTACTTACGATACTTTACTGTACTACAGCAGGAACTAGTCCGTTCTTTCCTTGAGCAACATGCGTACTTAAAACCGCTCTGAGCTTCTCCGTTGCAACACTGTGGTACTTACTGTTGTCCTATATACAAGCACATACCTTTAGCTTTTTTTATAACGAATATTTCTCCAAACGCGCCAATATTAGATAAACATATTCCGATTTTTGCTTATATTCACCAAAGGCCAGAACTGAAACCACTGTACAACTGCCAGTGAAATAAGTTCGCTGCAGAGGCAACACGTGATCAGCAACAAGATAACAAAGGCCACGCCTAAATCTCGCAAGTGAATAAAGTTTCTGATTCAAGGGCTAAAATATCAAATTGAAACAACTCTACTGTATCGTAACGTTACGGCAAATCGCAACAGTTGTAATTACTGTTGTAATTGAGACAAAAAACAGAGACGCACCACTGAGGAATTATCCGAGTGGGTCGGAAATCGGTAGATATGACGTATATGCACAGACAAACAAGTGGGACGCCTCGGACAGCTGTGGGTACCAACCCGACTGTCGCCCGCGATACTGCGCGACAGCCAGTAGTGATGGTCTAGGGCGCCATTTCTTTTCATAACAGGACCCCTTTGGTTGTCATCCGCGGCACCTTTACGGCACAGCGGTACGTCGACGATATTCTATGCTCGTTTTGTTGCCCTTGACGGCAAGCCAGCCTGAGCTTACATTTCAGCAACATCATGCCTGCCACACACGGCGAGAGGGACATCCAACAACTTCGCAGTCAATATCAAGCCGATTAACTGCTTGGATAATGGCGAGAGGCGGTCCAACGCGTTTTCACTTGCTCAATTTGTGAAGCTCTTCCTCTTGAATAAATCATTTTCTGAAATTGTACGTTTGTCTGTCTGTACGTGTACGTGACGTCTACCGATTGCTCTCCCATTCGGATAATTCCTTCGTGTGCGTAGTTTCTTTTTTTTTTGTCTTACAGTGTTCCTTGTACGTGGACAACTAGGCTGGCGATCCTTATATGTACATTACGTTGTACAATAATAATTTGCTTTTGTCATAATTGCAAAATCGTCATCAGTAGAATATAACTAAACCAACTACCTAGTTGTTGAGAGTCACAGATGTGTATAAAGAAAGTGTGGATCCCAGCTCTAGCAGTAAATATTCAGAGCTAGTTCAAGAGTATTTTCACACAAGGATCTCCTCGTGATCTATCTCTATGAAAGTATCTCATTTACATTTTTGTCCCAGTCATGGACATGGGCATCTACGTTTAGAAACTTTTGTTCTGTGTTGTAAGGTAATAGTGTTGCTAAGTAACTGTTCTATAAGTTATCGTTATCTGTTCGTGTACACTGTACGTCTTGCGGTTCTAGGCGCTACAGTCTGGAGCCGAGCGACCGCTATGGTCGCAGGTTCGAATCCTGCCTCGGGCATGGATGTGTGTGATGTCCTTAGGTTAGTTAGGTTTAAGTAGTTCTAAGTTCTAGGGGACTGATGACCTCAGAAGTTACGCCCCATAGTGCTCAGAGCCATTTGAACCATTTTGAACACTGTGCATGATGACGTCCTTCTGTAGAAATCAAGACGGAAAGTGGATTAGGTCTTAACGTCGACGTGAAACTGACTAGCGACAGAGCTCCGAAAAACGTTCGACTTTGTACTAAGTCGTTGACTGATAACGAAAGATACGATCATACGGAAAATCTTCACCTATATGTCGTTGATTGAATGAGTATGTGACTAATAGAACACAGTACATGTACTCGAAGGCGAATGTTCAGCGTAGACGAAAGTAACGTCAGGGGTGCTCCAAAGAAACTTAATAGGAGCTGTAATGCTCTCAGTATACAAACCGAAGTATATAAAAACGATTTATCAGCCTCGGTCAGCACCAATATCGGATGGTTCACTGACGATGCTGTTATACACAAGAATGTATCGTTGTAAAAGAATCATAGGGAAATGCAGGAAGACGAAGAAAAAAATTATGCTCGGTGTAATGAATGACAGCCCTTCTTAAATGTCGATAAACGAACGATAATTCCTGCGACAAAGAGAAAGAAGCCGATAGTATCCCGTTACAAGTTTAGTGACGAAAATCTGGACCATGTCACATCGTTTAAATAGCGAGTAGTGATATGCAAAAGGTATGAGGACGTAATGTCAGTCTTAGACAAGGTAAGTTCCATCTCCATGTTTCTCAGTTCTGGCCTCATGCTCCGTCTCTAAAATTCCACGACGTCGATGCTACGTTTGATTGCAACGGCAGTTCAATGGTTGAATATCGGAGAAGAGATTAGGGCTGTGCCGTCGTTTCACAAAACAATAAAGAACAGCCAAAATTAACAAATGTTATGCAAATAAAGTGTTGGTTAAGATATGAAAAAAGGTATTGATTACGTAGTAATAGTATTAAAAAAATACTTCTGGACACTAAAATTTCAACATTATGAATGGGACGTGCAGGAAACGTTTACATGCTTGGATATGAAGTGACTAGCATTTCAGCAGAACTGCACAAAGGAGGCAGGAGTACAGCCATCTACATTCTGCACATAAGAAAAGATTACGCAGCGGATTTGACATTAACAAATCGCATTTGACTGTTGGTTGTTTTGAGGACATCCTGTTACGATTCGTGTCAGGAGGAGAAATCTCTACCAGCACTTGCTGGAATTTGACAGCTGCAGGATCGTGGGCTAGAGACACTACAGTTTATCGTCACGTTATATTGCATCTTATGTTGATTGGGACCTCACGACTGTCAGACGAAAATTGATCGATGATTTCCGAACGGCTTCGACATCTCGGTAACGTTATCTTCCAAGAAGATAACGCAAGGCATTTTATTGCCGTGCTGCCCTCCTGTGCCTCAGGATAGTGGATGTTGGACTGTTGCCCTGGCCAGCGAGTTCTCCAGATGTCTTACCCCGTTTGTGAGTTGCCAAGACGATTGATGGACTATGGCTTAGATTTGAAGCAGCATTCAGTGACGTACCAGCATCTGTTATTCAAGCTCAGTTCGAGACTTAAGCCCAACCGGATTACAGCCGTTGCTGGTACCAGAGAGGGCAGCTCTCTGTACTAAATTTTGCACCCTGTGTGCCCCCATATCACTTACAAATTTAATCGTGTATTCTTCCTGCTATGCTTTGTACGCTCGGTTTGTCAAATTTCATTATTTGGTATCCTTTTTGAGGTTGCCTATTTAATGACCAGCAGCGTATAATTCTTTTAACGAAACAAGATGAAACATTGGCGGTTACCATTCCTCCTAACATCTCTCTTATTTTTCTTTTCCCTCATTTTCTTCCACAGCTGTCATCAAAAGCGGGCCAACATAAATTTTCTCTGGAAAAAAATGAGAATATGAAAAAGATAACATACGGAAGAAACTGTAAAACGATTTAGAAAAGATATCTGTATGGTGCGAAAATTGGCAATTGACCCTAAATAATGAAAATTGTGAGGCCATCCACATTAGTGCTAAAAGGAATCCATTAATCTTCGGTTACATGACAAATCAATCATGTCTAAAGACTGTAACTTCAACTAAATACCTAGTAGTTACAAGTACGAAGAACTTAAATTGGAAAAAACACATAGAAAATGTTGTGGAGAAGGCGAACCAAAGATGTTGTTTTATTGGCAGAATACTTAGATGATGGAACACACCTACTAACAAGACTACCTACACTACGCTTGCCCGCCCTCCTTTGGAGTACTGCTTCGCGGTGTGGGATCCTTACCAGATAGGACTGACGGAGTACATTGAGAAATTTCAAAGAAGGGCAGCACGTTTCCTTTTATCGAGAAATATGAGAGAGAGTGTCACGGACATATACCGGATTTCGGGTGGATATCATTCAAACAAAGGCGTTTCTCGTTGTGGCGGGATCTTCTCACGAAATTCCAATCACCACCTTTCTCCTCCGAATACGAAAATATTTTGTTGACGTCGACCTACACAGGGAGAAATAATCATCTTAATAAAATAAGGGAAATCAGAGCTCGCCCGGAACGATACAGGTGTTCGTTTTTCCCTCGCACCTTTCGAGAATGGAATAATATATTGTGATGGTGGTTCGATGAACCCACTGCCGCGCACTTAATTGTGAATTGCAGAGTAACGATGTACATGTAGATGCACAACGCCTCTCTTGTAACGCCTGCCACTGAAGTTTGTTGAGCATCTCTTGTAATGCTCTCGAACCGACTAAACGATACCGTCACGAAAGGCGCCGCTCTTCGTTCGATCTTCTCTATCTCTTTTATCAGTCGTAAAGGCCCCAGATTGATAAACGGTACTCAAGAATCAGTCTAACAAGCGCCTTGTAAGCCCCTTCTTTAGCGTATGACTTACGGTTCCTTTAGATTCTTCGTATAAATCAGTCAGGCAGCTGCTTTTCCCACTATTTGTTTTAAATGGTCATTCCACTTAAGGTCGCACCGTATAGTTACTCCTAGATGTTTTACAGTGTTTGTTTTTTCCAGCAGTTTCTCATCAACAGTGTAGCTATACAGTAGTGGATTTCTTTTCCTAAGTATGCGCAAAATGTTACATTTATTTACGCTCGTGTTCTGCTGCCCGTCCCTACACCATTCATCAATCGTCTGTAGGTCATCCAACAAATAGTTACTGTCTTCTGTCGTGTCTACCTTTTTATACACAACCGCATCATACAGTGAATAGCTTTACAGAGCTTCTGACGAATTCTAGTGGATCTTTTACAAACACGGTAAACAGTAACGGTCTTAACACACTTCTTGGAGCACCGCCGAAATTACCTTCTCATCGGTCGATTTTGTTGCGTTAAGAGCGACGTGTTGACTTCTTCCTGCAAAGAAGCCTTGAATCCAATTGCAAATTTTTCACTAATGGGTAATGCGGGACAGTATCAAATCCTTTCCTGAATTCGAGGAACACGTCGTCAACCTGAGCACCGGTGTCTACAGCGCTTTGGATCTCATGGAGGAATAGAGCGAGCTGAGTTTCGCAAGATCTCTGTTTGCCGAATCCATTTAATTTTTTGTAGAGGTGTTTTTCGTTCACCAAAAATATCATGATATGTGAGCACAAAACATGTTCAATAATTCTACAACAAATTGACGTCAACGATACAGGCCTATAATTATGTTGCATGTGCCGTACGACCGTTTTTGAAAATGGGAATACCTTGCACTTTTTTCCAGTCGCTAGGTACCTTCTCGTACCCTTCGTTGCTCTAGCGACCTACTATAAATTGCTGCTAATGGGCATAAAGTTCTTTCGTATAATCTCAGTAGAATCTTATAGGTATCTCATCTGGTCTTGTTGCCTTTCCACTACAAAGCTATTGTAGCTATATCTCACTATATGTCATCATCTGCGGTGAGTTTCGGAAGACAGATTTCAGTATTTGGGCCTTCTCTGTATTACCTTCCGTTATGGTGCCTGTGATCATTGAGTGAGTGAACAGATGTTCCGAACCGCTTACTGATTTTACACTAAGACCGAAAACTGGTAGGGGTTTACTCCGATCGTTTGACAAAATTTTACTTTCGAAATCATTGAAAGCTTCTCTCATTGTTCTTCTTGCGCTCATTTGTGTTTCGTTCAGATATCGTTTGACAGCTAGGTATTGACTTCTCTTGAGTCTATGATGAAGCTCTCTTTGTTTACGTAGCAGTTATCGTTGATCTACTAAACGACGGTAGGTCTTCCCCATCGCGTAAGACTAGCTCGAAACATACTTGTTAAAGGCATATGAACGATGTATTTGCATTTTTTCCATTTGTGCTCAATACTTTCTCTCCAGCATTGAATATTTGATGTTGGCTAATCACATACTCTGGAATTTGTACCCTGTTACTCTTGGCTAAGCAAAAATATTTTCCTGTCTTTCTTAACATTCCTTGCAATACCCGTAGTCACATATGCTATCACGACCTTATGATCGCCGATACCCACTTCTACGTAAGCTGATTCGAGAAGTTGCCGATAGATTTGGTGGAACGACGCAAACACTTTTATTTTGCTCCAGATGACCTCGTGGACGTTCACTGTAGTAACGGATATAGTGTACAACAAAGTACCTCACATCAAATCCAGCAACAGTCTTCTGGTAGGGTGTGCTGCGGCAATATTTCCAGGTGATTGCGAACGGTGCTGTCGGCTCTCGGCATCAGCAGCAGCCAGTGTTGGGTATAAAACAGTTTCACAAACAGCCACATGTAAAAGTGGAAAACTTATGCTGACGACTTACCCCACCGCGCCGCACGCCCAGAGAAAACACCGTATCGCTGCACTTAGAGGAACTTATACCATTTGCCCACCGACTAAATCTCGTGAGGAACAATGTCCTACAGCAGTTTAGTGTTGTAGCGAACTACCGAGTGAGGTGGCGCTGTGGTGCACTGGAGTCGAAATCGGGAGTACTCTGGTTCAAATACCAGTTCGGCAATCCAGATTTGGATATTTAGTGGTTCCTGTAAATCGCTTAAGGCGAATGACGGAGGATTCCTTTGAGAAAGTCACGCCCACATACTGCCGTTAGTACCGTGTTGGCGTTGTTTTTTCTTTATGTCTGTGGAGCGATGGAGTGGAATATGAACTATTAATCTTCGTGACGAGTATATCAACGTAACCTTGAGCCTATCTCGACTAATACCTTTATCAACAGACCCATCAAAGTAGGGGGAGGTGCTCTAAGGCGGATTATTACATTAATATGAAAGAAGTGTACTTCTTTTATTCTATAGCTGCGGCAAGAGGAAAGTGGGTTCCAGCTTTTAAGTGACTACCTTTTCAGTGTCTTCCAGTTTGTAGTATACTTCAAGAAGAATGTAATGTTTTTTATCCCAAAAAGAGCAGGAAATGCAGGTGTGAATATTACCGACTCAGTACTTAAACAAGTGGGCCTTGCAAAATACTGACACGGGTTGTGCAGAGAAGACTGAAAAATCTGGTAGAAGTGACTCATGAGGGAGGTCAGGTTGAGTTCCCGATAAATGTAGGAATACGCGAGGTTGTAATTACGTTACGACTTGAATGAGATTTTCACTCTGCAGCGGAGTTAGCGCTGATATGAAACTTCCTGGCATATTAAAACTGTGTGCCGGACCGAGACTCGAACTCGGGACCTTTGCCTTTCGCGGGCAAGTGCTCTACCAACTGAGCTACCCAAGCACGACTCACGCCCCGTCCTCACAGCTTTACTTCTGCCAGTACCTCGTCTCCTACCTTCCAAACTTATATATATGAGAGAGAAGGCTTTGATAATCTTAACTGGCATACACTCTTCGAAATTCTGAAGGTGATAAACTTAACGATATAATACAGGAAACGGAAAGTTACCTACAATTTGTTGATTTTTTCTGAAGTGCAGTCTTGTACGGAAGTGAAACGTGGGCGATAAGCTTTTCACTCAGGAAGAGAATAGAAGATTTCCAAATGTAGTGCTACAGAAAAGTGTTGAGTAACTAATGAGAATTTACGGAATAGAATGGAGGAAAAAGAAATTTGTGGCACAACTTGAGTAAAAGAAGCTATCAGTTTATAGGGCACAATCTGAGGCATCAAGAAATCGTCAATTTGGTAATGGGAGGAAGTGGAGAACGTGAAAATAGTAGAGGTAGAACAAGGACTGTATAAACAGGTTCAAACGAATGTAGCCTGTAGTGGTTACGCAGAGATGACAACGCAGTTTGCAGCTTAACATCGCATTATACAGGGTGTTACAAAAAGGTACGGCCGAACTTTCAGGAAACATTCCTCACACATAAAGAAAGAAAATATGTTATGTGGATATGTGTCCGGAAACGATTACTTTCCATGTTAGAGCTCATTTTAGTTTCGTCCACCTACGCTCAATGGAGCACGTTATCATGATTTCATACGGGATACTCTACCTGTGCTGCTAGAACATGTGCCTTTAAAAGTACGACACAACGTGTGGTTCATGCACGATGGAGCTCCTGCACATTTCAGTCGAAGTGTTCGTACGCTTCTCAACAACAGATTTGGTGACCGATGGATTGGTAGAGGCGAACCAATTCCGTGGCCTCCACGCTCTCCTGACCTCAACCCTCTTGACTTTCATTTATGAGGGCATTTGAAAGCTCTAGTCTACGCTACCCCGGTACCAAATGCAGAGACTCTTCGTGCTCGTATTGTGGGCGGCTGTGATACAATACGCCATTCTCCAGGGCTGCATCAGCGCATCAGGGATTCCATGCGACGGAGGGTGGATGCATGTATCCTCGCTAACGGAGGACATTTTGAACATTTCCTGTAACAAAGTGTTTGAAGTCACGCTGGTACGTTCTGTTGCTGCGTGTTTTCATTCCATGATTAATGTGATTTGACGAGAAGTGATAAAATGAGCTCTAACATGGAAAGTAAGCGTTTCCGGACACATGTCCACATAACATATTTTCTTTCTTTGTGTGTGAGGAATGTTTCCTGAAAGTTTGGCCGTACATTTTTGTAACACCCTGTATATTATACACGCTTGCACTACAACTGGGCCACAATGCACTCTGCACATGTTCAGCATGCAGTTTTTAATTTTATTTTGTGAGTTGGAGCACTGTATTTGTATTTTGATTAGTAGAGGGTGCGTCGTTCACAGAAGTGTAAGCACTTTAGAACGTGCAGACACGCTGTAGCACCATTGTAATGGGAGCACAACGGATACTATGACACTTTTTTGATGGAGCGTTATGAGTAGACAGTGACGGTGTAAGTGTCAAACAATAATATTGAGGAATGCCGAAATGTGTATAGTATTCCGTTATCTGTTCTAGATACGACACCCTTCCTAGCAGCTACATAAGTCGTCCGATTTATCAAGCACATAGTGCTGGGTCTTACATTACATTAGTGAATGAATCCCACGTTACGGACGTCTGGGATGTGGAAAGACGCCAAAGGTGCAATACTATGAAGTGATTTGATATTATTAATATTGATAATATTGTATGTAAAATAAGGCAAAACATGAATTTCAAGTTTTTGTGTGAAAGTGTTCTACGGTGGCGTAGAAGGAGCTGTGCAACGATTTTTTTTATTCAGTCTTAAATTTTAAGAGATTATGTTCTGGTAGATGCTTGAATTCATATGTAGCCAAGTAGCAGTAGCCACGTACCAGTACGCAGTAATTTAAATTTTTGTAGAGGATGTTTTTGATTCTATTATTGTATCCACTATTTTCGGTATTCTTTGAGAAAAGAACAACATTAGTAACAGCAAAGAATATTAATGAAAATATGTTGTTCGAAGCACTTGTCAGAATACTGAGATTTTTGAAGAAGTTTCTTCGAGACGTTCTGGATCCATTACCAAATAGTTGCAGCAATTGAAAACAGTGCTGTTCGTGATGAATACTTCGTGTATTACTGTACGCTTTAAAAAATCCCCAATTTTTTTTAAAAAAATCATATTTTTGTCTTTTTTTAGACGAAAGGGAAAGCGTTAATATGGTTATTAGGGACTTTTTTTTAATGAAAGCGTATCCTAATACATGAAGTATTCAAGAATAGCACTGTTTCAGATTGCTGCAGCTCGTCCGTACCATGTTTTTGGCGAAACTCAACTTACAGAAATAGCGTTTTCAGGATACAGAAGCGTGTTACAAGAACTGTATTTGGTGTTGATTCTAGAACATCCTGAAGAAACTTTTTGAAAAGACGTCGGTAAAAACATGAATATCTCACGTGAACTACGGGCGGACACACAATTTCTTGTCAGGGCGCCCCTCAGGGGTTACAGTTTGGGGGATGAGTGCGCTGCATCGCAACACTACGTAGGCTGCATGTTATGTTCTTATAATTGCATGCGGGTCTGGATAATGGCTGGTGGACCTTTGTGCGTGTGGATCGACAGCTGCTCCATTTTATTTTACATCGCTCTCGAGGACGCTCCAAACAAGCAAATTGTTCGCCTTGTGTTGTTCTAACGCAGAATCTGTAACGGGACATCCTCCTCTAGCATTACTTTTCCTCAATAGTAGTTGTCGATACCAGTATTATTTTCCGAATTTTGGACAGGTCACTATTATCTCATTTGTTTTTCTGGAAACTTTCATGTAATTGTATACACAATATGTTATATTTTAAGCTAAAATTTATGAAATGGAATTACTTTATTTTCGATGTTACAATCGATACGTACTAGCTCTGAATGTACAGTTAAAATTAGTTTTTAGAAAGATTTGAAATTACGAATTATTTGACACACTTAAAATTTGTCACTAATTACTCAGTCTAGTAATGTTTACTGTGTTTATTTCTGGATTCGTTTATGAAATAATAATTGAAATTAATAGAAAGTCATTTGTCACGAAAAATTGTAAACCCTTTGGAATATGGTTATTACCGCAGAGTGAGGTAGTAGTAAGCATGCGTCTGATGTAATCGGACATATTTTTTGTATTTTGAGCGAACAGTGTAATTTTGGCTTCGTTGACGTAAAATTTCGAAAGTCTGTATGATATACTAAAATGTAACAAAATGTATTAACGTAACAACAGAAATACTGCAACAACAATCTTCAAATTCATTTAGACCAATTCAACCATGTGGACCTAAAATGAGAGAATTTCAACTTCAAGAATCAGACCTCTAGACAAGAAGAACGGGACCCAACTCCACACGAAAAGCTAAGTAAACTAGAAAGTTTATTGTAATCTTCGCTCCTCTCAAATTGGTTATTGTGGACAATAGCTGCAACTAGGAAGGATGAGGGAGATTACAAATTACAGCATTCCGCATCGAAACCGCCAAAGCAGTAATTGTTGAAAGAGATTCTATTAAGGCTGCGCACACAGAGATTCTTCGAAACCTACGTTGTAAAAGAAATAGTGGGTGATCCATTGCCTGCTAACCAAATGAATGTGCCTTCTTGTGTCATACAATTTCGTAAATTAGTTATCTGCATGTACCGTGGATCATAATTAAGGCCTCTGTTTATGATACTGAAAGAGTCTATTTTGTAATCGTTGTACGTCTTGTTAGAGGAAAGTATGGATGGCAGCGTGCTGCCCGTACACACACACACACACACACACACACACACACACACACACACGCACACACACACACTACAAAAAACGTGCAGAAATTATGTGTGTGGTAGTAGCATTTGTCCAACAGATAAGATTTCAGTTTGTGTTTGAAATAATTTTTTTTAAATCCATTAAGTTCCTTGTATCGCTTGATGGGTGACCAAAGATTTTTATGAGTATCAACTCGGAACACGACTAGGAATTTAACTTATGTGAACAGGAAGACGCAACTCTCAATTGTTTTTGAGAAAATCGAGTTTGAAAGTTATAGGCGTGCTTGTGCTGTATGCTTTGTAGTCCGCTAGGGTTTACGGAGTCCACAGCCGAGGGAGTAAGCGCTTACTTTCATAAGGGCGAGATCTCTGGATCGAGGCTCACTGCCTGTAGTTTTTTTGTATTCACACTCTAATTCTAGCAACAAATTAATGATGACCTTGCAGAGCTCAATATTTAACCTCTCATTTATTATTTTCCTGATATTTAACATGAAAAAGAGAGAAAAAGCTATTTTCCTAAGGAGATTGGAAATAAACAAATGACATACGAGAGCTTTGAATCAAATCAGTATAGTAATTTTATTTATATTGTTGTATCTAAATTTGTGACAAATATAACCTGTAACTTTTGTAGCACTGCACGAATCAGGAAGATACTGATGGTAGAAACATGGAGAATTACACTATGTGATCAAAAGTATCCGAACACTCCCAAAAACAAACGTTTTTCATATTAAGTGCATTGTGCTGCCACTTACTGCCAGGTACTCCATATCAGCGACCTCAGCAGTCATTAGACATTGTGAGAGAGCAGAATGGGGCGCTCCGCGGGACTCAAGGACTTCGAACGTGGTCAGGTGATTGGGTGTCACTTGTGTCATACGTCTGTACGCGAGATTTCCACACTCCTGAACATCCCTAGGTCCATTGTTTCCGATGTGATAGTGAAGTGGAAACGTGAAGGGACACGTACAGCACAAAAGCGTACAGGCCGACCTCGTCTATTGGCTGACAGAGACCGCTGACAGTTGAAGAGGGACGTAATGTGTAATAGGCAGACATCTATCCAGACCATCACACATGAATTCCAAACTGTATCAGGATCCAATGCAAGTACTTTGACAGTTTGGCAGGAGGTGAGAAAACTTGGATTTCATGGTCGAACGGCTGCTCATAAGCCAAACGTCACGCCGGTAAATGCTAAACGACGCCTCGCTTGGTGTAAGGAGCGTAAACGTTGGACGATTGAATTGTGGAAAAACGTTGTGTGGAGTGACGAATCATGGTACACAATGTGGCGATCCGATTGCAGGGTGTGGGGGGTATGGCGAATGCCCGGTGGAGGTCAACTGCCAGCGTGTGTAGAGCCAGCAGTAAAGTTCGGAGGCGGTGGTGTTATTGTGTGGTCGTGTTTTTCATAGAGTGGGCTTGCACCCCTTGTTGTTTTGCGTGGCACTATCACAGCAGAGGCCTACATTGATGCTTCAAGCACCTTGATGATGTGTGTGAAATCTTATGGGACTTAACTGCTAAGGTCATCAGTCCCTAAGCTTTCACTCTACTTAACCAAACACACACATCCATGCCCGAGGGAGGACTCGAACCTCCGCCGGGACCAGCCGCACAGTCCATGACTGCAGCGCCTTAGACCGCTCGGCTAATCCCGCGCGGCTTTAAGCACCTTTTGCTTCCCAGTGTTGAAGAGCAATTCTGGGATGGCGGTTGCATCTTTCAACACGATCGAGCACCTGTTAATAATGCACGGCCTATGGCTGAGTAGTTACACGACAATAACATCCCTGTAATGGACTGGCCTGCACAGAGTCCCGACCTGAATCCTTTAGAACACCTTTGGGATGTTTTGAACGCCGACTTCGTGCCAAGTCTCAACGACCGACATCGATATCTCTCCTTAGTGCAGCACTCTGTGAAGAATAGGCTGCCATTCCCCCAAGAAACCGTCCAGCACCTGACTGAACGTATGCCTGCGAGGGTGGAAGCTGTCATCAAGGCTAAGGGTGGGCCAGCACCGTAATGAATTCCAGCATTAGCGATGGAGGGCGCCACGAACTTGTAAGTCATTTTCAGTCAGGTGTCCGGATATTGTTGATCACATAGTGTACAAGTATCGTGACACGCAGCAGATGTGATGAACGCCGAATTTTTGCATGTCTGTCGGTTGTTTTCAGTGGGTCTGTTACAAAACAAACTTGGTTTACATGCACAAACGGTTCTCTGTCGTCGCACAATTTCGCGGCGTACCAAGCATGTCGAAGCGTAGCACCGGATATTGGTGCAGATAACTCACAAAAAAACAAAAAAAACTGTAGTACTGGCAGCGTGGTTCGATCCACATACCTTGCGCGCACGAAACTAGGCGCTTACTCGCTCGGTTGCTGATTCCGTGAACATTAGCGGCCCTACGCAGGATACTACATAATCATAAATTTTGACAACATAGTCCACGCACAGCAGCGACCTGATTCTACACTTAAAAATGAACAGTCGAGATCGCAGTAATATTTCTTTATTAACCCGTTTCGGCTTATCTACAAGCCATCTTAAGAATTTTTTGGGCCCCAGTGGCTGGTGCTGGCGGCTTCTCGGAATTTTTCGTGATACCACGATCGAGGAGCCGCCAGCACCAGCCATACAGGGCCAAAAAATTCTGAAGATGGCTTGTAGATAAACCGAAACGGCTTAATAAAGAAATATTTTTGCGATCTCGACTGTTCGTTGTTAAATATACATAGGACATAAGCACGGCTGTAATTTTCAAACCCGATTTTCTCAAAAACGGTTGAGAGTGGCGTCTCACTCGTATAAGTGTTGAAATCCTATTCGTGCTCTACACACCCCGTCAATACGAATTAAATCGGTGAGGGGAAGCTCATAGTGTCATTTTGTGAGCACCTCTATCCTATGTTGCCACACTAAGGCTGAATGATAGATAGTGTAAAACATTTCTCATTGTAGCATTGTACTTATGAATGTCGCTGTTCCAGCCATCCTTTTTTAGGTTTCCGTAATTTCCGTGACTTACTTCTGGTAAATGCCGGGATGGTTCTTTTGAAAGGGCACGGCCGACTTCCTTTTCCATTCTTTCCTAATCCGATGGGACCGATGACCTCGCTGTTTGTTCCGCTCCCCCGGATCAACCAACCCATCCAATGTCACTGTTGTTCTCAAACTGTGATTGGTTGTTAACAAACTTCGGAAAGGAGTAAAAATAATGTCAGAGTGTTGTCAGTATCAATATGTCCAACTGTTTTGAGTGTTGTCCACAGTGGACACCGCACATTATCCTAATTGCACGCTTCTGTGCAACAAACTCTTTTTTTTTTTTTTCCTCAACGACGAGTTACCCCAGAATATGATGCCATAAGAAGTTAGTGATAAAAATAAGAAAAGTAAGTCAACTTTTTTACATTTTCATTTCCAAAATCTTACATAATCCATTGCGCGAAAGTTGCAGAGCTTAGGTGTTTAACAAGATGTGTAACATGTGACTGTGACAGTATAAACAATTAAGAATTTTAGAATATTCTGGTTCATTTATTGATTAACCTCATCCATCATTAGCATCTACAGAGACCTGGTAACTGGTTATCAATTTTCAGGAAAATATTATTTGCACTTTCAGATGTTGAAGTTATTCCATTATACTTGATTATGTATTATGTGCATCGTTATCAGCCAGAACTATTTCTGCTCCTTGAATATGTGATGTAAGATAATTTATATATAACAAGAACAAGAGCGGACCCAATATTGATCCTTGTATTACACCGATAGTGTTATTCCCTATTCTGAAGATGATTGTGTACGACTCTGAGTTTGTTATACTATAGGCAACAGAAGTTACATAACAGACAACCTGTCGTGTAGCCACGTCAGATGTTAACTATATGTTTGTGTAATTCTTTGTTGCAAGAAATAATGGAACTCAACTTGGTTTGTTAGACTCTGAAATATGCTGTTGTTGCGAATTCTGTTGGTCTGAGAAGCATTTGTTTTCTCATAAAATATTATTACCGCTTTCCACTGACCATACTGCTTCAACTGAGCCAAACAATAGGTTTTCCGAAGATGCTTGAGCTATTCATGTGGACATACAGTTCTCAGACACTGCATGGGTCAAAGTAAAGGAGAAATAACCTATAAAATGGTTGACACAACGTCAATGGAAGCATGAAATGTGATTTCATACCAGTTCAGAATGGAGGCGGCTAAATACTACTACTCCCGGGACCTATTCTCGCGTGGAGAGAGTACGCCGCGTTGTCCCTATCTACAATAGTACTCGTTTCGCTGCCAGTTGAGCGATAGAATAGTTTCTTCCTACATGTGCATGCGGACGAAGAATGTTGGCGGTGTAGTGCTGCACGAGTTTCGGAAGAACCTTGCTTGTCTCAGAATTGACGCAATAGCACGTACTACTAGCAATCGAGGACTATGTCCCGTTCTAAGTGTGTGTGTGTGTGTGTGTGTGTGTGTGTGTGTGTGTGTGTGGTAGGTATTGTATTGCGGATGTCTGACACATGCTATTAACGAAGCTGGTTATGAATATTACTGAAGCGCTGTAGTCATACGCACGTAAGCAGTGCCCTTGTGTAAGTGCTCCAACACTTGCTGACCTCAAAAAGGAGACTGTTGCCTGCTCGTGGCACCGGTACACCTACTTCGCTGTTTCCCAAATCAACTGCTACCAACGGGTGAAACACTGGCATCTCTACACGATGCTTTCTCACGTAGAAGTAGTCGCTTTGGTCAGACGTACAGTCAGTATGTATAAAAACTATTCTGCATAATACACCCACCTCCCCCCCCCCCCTCACACTGTGTGTGCGTGTGTCCCGCATCTCGTGGTCGTCCGGTAGCGTTCTCGCTTCCCATGCCCGGGTTCCCGGATTCGATTCCCGGCGGGGCCAAGGATTTTCTCTGCCTCGTGATGGCTGGGTGTTGTGTGCCGTCCTTAAGTTAGTTAGGTTTAATTAGTTCTAAGTTCTAGGCGACTGATGACCTCAGCAGTTGAGTCGCATAGTGCTCAGAGCCATTTGAACCATTTTGTGTGTGTGTGTGTGTGTGTGTGTGTGTGTGTGTGTGTGTGTGTGTGTTAGTTAGATAGATAGAGAGAGAGAGAGAGAGAGAGAGAGAATTTTGCTACTAGCCATTAATGCATTGTACTGCTGCAAAGGCTACGTATGGATCGGTAGAAAATTGAAGAACGACCTATCTGTGAAAGGAAAATGTGAAAAATGGAGGCGTGTTCATTACGCTAGTATTTTCAAGAAATGAAGGGAGACTCAAACAGTGAGCAGTGAATAATATTAACTGGTAACGCAGGAATCATAAGGATGACTTGTTGAAACCGACAGGTAACTTTGTATGCGGAGTATGTACAAATGTGGCATATCGAAAAAATAACTTTCCATAAATTTCTAACAAGCATCGGAACGTGCAAGTATCGGAACAGTTGTGGAAGTAAGAGGACAAGGAATTGCGAGACAGGCTGATGATTTCTCCGGTTCGTCCTTATCCTCGTATTATGCGTATTATTATTAAAAAGAAACGAAAAGTGAACAACTAAAAAATTGGGCTGAACCAGAGCAACAGAATTACGTCTTACAGATGCCACGTTTTTTGAGTTTTAATTGATTTACGCAAATAACTGATAAACAGGGGCCTCTCAGTTTGGATGAGTTTACAGTAGATACAAAAAGTACGATTGTAACAATGGCGTCGTTTTTACCCTAGCCTTTTCTTCCCCTAATGTGCACTGACAAAGAACGTTGCATTTGGCACTTACAATACTATCTCTCCTTTCGGAAGATGTCTTGTGCAATTACTCGGTAATACATTTGCGGTATTGTTTTTGTTTTTTTTTTTTTTTTTTTTCATTTGGGTGTATAGTACACTAAGATAACTGTATGCAGTATTTTGGGGGAAAAAATATAATGCACCTAAACAAGGGACAGATCTTTAACAGATCCGGATTACAATTTGGTGTAGTAGTTCCGTCTATTCTATTGCACAACAAATTGAATATGACAATCATACCTAAAAGTACTAACGGTCGAATAATGTTGTGTCCAGTGTCTTACGGAGTGAAGCACGCTTTGAAAACGGTATTGGTCACAAATATTTGGACTGACGTTGAATTGGCGCTTGTCCATTTAGAAATACAGCACGACTTGTTCGAAAACCAGGGACTTTGCGTGTCCCATTAATCTATAATCCACGAGTTGAAGAAATGTAGTTCTCATTGTATTGATTACAAAGGTGAGGTGAAGGAGCGCTCATCAACTGACTAACATTTGACCATTAGGCACGCAGGACTATGTTAGCATAATTACCTTGAACGTGTTAATGTAATGTAAGCTCTTTGTTCGTTTCACATTGGGTATGTCGTGAGAGACTGGACTCGTGGGCTGTTCTGACAACAGTCTACTGCACTGTATCTTTCCGGACAAACCATTTGTCTTTAGGTGTTTGCTTGACTCTTTGCGGTGTATATTTAGAGGACCTTACGCTGAACACATCCATTAAACGTTTATTCATGTCTCAAAGAGGTCGTAGGTCTCACATCCATTATAGTATTGTTTCCTGTTGTGATGCGTGCAGTTACTTCTCGGAATTTAACACACCTCTTAAGTTCCGTCAGTGTTTTCGATAAAACTGAATGCCTACCGTCACGCGGTAAAAGTTGTAGGAAGTGTTACAAATATTGTTAACAACACAAGTCGCGCAAACAGAGAAAAACTAGGTCATAAAACTAAAGTAAAATTCACTCTGCGCAGACAGTTTATATTTGTGAAGTCGATAATGCCCCGCGTCGTCGATTGGCCGGCTGGAAAATACAGCAAAAGCTATGGCAGTCTTAACGACGATGCAGAAACTAGGTAGTAGGTCACCCTTGACTTCGAAGACCGCGCCGTGCTATTCTGAACCTCAAGCGGATGCAGGAGACTGTTGTTAAATTTCTGTAACAGTTTACTGACGGGAATTGCGGTCAGCGATGATTTATAATTGTTCGACCCTGTTATCGTGGTGCTTGTTTTGACAGTCTGTGCGGAAGATTCTGAAGTTTGCCAACCGCACCTGTTGAAGGAGCACTCTTTCACAACAATTATGAAGTAGCTTCCTGTAACACACTTCACACGACGCAGTTGTGTGGAGATTGAAAATATTTGGCAGACTGGCTGTGATTGCTTTCCGTTTTGCCGGCCGGGGTGCCGAGCGGTTCTAGGCGCTACAGTCTGGAACCGCGCGACCGCTACGGTCGCAGATTCGAATCCTGCCTCGGGCATGGATGTGTGTGATGTCCTTAGGTTAGTTAGGTTTAATTAGTTCTAAGTTCTGGGGGACTGGTGACCTTAGAAGTTAAGTCCCATAGTGCTCAGAGCCATTTTGCTTTCCGTTTTGTTCTGTTATCCGTCTAGGAAAGTTAAAAATAGTCACAGCTGTGTTACGTTTCACTGTACTGAGTTACTTTAATGTTGAATGTGAAATGCTCGGAAGTGGAAAACGAACAAAGTGCGAGTGCGAAGAGGCTTACAGACAGACGTAGGCGAGTAGTGTAAGAGAGATGGAAATGGAATTCAGACACAGGATATCACTATAAGACTTTGCCATGGGTTACGTTTACATAATGATCTTCGATTTAATTTTCGCACGTGTTACTCGAGATATCTGTTTGCCGGTTCTGCCTGCAGATCTTTTGCGGACAGCAGGTAGATCAGGCCGTGCATATGCGCCTGTTTGTGGCTGAAATGTTGACGGTGAGACCGCAAGCCCATCCACATGGGCACGCGGTCACGCAAGCAGCTGAAAAGTATCCTCCGTTAAACGTATCTTGTAAGTTCTCAAATTCCTTCCTTCCTCCGGTAGACATAAGTAATAGCTGTTCGCAGCTCAAAGTACATACTCCACACAGAAAGTTATCTGTCGGTTTCAACAAGTTGTCTTTAAGATTACTGCCTTACCAGTTAACAACATCCACTGCCTACTGTTTGCGTCTCTTTTCATTTCTTGACAATACTAGCGTAATGAAACTACCTTCACTTTTCACAGCGGAGCGACCTGACATAGCTCTTCATAGACCTTAATAATTACGTACACCATAATAATTACATTCATTAAATCTCCATCAACTAAAATTTAGTCTCCAAAAATTGGTGTGAAATTCTAATGCGAAAATTATCCCCGCAGATCCGACACACAATATTATTCTTTTTTCGATGCTAAATTGCGTAAAATGAAGCGACAAGAAACATGGGGTAGTGTATGTTTAACTGTAGATAATTATACCACGAAATAGATAGGGTAACTTCAAAAATTGCACCGCGCACACAACTTCAGCCACAGTAAACACGAGACAATTAAAAAATGGTATTCTGAACTTTCAGCCAATCAGCGCCGATTTCGCCATCGCCCCTCCCGCTTCCCCCCCCTCCCCCCCCCCCCCCTCTCTCTCTCTCTCTCTCTCTCTCTCTCTCTCTCTCTCTCTCTCTCGCCTCCCAAAAAGAGAGAGTGGGCGCCACTTTAAGCGCCTGCACAATCTTACGAACTGCGCAACAGTAAAAGTTCACGGGATGCATAAACCTCCAGGCGCAAGCCGTCCAAGCAGAAAACTTTTTTGTAAGTTCAATAATCTAATAATTAGGTATACACAGCTTTCGTCGGCTGGCTATGAATCATTTTTGTTAACAGAATTCTATCCTATCTAAGATGATGACAGCTCGTTACGAAACTTAACATTCCTTTCATTTTGATGGACAACAGTCAGTCAGCTACTTCTCGAGTTTGTTCCGGTGAGGCGCAACAGATAATGTGTTTTGAGCCTTTCATGCGAGGAGGAGCATTTAGCGGTCAATTACCCCCATCAAGTACCGCGGAGTAGTGTTGGACTGGATGTTGGATTCCTCCTCATTTTCTCCAGTAAAGTCTGTTGTCTTAATAGTAAAAATGTTCAAATGTGTGTGAAAACGTATGGGACTTAACTGCTAAGGTTATCAGTCCCTAAGCTTACACACTACTTAACCTAAATTATCCTAAGAACAAACACACACACCCATGCCCGAGGGAGTACTCGAACCTCCCCCGCGACCAGGCGCACACTCCATGACTGCAGCGCCTAAGACCGCTCGGCTAATCCCGCGCGGCTCTTAATAGTAAAGAATTAGAAAGGTTAGCAGTATAAAACGTTAATCAATCTTCGACTACAGTTATAAGTTAACTGGCGTACACCCATTATCGAGCCCCTAACTGCAACAGCGCTTTAAACTTATGACCTGATTGCGTAAGTGCAAAGACCAGAACAGTTCGTGTCCGCGCTACAAAAGTGCCATCCCACAAAAGGAGGTACAAATCTTTGCTCACTGCTACAGTGCACGTCATGTCAGAAGGCGTCTGCGGACGCCGACAGAGAGAGAAAAAGGGGGGTGGGGTGGAGAAGGAGAGATTAATGGGCGTGGAGGGGTTGAAGTTTGTTTATGCGTTATGGCAAAGAGGCGTAACGCTTTTCAGATTACCGACATCTCAAAGTGTATTGAGGACAAGAATGAATAAAAACTTCGTATCGCCCGATATCGTCTCTTAGCGCTGTTCACGGCAAGACGTTCGGAGGAATAAATTTCGTTGGCTGCTGGCAGTCGTCAGACATTGGAGGCACTTAACGGTTTAAATATGAGCCGCTTTCCTACGCAGTGCTCGCTGTCGGTAATAAGAACTCAAGAAACTCAAGCGTGAAAGAAGTGGTCCTTCATTGTACTCCATTTAGCCGCGCTAACAGAAACTAGGAAAGTGAAACCTTTGAAAGAATTCTTTGGTGGCAAATAAAATGGGGGATGTGTCGAAGCCTGAAATGGTAAGCTGATTAGTGGAATCATTGCCCCTTGAAACGCCCCCATTTAATGTAATGGTCTCGGGTTTCAACGCGTAATACAGTTCGTTATACGAAACTGTCAGTTCACGAATTTTCTATTTATTTCGTACGTAGTTTCAGTGACAGTTACCTAAATACGACCTCCGATTTCGATTTCGACAAGACAGTTCCGTATCCCCCCAACCCTGACTTTGATACTGATACAAACACACAGTATTGTGCAGTGTGTCCTGCGCTCGAACACAAAAGTGTGGTAATAACGACACTCTCCGCCTGGACTGTTATTAGATTTTTATTCACGATCGTGATTTCGGCGAACTATTCCATTTTCAAGTGACAGTTCACTGTAAAGTGCGCTAATGTGCTGATAATTCCGTGTAAGAGAACACTGTTCTCGTGACAACCGTAACGTAAGCGTCTTTGTCGTTTATGTAAAAGAACAGAGCACTTTATGGAATAATTGCTACAGCATTCATGTCGTATACACACTTTCTATGCGTCCACCAGGTGTAGCATTTTGCAGTTGTTGACAGCAGTTATCAAATCCCACATTTGATGGACGGCACAGTGAAAATTATGCGTGCAGACGACAGGAATTCGATAGTAATTAAATGAAGTGCTACATTCTTTTATATAAACGGTGAAGACACCTGTCTTATTGTGTGTATGGAATATGTAAACATGGGTGACACGAGAATAGTGTTCTCATAAAGCAGGACTTCAAGGCAAACGTGTTTCACGAACAGACGCTGTGCGAAGGCCTGTGATCGTCACAGCGACTAGCGTGGGGAGCCGTGTCGAGACTTGCCTAAACCAGGAAATCGGCTCCGAGGGAAATGCTGGGAGAAATTTTGTTTGTCCATGTATTCTCTATCGCACAGCATATCATCGCGAATTGGATATGGAAGCGTTTTCATTTTACCATTCAGTAGCACTACGAACCTTGATTTATTACCCAACAAGGCTGACGCTCTATCTGTAGACACATGAATTTACAAATTCCATAAAAAAAACCTTCTTTTTCTACGCTTTCTTGAACACGGCTGAGAATGTCACATCCGGTTGTGTGCCTGTGGCGCCTACAC
Organism: Schistocerca americana; assembly: GCF_021461395.2. Lineage (NCBI taxonomy): Eukaryota > Metazoa > Arthropoda > Insecta > Orthoptera > Acrididae > Schistocerca > Schistocerca americana. The sequence goes on from NC_060119.1 coordinate 473,896,903, forward strand.
GTTCCTAGAGCGCTGAAGAATATGCAGCAAACACTTTACAAAGATTTTTCAGGCTGGCCCTGAACGTCGTTTCCCATGACGTTTATGGGATGCGTGGTTGTAACGTTCGATGAGAGCACCATGCGAAACTGTTGTACCTAAAGTGGAACTAATGTTCAGCTGCAACTACCATGTAGTCATTTCTTAAACCTCCATCCGCGAAAGGGCTCAAGGACTTTGCTAAAAGTAGTGTAATTTTGTTAGTCATCCAAATGGCACACTTACTTAATTTTTAGGGTTCCGTACTTCAGTCGGTAAAAATCGAACCTTTACAGGATCGCTTTGTATTCAGTATCTCCGCCTGTCTATCTGACCGACTGTTAAGAACCCTTCTTCTCGGGAACGGGTAGCCTTATCAAGTTGACATTTATGTCACATTCTAAGATCTACTGTCCCAAATCGACGCACCAGTCAAATATTTTAGTTTCTGAGTCAATGCAATCAAAAAATACGGCCATGTATGCTCATCAAAACTCATCAAAACAGGTAGCGTGCTTCCCGTTGGCCTAGAATCATAGAATTTGTCAAGATGCAAGGTTTCACAGTACAAGTAAAGAAAAGACCTATAAATAATTAATCTGTAATTATAACACACGAATAAACATATTTTGTCATGTTATCTGACTTGTCCGTCTGTTAAGACATGTTCTCTGGAACGGATGGACATATCAAGTTGACACTTATATGAAATACTGAAGTGTATGCTCCCTTGGCGATGTAAAAAATTGGAAATAGAAAATGAAAGTGGTATAAGCGATGTGACAAATGTGGGTGAAAGAGCGCCAGAAATTGACCAGCTGGAGGATGGAAACTAACGACCACATGCGTGAGTACCTAATCTAACCTAACCTAACCAACAGCGCCGGAAATCGCCACTGACGATGCTTCCCAAATAAAAGAAGCGAAACACGTCTGACAATAAACAAACTGCATAGATGGAACATACCTCCACGAATGTCAAGCTACCCAAGAATGATGGAAAACAGAAATAATGACGATAAAAAATTTAAGTTTCTACGCCAGTGCAATCAAAAGATACGACCATTTGTGTCACATATTTTGATATCTTGCCGATATCGATATCAGGCAAAAATCGTCGAAGTTATCGATTCGCGGGACGGATGAACTGTCTATACTTAACTCAGTTTGTACCGAACCCTCTGTGTGCGAGTCCTGCTCGCTCTTATCCGGATTTTTTTATTCATCCTCTTCTTATTCCTCCTCTTCTTCAGTGAGATTCTTTGTAAGTTTTAAAACATTTGTGCACGTTCAAGTCCTTCACGTTTCCTGTTTCCATATTTTTTGACGCGCAAAGGCATCTAGTGGCTTTGTGAATTAAATTTCCTTAAACTATTCAATGTCTAATCATGCACTAAGCGATGAGCGAACCCAGCTTTGTGTAGAAAGACAAGATTCCTCGGACTCCAGATTGAAATGTGTAGACATTGTCGGTGTTGCATGTTACCGATTCGCCAATTACACAGCACCGCTGTCGATACTGACCCTCCCCCCTTGCACAGCTGGCCCTTCTCCGTGTTTTCGCGACCACATGGTACGTGCAAATTTTCCTCACTCCCAACAACAACGCCACTGCTCTGCTCCGGACAACAGCCTGAGCAGGCTCGAACGCTCGTGCTCAAAATCAGCGAAATGTTAAGACCTATCTGAAAAGGAACGATCATGCATTAACGCTCTTCATAGTGAGCTTCCACATGCGATTGGCACAGCAGACCGTAATCGTGATTGTGAATGAGTGCAGTACGGGCAGGAAATGTTGACATTTCTAAAATATTGCAGGGCTGTGGACGTAGGTAAACAGGATGTAATAGGAGTAAGATATCCGTGAGGCAAGTAGCGAAATATTTTTTATTAAAACAGTTACAGATCATGCATGCTAGGCGCTACAGTGTCTGCCTGGAATGGGAATATGCAGAGTTTGGACAAAAATTGGGAAATACCGCGAGAAATGTATGCTTGAACAGAAATGCAGATTCTAGCCAAGCCTGGTTGCGCCGTTGTATTAGACTACGAAAGGCACCTGTGGTATGTCCCAAATACAAGGGTTGTCCAGAAAATAATGCACCGCATTTTTTATTCAACAATTCTTTATTGAATAATGAGAATTACACACACGAAAGAATGGTGTTTTATCTACACACCCTATTTTCCAAGTAATCTCCATCCCGTTCTATGGCCTTCCTCCAGCGCGAAACAAGGGCCTGTATGCCGTGTCGGTACGAATCTTTGTCCTGGTGGCGGAGCCAGTGCTTCACTGTATGAACGACCTCCTCATCGTCCTTATAATGTCTTCCATGGATGGCATCCTTTAATGGCCCAAACAAGTCGAAGTCCTACGGGGCTAGGTCAGGGCTGTAGGGTGGATGGGAGTAACACTGCCCAACCTTGTTTTGCGATGTGTTCTGCAGTCCTCAGACTTGTGTGGGGCCGAGCGTTGTCGTGTTGTAGCAAAAAACATCCTGGATTGCTGTGGCGCCGAAGTCGCCGGAAGCGCGTCTTTAGTTTTGTTAATGTGTTGACATATGCTTCTAAATTACTGGTACACCGCCTCTTGGCATCACTTCAATGAGAATCACACCTTCGCAGTCCTAGAACACGGTGATGATGACTTTGCCGACGGCAGCAGTTGCTTTAATTTTTTCTTCTGCGGGGATTTGGAATGGCGCCATTCCATCGACTGTCTTTTTGTTTCGGGCTCAAATTGGTGAATCCAGGCTTCATCACCTGTCACAATCCGGGACGAGAAGGCCTGCCCCTCATCTTCGAAACGTTGCAACAAATCAAGACAAATGTTTTTCTGTGCTATTTGTGATCCACCTTTAGACGCTGTGGAACCCCAAGTCACTGGAGAACTCAATGTCGCACTGGCGAACCTTGTCAGCACCAGAACAACATAAAGGGATGAGTCTTGGTGCACACCGTTTCCAACTTCTCGCGAGGTTAACGCTCCTAGAGTTAAAAATGACTGGGGTTCGGTGATGATTTGGGCAGTATATCGTGTTATTCCATGGGGAACAGGTGGCTTTCGTGCTCAAATATTGTGCAAAGTCACATTACTACCAAGGATTTGCGACCATTTTGGCTGTCCACGTCCATCCCATAGTTCAATTTTAGGGCCCTGATTTACACAGGTCGCCCCTTTCAGGACTGGTTTTGGGAGTACGAGGATGTATTGTGGCATCTCCCCTTGCCATCACACTCGCCAGATCTCAATATTAGTGAACCTTTGTGGTCTGCTTTGGCGGGAAGGGTGCGTGATCGCTATCGGCCGTCATCGTATTTACCCGAACTCGCCACTAGTTTGCAGGAAGAATTGTATAAGATTCCTTTGGAACCCATAATGGACTTGTATTCATCAATTCCGAAAAGACTGGAAGGTGTTTTAAGCGCCAACGCTTTATCTGCGCCATATTAGGCACGGTAAAATGTTGTGTTTTTGGTGTTTCCATATTTTTGACCACCCCTGTAGATACGAGCGATACTGTGAGCCTTCTCGGGTGATTGAGGCAGAGAGGCGCATTTGTCAGCAGCTGGAAGCGGTCGCGCAGACGCGTGCCGAATTTGTAACTTGACGCGAAAGTGGCATGCAAATTGATGAGTTGGTCCCACCCTGGAAAGCAGGCACATTAAGTGGATTTACTGCCGACCGGCTCAGCTGAACGGTCCTGCCGATATTTATGCCGGCGCAGCGCGCCCGCTAGACTCAGTGGCGACTGCGGAACCGCCTGCCATTAGGAGCGTCGGGGGCGGCCGAGGACAGCGATTACGTCGGAGGCGTCCTTCGGCGCTGCTCAGCGAGGGCCTACCGCTCTGTGGCCGCCTTGTCTCGCAACGGACAGGCCGCAGCTGCGGTGCGGCCCGTCTTCAGTTGTCATATTAGGACGCCTACCTCGCGATCTCATTTTAAGCGTGGTGCGTTTACACCTGTCCGCCTCGCGCTTAGTTGTCGTGCCCCTTTGTTTTCCTCACATGCAAGAAGAGGCGTGCGCGTAGTTGCAGTGTTCTTGTCATATGGGCATGTGTGATTCCATTCCCACCTAGAAAGGCCCACGCACGCTGTTCCAGTGACCGAGATGTACTCTTTGTTAGAAGCAACTCTCGCCGCACCTGGTACATTTTGAGACGGAGACGAAATCGTAGAAAAAATGTCAAGTATTGGGATCATTAACACCTTTGCGTAATGCATGTGTGTGGTGGAAGAGATAAAGAGGACAACGAGTGTTTTGTTTAATAACCGTACTCTAGATTTCGGAGTAACATTTCATCCTGTTGGGCTACTTGGCAGCGAAGGAAAATACAAAATATGGAGGTGTTGTACCATTCACGACAAGGTTACTCTGGTATAATGGATCTGTACAACCCTCGCCAGCATCCCAAAGTTGGCAACAGAAACGCACGTTTTTGATAGACGCCGATAGCGGTCGGGCGGGGACCAGGAGGATCCAGTGATGCGCGCCCTCTGAGCCACACCTTCAGTGGCTCCGACTATGAGCGTCCTCTACCGCAGCGGTGTAGGACGACCTTCTCCGGCTGAATGGCCCAGTCTCAGTCGCAGTCTTCAGTCTTTGTCAGTTCACTCGTAACGGGACCCAACACTGCACGACGCTCATTTGGCTTCTTGTAGTAGCTGGAGTTTATTTCTGTTTGTTCTTGTGTAAAGTTTCGTCGCAGTGCTAGGAGAAAGATTGAAGTTAAGTAAACCTTGTGTTTACTATATTTAGGTATTCGCTAATCATTTCTGCTCCTGTCCAGCTTACTACGGCGACAGCTGCTGCAACACTCTATAGGCCATCTCTCTTTACCGTTATGTGCGAAATAGTACACAAAAGTTAGCTCGGACTCTTCGAACTTTCGCCACCAGGGACAATTATTTCAGTTTGAATCCCCTGTTCATGGAATCTGCTGTATCAAAATCTGACACATTCCAAAAGTTTTCCATGTTCTGCTGAAGTCCCTGGAACTCTACATTAAGCTAGGTTGAGGAAGATGTAAGATTTCTTTCTCTGGATAACGAAACACTTATTTCATACTTACCGTTTATATTCAGTAGACCAAGAACGTGGCAATACTTTTCCTTTCTCCAGCGTTTATCCCATCTACTAGTGGGTTCACGTTTCCAAGATTTTACGAGTTAACTTTGTAGCCTGATGTCCTTTTTTGACGCTAGTCACCAAGCTAACCTAAGGTGGGTGTACACGTGTATGCCTAGTCGCCGTGTGCCTGTGCTTGTCTCACACGCAAATACAGGCGCGCATGTCAGTGCATGCCTCTTTCTCAACATGTGCGCATGAGTGAGTCCATTCTTTCACACTTAGATGGAACAACGGTATTCCAGGGATCAAGCGAGGAACAAAACACTAGTTAGATTCTTAACATTTACAGTGAACGGGTGAAGAATATGGAAGTACGTATATTTTATTTGCGTCGCGAACCAACAGCATGTAAAGTCCTTCAGTTTGAATAAAATTTAATAGCCAGTATTGCATTCAGTACTACTTATTCCTGATCACCGGTTTCAGTAGTTAAGACTTTCATCTTCTGACCGTAAAAAAAAAACTTTTTGTTATACGTCCGTTCCATTATCACTGTATCACACATGCCATGTTGACGTTACAATGGTTAGTATGTAGCACAATCCACACAGGCTTTTATTTTTAACGAACCTGTGCGTGGAATGTGCTACATTGATATACACACATCAAAAAAAGTTTTGCATCAACTCGGTTCCGAGCGTTCCGGAACCTGTACAGAAAATTGGAATAGAGATAAACATCATTTCCAACCTTTTTATTGCTCATGAAAACCACACATTGCGTATTTTACCAACATACAGCGAGACTTTCAGAGGTGGTGGTCCAGATTGCCGGTACCTCTGATACCCAGTAGCACGTCCTCTTGCATTGATGAATGCCTGTATTCGTCGTGGCATACTATCCACAAGTTCATCAAGGCACTGTTGGTCCAGTTTGTCCCACTCCTCAATGGCGATTCGCCGTAGATCCCTCAGAGTGGTTAGTGGGTCACGTCTCTATAAACAGCCCTCTTCAATCTATCCCAGGCATGTTTGATAGGGTTCTTGGCTGGAGAACATGCTGGCTACTCTAGTCGAGCGATGTCGTTATTCTGAAGGAAGTCATTCACAAATTGTGCACGATGGGGTCGCGAATTGTCGTCCATGAAGACGAATGTCTCGCCAGTATGCTGCCGATATGGTTGTACTGTCGGTCTGAGGATGACATTCACGTATCGTAAAGCCATTACGGCGCCTTCCATGACCAGCAGCGGCGTACTTCGGCCCCACATAATGCCACCCCAAAACAGCAGGGAACCTCCACCTTGCTGCACTCGCTGGACAGTGTGTCTAAGGCGTTCAGCCCGACCGGGTTCCCTTCAAACACGTCTCCGACAATTGTCTGGTTGAAGGCGTATGCGACACTTATCGGTGAAGACAACGTGATGCCAATCCTGAGCAGTCCATTCGAAATGTTGTTGGGCCCATCCGTACCGCGCTTCATGGTGTCGTGGTTGCAAAGATAGACCTCGCCATGGACGTCGGGAGTGAAGTTGCGCGTCATGCAGCCTATTGCGCACAGTTTGAGTCGTGACACGACGTCCAGTGGCTGCACGAATAGCATTATTCAACATGGTGGCGTTAATCGTTAGGTAACGGTCATCCACTGCAGTAGTAGCTCTTGCTTGGCCTGAGCGAGGCATGTTCCTGTCTCTCTGTATCTCCTCCATGTCCGAACAACATCGCTTTGGTTCATTCCGAGGCGCCTGGACACTTCCCTTGTTGAGAGCCCTTCCTGGCACTAAGTAACAATGCGGACGCGATCGAACCGTGGTATTGGCCGTCTAGGCATGGTTGAGCCACAGACAACACGAGCCATGTACCTCCTTCCTGGTGGAATGACTGGAACTGACCGGCTGTCGGACCCCCTCCATCTAATAGGCGCTGCTCATGCGTGGTTGTTTACATCTTTGGGCGGGTTTAGTGACACCTCTGAACAGTTAAAGGGATTGTGTCTGTGATACAACATCCACAGTCAACGTCTATCTTCAGGGGTTCTGGGAACCAGGGTGACGCAAAACTTTTTTTGATGTGTGTATAGCCGGCCGAGGTGGCCGTGCGGTTCTTGGCGCTGCAGTCCGGAATCGCGGGACTGCTACGGTCGCAGGTTCGAATCCTGCCTCGGGCATGGATGTGTGTGATGTCCTTAGGTTGGTTAAGTTTAAGTAGTTCTAAGTTTTAGGCGACTGATGACCTAAGATGTTAAGTACCATAGTGCTCAGAGCCATTTTTTGATGTGTGTATATTATATAGTCAATATGGCATGTGTGACACAGTCGTAATGGAACAGAATGTAAAATAAAAAGTTTAAAAAAAAATAAAAGATCACATTCTTAAGTGTTGAAAATAGTCATCAGGAATAAATAGCATTGAATTTGATCTTGGCTATTAAATCTTCTTCAAAACAATTAAAAATCGCTCCTTCTTATCCCTAATTATGAAAATTTTCAACCCTCAGTTTTCATCACGGTTCTGTATTTTAGCTTCTCTTGGAGAGCTCGAAGTCTGCAGCTTCACAAAGTGTCTGAAACGTCTGGAAATTTTCCTATTGCTCTGATGAATTCGACGAGCTGTGTAAACCGGATGGCAACGTACAGGGACTGATTGGCGGCTAATGAAGGAGTGCCAGATTTAAGATGTCACCTTTCCGATTCCATGTTTGAAATCAAAAACTTGTTTATGGATGCGCATTTCTGCTACAGATTTTAGTGTTCTTTTATTTGCTCTCGCCGACGCAAACTATTTGTGACTCACAATAACTAGTAAAAGGACCAGGGCAATTTCGGCAAATCAGGGGCCTCAGAATCACTCTTCTTATTCAGCAAGTTTTCATCTGAAGTACGAACGGAAGTTTTGTAATTTGCTCAGTTTTGCCGTCGAGGTTTACAGATTATTTGTGTTTGTGAAAAACTGTAGATAGTTATTTACTTTAACTCTGTCTTTATTGTTAAATCCTGCCTAGTCGTCAAATGTGGGGTGTCTAGGAAACCTTCTTTTTCGGATCGCTAGTCAACAACTCAAACAGATCGTATTAATGACAATACTTAACTTTGAGAACTACATAGATGCACTGTGTGATCAAAAGTATCGGGACACCCCCCAAAACATAAGTGTTTCATATTAGGTGCATTGTGCTGCCACCTACTGCCAGGTACCCCATATCAGCGATCTCAGTAGTCATTAGACATCGTGAGAGAGCAGAGTGGGGTGCTCCGCGGAACTCACGGATATCGAACGTGATAAGGTGATTGGGTGTCACTTGTGTCATACATCTGTACTCGAGATTTCCACACTCCTAAACATTCCTAGGTCCACTGTTTCCGATGTGATAGTGAAGTGGAAACGTGAAGGGACACGAACAGCACAAAAGCTTACAGGCCGACCTCGTCTGCTGACTGACCAGAGACCGCCGATAGCTGAAGAGGATCGTAATGTGTAATAAGCAGACATCTATTCAGACCATCACATAGGAATTCCAAACTGCATCAGGATCCACTACAAGTACTTTGACAGTTAGGCAGGAGGTGAGAAAACTTGGATTTCATTGTCGAGCGGCTGCTCATAAGCCACACATCACGCCGGTAAATGCCAGAAGATGCCACGCGTGGTGTTAGGAGCGTAAACATTGGACGATTGAACAGTGAAAAACGTTGTGTGGAGTGACGAATCACGGTACTCAATGAGGCGAAACGATGGCAGGGTGTGGGTATGGCGAATGTGCGGTGAAGGTCATCTGCCAGCATGTGTAGTTCCAGCAGTAAAATTCGTAGGCGGTGGTGTTGTGGTGTGGTCGTGTTTTTCATGGAGTGGGCTTGCACCCGTTGTTTTGCATGGCACTATAACAGCAGAAGCCTACATTGGTGTTTTAAGCACCTTCTTGCTCCCCACTGTTGAAGAGCAATTCTGGGATGGCGATTGCATCTTTCAACACGATCGAGCACCTGTTTATAATGCACGGCCTCTGGCGGAGTGGTTACACGACAGTAACATCCCTGTAATGGACTGGCTTGCACAGAATCCTGACCTGAACACCTTTGGGATGTTTTGAGACGCCGACTTCGTGCCAGGCGTCACCGACCGACATCGATACCTCTCCTTAGTGCAGCACTCCGTGAAGAATGGGCTGCCATTCCCCAAGAAACCTTCCAGCACCTGATTGAACGTATGCCTGCGAGAGTGGAAGCTGTGATCAAGGCTAAGGGTGGCCCAACACCATATTGAATTCCAGCGTTACCGATGGAGGGCGCCACGAACTTGTAAGTCATTTTCAGCCAAGTGTCCGGATACTTTTGATCACATAGCGTATGTCGCAAGTAAAGGGCGACATGCAAAATAAACAAGCTTCTTCAGTGTGTGCAATTGCTAATTCAAGTGAAGTAATACATTTGACGTTTCTCTTCGACTGGCCGCAGGAGTCTGGCACGGCGCTCTAGCCTTTTCGGATAGAGGCCGTTGCTGTCGCGTTGTCGTCCTGGAGAGGTGTCTATCATCGTGCAATTGGGTGACGTCTTCTTCACAGCCCTCTCTGCTCTCTTGTTCCCGGCTGGCGTGCCGGCGCTTCACTTTACGCCGTAACATTTATAATCTAGGGATTTAGCTAGCAAGGAGAAAAAAGGAAACGCACGATAATACTGTTAAGATTCCACGAGTTTGTCACTAGACCTCTCGGCTAAAGTGCCAACGCAAAGGCAGATTTGAATTCGTACAAAAGACCGTATCGTTTTAATTGTGACAGATCACCAAACGGAGAGAATCACTGACAGGAGCCCGGCTGTTAACACGTGTCTCCTCGTCTGGGATTGGGAGAATCGTGCGCCTGCGCACGGTCACTCGTGCGCACAGTTCAGAGGCGTGCGTGACTTGGTACCGCCTCCTTGTTTCTGCGGGCAACGGCCGCATACACATTATGCGCAAGGAAAGTTGCACAGGTATAAATGCACCTCAAGGGAGGGAGTCGTGTAAAGTTTGTTGTGTGTGGTATCGTATTTTAACGGTATGCGTAGTACATGCTCTGAGGCGGAATTTGGAGATCAGCCCAGCATTTCCCTATACGTAGGAAACCACCTAAACTCAGTTTAATCCGCGTTCCATCCCACGGTCGTGAATTCAATCGGGGTCTGCCTCACCTCCAAGTATCGCAAGCTAGCACACTGCACGTTAAGTTGTACAAGCAGGTCAAGAGCATGACACACTGTTGAGGCATATCGAAAGGAAGTACTGAAAGGATAACGCATTTCTGTTTATACTTCTACGTCAGTCAAATCGCGTGTACATTGGATAGGTGTGTGTGTGTGTGTGTGTGTGTGTGTGTGTGTGTGTGTGTGTGTGTGTGTGTGTGTGTGTTTTACCCAAATAACTGTGGAAGCTGCTGTTCCAATTATAAGCGTTGTTTCAGTTTCCTTTATTTGCTCTCGTCGATGCAAAATATTTGAGTCAAACCCGAAGAATTAACCAGCCACAAACAAGGAAACGCACCATAATACAGTTCGTTAGACCACTCGGCAAAAGTGGTAACGCAGAGGCAAATTTGAATCTTTCAACAGACAGACTTAGGAGGAGGGGGGAAAAAAGCACCAAACGAACAGAAACTTGCGAACAGGCGCGCGACTGTTGCACGTATCGCCCGTGTATAAATAACATTTTCGTGTCAGTGGATGGGCTGGTGTAAATCTACCAATAGGACGCCTCTTCGGCGACTTGCATGTTCGTAATAACTTCAGTTATCCAACCGGGGAAAGGAGACCTACAGTTTATCGTGGAATCCGAACCACGTGTCGTTTCCGTTGAATGTCCACATCACTGAGATGCGAATGCTATGTTAAAACGCAGACTGGAATGAGGTCATTCCTGCGCCTGCACGTGGTGACCCATTTTACACCCGCGAATCTGAGGCATGCGTGAATCTGCACCGTTGCATGCGCCCTCTTACTTGTTCGTGCGACGGATGCGTGCACCTAGTGTGCCCGGAATGTCGCACAGACGTAAAAGTACCTTCATTACCATTTTGAAGAAATTTTTATTTCCGTTTCCGGTTTCGGGCACCTAGTGTCCTCCTCCAGAATTACATAAGTATTGTATTATTTGCGTCTGTCAAAAATAAGATGTATGCTGTGATCATATGCTGCATATACAGTATGCTGCATACATCTTATTTTTGATACAAATAATATGATGATTATGTCCTTCTGAAAAAGGCACTAGGGGCCTGAAACCTCTGAAGGAAGTAAAATTTCTTTTGTGCAACTGGTTGCTGACAGTTCAACAAACAGGAACACAGTTGCTGAAGAGGGGTAAAGTATCAGAGGTGTAAGACATTACGTAATTAGTCAAGGAGACACAGCAGATTGTCAAACGCTCAAAATACGCCCAGTGTATTGCGAGCATGATAAACAGGCTTCTGGTTTGCAATGAACTTCAATGGTTACAGCTCATAATGTGCTTAATGATGCCACTTTTATTACGAGCCATGGCTTGCTCAACAGCTGAAAGCTGTTAGCTGCTTCTTTTTATTAAGACCAAGAAAAATAAATTTTTGGTAAACAATGATTTGCTTGACAATACTGTCTATAATTCACGTAACAGAGTCGTTAAGTGCAGCGTTATTACAGTAAGAATGCCTTTATTTGCAGTAGTGCTTATTTCTGGAACCGTGACTGAAACTTCACGTTTCAGAGACAAAGGTGGTTTTTATTTAAAGCGCAGTCGATTTTGAGTCCTGAACGGCCATATTCAGCAACACAACATATTAACGTCATCTCTTTACGTGACAGTTTTCATTCCTTTTGCGTTAAATGTATACTGCTGCAAAATGTGTGAATCCTTTACATATACATCAGAGGGCCACAACGAATCCTTCTCCTAGTAGATAACAGTGACGTGAAAGTTTACGTTGTTATTCAGCATGTAGGAATGAGTATCCTCTATATCTAAACATCACCCTGAAAACGTTGATCTCTTAATTTGTCTCTAGGTAGTCAACATCGGGATCTAAACATTATTCAAGAGTTGCTTGACCTTCCGAATGCCTTGATTGTAGAAGTTTGCAGATTTTGCCGTAAACCACTCTCCACTTCATTAATGCTGTCATCTGTACTGTAATTTCTGCGAACAAGAAAAGTCACGTGGTGCGAGGTCGGGAGATTAAGGCGGATGCTGCAAGATATCAGAGCCACAAGCCCTAGTTTTCTCAACTGCAACTTGAGATTAATGAGCTAGCGAGAAGACGAACGCCTCTCGAACGTATACCGCGGCGTTTCTTAATCAGAGCTTCTGGTAACATGTCCATAAGACTGCTGTAATATCTACAAATGATTGTTTCACCCTTGGCAAATAATCTCTTAAGGATCACTCCACATGAGTCCCACAAAGCTGAATTTTGCACTTGGCTTGTGTGTCAGAGACATATGACCTGTTTCAAAATACCTTTTCCACCTCACAATAGTATTATAAGATGGACATCATTTCCACAAACAGCACACATCTCATTGTTATTTTCCCAGGCACTTTTACCCTGCAAATGCGGGAACTTTGTCACGCTAAGAGCGTACTTTTTTCCGTCTTACACCTCAGTAACTTCTGGCACTCCGTGTAAAAAAATAAAGGACACAAATAACTGAAATTTTCAACATCTTGCTCCGAGGAACCAATAAACACTGACAAAAGTTCGTCAAGTAGCGTAATAATTCCCTGGTGATAGAGCTGTACGATACACACAACATCCAAGGTAAACAATTCCGAATACGACCAAAAGAACACAAAATAAAGAAATCGTATGGAAATTAAAATGTTCTTAAGTGAAAGGACAACATAATCTCTGTAGATTTGTATAGGCAGTGCTGTTTGTGAAACATTGTCGAACACCAAATATTCTGTGGCATTGGTTTGCTCAAAGACGACTGAAGTTTAATATATGTTTGAATAATGCAGGAAGAACTAGTCTGTTGAAAAACACGTTGCCACTCCACCATGCCTGTGAAATTCCCCCCCCCCCTCTCTCTCTCTCTCTCTCTCTCTCTCTCTCTCTCTCTCTCTCTCTCTCTCTCTCTCTGTCTCAGTTGAAGTCATTGGTGTGGCCTTTTTTCTCAGATAGGTCACAGTTCATAGTGATAGACGGTAAATCATCAAGTAGAACAGAAGTGATATCTGGCGTTCCGCAAGATAGTGTCGTAGCACCTCTGCTGTTCCTGATTTACGTAAATGATGTAAGTGATCATCTGAGCAGCCCCCTTAGATTATTTGCAGATGACGCTGTAATTTACCGTCTAGTAAAATCATCGGACGATCAATTCCAATTACAAAATGATCTAGAGTGCATTTCTGTGTGGTGCGAAAAGTGGCAATTGGCACTAAACAAAGAAAAGTGCGAGGTCAACCACATGCGTACTAAAAGAAATCCGATAAATTTTGGGTATACCATAATTCGCACAAATTTAAGGGCTGTCAATTCGACTAAATATCTAGGAACTACAATTACGAGCAACATAAATTGTAAAGACCGCATAGAGAATATTGTGGGGAAGGCGAAACAAAGACTGTGCTTTGTTGGCAGAACACTTAGAAGATGCGACAAACCCACTAAAGAGACAGCCTACATTACATTTGTCCGTCCTCTGCTGGAATATTGTTGCGCGGTGTGGGATCCTTACCAGGTAGGATTAACGAAGGACATCGAAAAAGTGCAAAGAAGGGCAGCTCGTTTCGTGCGAGAGTGTCACTGATATGATAAGCGAGTTGGGGTGGCAGTCACTGAAACAAAGGCAGCTTTCTTTGCGGCGAGATCTATTTACGAAATTTCAATCACCAACTTTCTCTTCCGAATGCGAAAATATTTTGTTGACACCCACCTACGCAGGGAGAAATGATCATCATAATAAAATGAGAGAAATCAGAGCTCGAACGGAAGGATTTAAGTGTTCTTTTTTCCCACGCGCCATTCGAGAATGCAGTGGTAAAGTAGTATGAAAATTGTTCGATGAACCCTCTGCCAGGCACTTAAGTGTGAATTGCAGAATAACCATGTAGATGTACACGCAGTGCTCTGCTTCTCGCAGACGTGTAAAATAATTTAAAAAATACTGGCTGCATCCACATATTTAACAGGATACCCTAGTACTACTGGCCTTTCAAGTTATATATGAAATACAATTCAACTTACTTGTTCGAAGGTTAGTAAACGCTAATGTTACTAACAGCTGCCAAATAGAATGCGCTCCCCATTCTCTCTTTCACACAGTCACCACTAGAACTCATTATTCAGACACACTCATATACATGGCTTGATCTGAGCAATTAACTCCGAAAAATCACCAGAAATTGTGTGAATAGATGGCAGAAGGCAGCGTTTAGTGGCAGAAACTACAGAATTGTTAATTTGACTTCTGTTACCTGGGATATATCAGCTCTTACTTTTTAATAGGAAACCGTACTCTACCCTGAACAGGTCCGTGAAAGGCGAAGCTGTGTAAAACCTACCGTGGGTCTGCTTTACCGTACATTGCCTACATGACAACACCAACAAACGTAGTGCAGATTTCGAGATGGGCTGCGCTGTTTCTTCTTCTTGAGACATTATTCACTGACAGTCAACGAAATTTACTGCTGTCCCTACATTTTACGGCTCTAGTCAGGGGTGTTTCAGCCTCAAAACCAAACAAAATGTCAGTGACTGTTCGGGGCGGAATGCCTCCCCTCCCTTATGACTCACTGTGATGTGAGCCAGCTGGCTTACTAACTCGTGCCTTCGTAAAAGTTTGTGCGATCACGCTCAACAGTTTTCATTAGCCAGCCGCACTGACGTCAGCTACAGCGTATATAAGCGCGTTTGCTTTCATCGGTTTTCAAATACTTCCTCGTGCTTTTTAGAGCTCTCACATAAAACTTCACATATTTTGACAGGCATGATAATCGTCATCTGTGTTTGAAAGATTAGGCTACAGAGCTTGCTCCTAAAACCATCTTGCTCTCAGACGTTCTATACTGCGAATATTGAGCGCTCTACGTGCTATTGTTGGTGGTTCGGTGCAAATGTTAGAGTATATCGGACATAGTTGATTCTCGGTTGTGTTGTGTTTTCATGATAAAAAGCTTCCCCCTATCTGAATACTGCTCTACACCTGAGGAAATTCGAGTGCACAGGAAGTATAGATCGCTTCTGGATAAAAACGGCTTTGTCGTTGTCTTACCGTTCGACGGTACCTTCTGCAGTATTCATCTTTTAAGAAGCGTCTGAGTACATTATTAGCATCAAATGTAATTATGTTTTAGATACTTGGTCGTTCGAGAACATTAATCTGTACCAGCAGACAGAGGCACGATGAAGGATTGCCGGAGGTCCGAACGTAGTCTTTACGAAATGGAACATTTAGCAAGTCTTCCCTCGAGTTTATTAATCGGAAAAAAATCAGGTTTGTGGTTGGGACTCCAAGCGCATGATCAAGCGTACCCTAACATGTTGACACCTAAGGAATGAACCTAATGTAAAAGTTCTTCCAAATTTTGTTCGCGTCTTACAATGCTTCGACGGTTTTACAATAAAGTGTTCATACCGACCGATCATTTAGTCTTTTAGGTAAACATCCAAGTGAGATACTGAACCTACCTCACTTTGCAAAATGGTTATAAGAATACATCAATTTTTGTCGTTTTATCACTTAGAAATGCTTTTTCTATTATTCACTTTTTTTCATCTCTCTAGGCTTGTGTGATCAAGTACATTTTCTAGAAATTAACTTATTCCAAGAAGTTCTTTACATCGTATTGTGTACCAGAAACAAAAAAACTACAATCACAAAAAAACGGTAGTTCTAAATACATTGGATCTTACAGTTGAATGGTAATACGAGACGTTAATGTAGTAATATCGAATTTCGACGCTAGTTAAACATGTTGTTCCTCGCAATGCGATACTGGCAAAATTTTCTCCAGTTGGGGTCACAGTATCTAATGATGGATTTTTTTATTAGTTGTATAACTGAACACTACGCAGTAGGTTGTTAAGAAAGCATTAAAGGTATAATGGTTTGTCAACAATACTAAGGAATAATCTAAATACCTTTGTACGCGCCCTAATCTCTCTTATCTTATTCTCATGATCCCTACGCAAGAGATACGTTGGTGACAGCATAATAGCCTACAATTACTTTCGAATAAAGGTTCTCTAAATTTACTCTATAGGGTTTCGCGAAAACTTCGTCGTCTTTCTTCCGAGGATTCCCATTTAATTTCCCCGAAAATTTCTGCTGTACTTTCGTATGGGATATGCCGAGCTGTAACGATCCAAGTAGCGCGTCTTTTAACTCGTTCGGTATCTCATTTCTACCTGATAAATACTCCAAACACCGGAGCAATATCGTAGAATTACTCGCTCTATCGTGCTGTATGCAATATCCTTAACAGTTACGTCACATTTTCTCAGAAATCTCCCAAAAAAGCTACATCTTACATTCACTTTACCTAGCAGTGACTTTACGTGATCATTCTAGTTCATATCGCTTCTTAGTGTTACCCTTAACTACTTTCATGATGAAACGTGCTCAAGAGATTCATCAGTAATATTGTAATGACGGATTATTTGGTTCTTTCTCTTTATTATATGCATTATCTTATATTTTCCGCATTCAAAACAACAAATGGAAATTTTGTCAAAATCTTTCTCCAGCTCCTTGCAATCGTCCAATGACAAACTCCTGTACACCACTCCATCGTTAGCGAACAGTCTCGTAGTGCTGTTGATCCTATCCGATATATCATTCTTATGCACTGAGAACATTTGGAGGTCATCGCATCCTTGAGGCACAGCCGGTGTTGCTTTCTTTTATGTGTAATATTTGCCGTCCAGTATAATGTACTGGGTTCTGTTAATCAAACACTCCTTCATTTTCGAGGATACATCGTATGATCGTACCTTGGTTACTATTTCAACAGTGTGCCACGGTTTCGAACGCATTACGGAAATCTGCATCTAGAGGCAAGCTACGAAAGGATAATACCGGATAAGGAGCAGTCTATAAATTACACGTCTTAAGAAATCCAAAGTGCGCGTAAAAGGTCGTATGTTTATTACGCTGCACCCTAACGAAGTGTAAACACCAGATCTCTTAGAAACACGAAATTATGCTACTGCTACTGTGCCGAAGTTGTGTTTGAATGCAAAGACTACCTGTTGCTGACGGGCAAACGTATTCTGTCTGCAGAAGAAACGCCATACACACAAGGCGCTTCAAAATTCTTATTACAGGCTTCTAGGAGTTGTAGAGGGGACCTGTTAGATAAAGATTTTATACAGGTTCTCTTTTACATGATGAAGGACGTCCTCTTCAAATACGAGAGTGGAGCAGCACAGACAACCCTCCTAGTTTCGGACGTGCCAATTCTCGCAGTCGTTGTCGTCGGACGAAGGTGTTATGTGATGTCAGAATTACAGCAAGGACCGACGATGTCGCCATCTTTCAGCCTCTGTGCGTACTGTCAATGGGAGCCTTGCAAATGATCCAATTTTTAAACTATTTCACATCATAACGGTACATTCCCGGACGTCGGTTCCTAATCAAAACCCCATCTACTAAGTCCCTTCTACAATCCCTAGAAAGGTGTAATAGGAATTTTGAATCACCCTGTATAAAACGAAACAAATGTGTCGAACTGCAAGGATGGATACTGCAATTTCGCATTCGAAAGTATAGTAGCGAGACCAAATAAAGTCACAAAATCTGGTGGAAAACACGTAGGTAATACTAATCAAGGTATCCACAGGTCGAATACTATATTATGTTCAAATAGTGCACGGCTTGGCAACTACGAGTGGTAAGAGACTATCAAAATGACGGTAATGAATTGAAGACTGTTAAGGCGGGTGGCTGAGGGACCCCATTTATCTTCTTATCACGGAACAGCGGCTACAGCTGGTGCAACTGATAAAAGTGGAAGCTCTACAGTGCCTCCATTGTTCTCCCAAAGTATCCCACGTAACGTTCATAAGCACCTTAAATCACAGTGTGAACTATTAGATGTTTCTGTGCGAACAATGGTGAAATTAACATCACGTTCAACAGAAGTGGTCAGTGACCGAATATTTGTAATAATATTCGCATTCGCTACTAAGAGAACAAACTAGTTACATGTGATGTAATAAATCGGTGAGAACCGAGAATAGTCAGGCAGACGCAAGATAAAGTTAGTGCACAGCTAGCAGAATGAATAAATTTATGTTTTGTTTTCTGTAAGAAGCAAAGCTTAACTGCCAACAGAAGCTGCAATTTTCGGCATTAGTGCCACGTTTACCTGCTGTGATTCCGTGGCGCCTCCCCCTAACACACACACACACACACACACACACACACACACACACACACACACACACAAGAAAGGAGCAAGAAATTATTCAGCGAATTATTCAGCGGCGTTGAACTATAGAGACGGGCAATGCCCAAGGTCGAATGCATGAAGAACACTCGCTCGAGGTGGGGCTCGTATAACATAACAGAACTATGAAGATTTTTCTCCACCAGGTTAAATGGGAATCCTTGGAAGAAAAACGACGCAGTTCTCGTGAAACCCTACAGGGTAAATTTAGAGAACCTTTATTCGAAAGTAATTGTAGGATATTATGCTGTCATCAACGAATCTCTTGCGTAGGGATCATGAGAATAAGATAAGGGAGATTAAGGTGCGTAGAGAGGCATTTAGATTAGGAGTTTTTTTGCTCAATACACGAATAGAATGGGAAAGGAAATCAGTACTGCTGCTAACATGTTCCTTCAGTCATGGACTGTACAGTGACAATTTTTATCTACACTTATCCTGCTGGGCCCCATTCCTCTAACTGCCGTCATTAACTCGTTCAATCAGTTCTCAAATGGTTCAAATGGCTCTGAGCACTATGGGACTTAACATCTGTGGTCATCAGTCCCCTAGAACTTAGAACTACTTAAACCTAACTAACCTAAGGACATCACACACATCCATGCCCGAGGCAGGATTCGAACCTGCGGCCGTAGCAGTCGCGCGGTCCCGGACTGAGCGCCTAGAACCGAATCAGTTCTCAAGTAGTGTTCGTCTGTCAGGAGCACTTAACAAGATGGATCAAGGAATTAGGTAGAAAAGATTCAGAGAAAAGCTATGCATTTCGTTAAGGGTTGGTTTAATTCACGCTTTGCTCTGAAAATTCATAGAGCCCGTGTTACGATTCAAGAAACACGCGAAGGTAACCCGCAGATGTCACAGGACTGCATACCGTTTAAACTTTGCATCAATGTGTATCTTGAAGATCGCAACAGAGAGCAAATAGCCGATATACAGGGTATTTTTATAAATTAGTTATACGAAACTAATCTTTAATTGGGAAAAGGATACTTAACTTACAGAAATATTTGATACAGGACTGAATGCGGTATATCTTCAAGTTTTATGGCCGGCCGGAGTGGACGAGCGGTTCTAGGCGCTACAGTCTGGAACCGTGCGACCGCTCCGGTCGCAGGTTCGAATCCTGCCTCGGGCATGGATGTGTGTGATGTCCTTAGGTTGGTTAGGTTCAAGTAGTTCTAAGTTCTGGGGGACTGATGACCTCTGAAGTTAAGCCCCGTAGTGCTCAGAGCCATTTGACCCATTCAAGTTTTATTTCCGCCCAAAACTGTTTTAGTGGGAACCACGAACGATGGCGGTCGAATTTAGGCTTAGGCTTGTTGTGCGCACCTACGTCACGTGTTCTCAGACAGCCAGTAAGCATCAGTCGTGTTGTGAGCGTTCTGCTGTGAATGTTGTATGCAATGCGTACATTAAACGTGATCTTAGCGAGTTATTTAGTGAATTTTTATTCCATTGTTTGCGATTTGTCCTGGTCGATGGTGGTGGTGAGCGACAAATTCCACCAAGCAATCGAGACATAATTTGCTAGATACATGTTTTCATCAAGCGCAAAGCACGTGTATGCGCATACTGCAACTGTCGCTCGGAACCGAAAACAATGAACCCCTTGTCCTTGTCTCGAACTGCGGGAACAGCCATCGTTCGTGGATCTGACTAAAGTTTCCGATGATCGCGGTGGGTACCGTGCGCGAAATGAGTTAATCAATGTGGAGTGCAGAACGTGCGCAGTGTTGTTTATGGTTTCGTGAATCCTAATCTGCTAATACAGTTCAGTGGCAATTCGGGACTAAATATGGCAAGCTACCACCTCAAAGACAAACTGTTATTAAAAGATACAGCCGCTTCACTTAAATTGCCTGTGAATTACACAGGACGCCGGTTCAGGGCTGGCTAGCAGTTCAACAAGTTTGGCGATCATATGTCTCGTATCAGCTTAGAACTGAATATGCCTAGTGTTACAGTATAGAAGGCAAGATTGCTCAACTTCTTTAGACTGCCGACCGACCCTAACTTGACGTCCTATGTAATACACAGCCAGCTTCGGTGAAACGATTGTACCAATTAATAACAGTTTGTCTTTGAGGTGGTGGCTTGCGATATTTAGTCCTGAATTGTCTCTGGACTGTAGTAGCGGATTTGGATTCGTGGAACCGCAAACAATACTGCTCACGCTCTGCACCGTAATTACGACTCCATGACGAATGTTCACACAACTCGTTCGCGCAGGCGCCAAGCGGGAACATCAGGAACTAACAGTTTTAGGCGGGAATAAAACTTGAAGTTATACTGCGTCCAGTGCTGCATCAAAAATTTCTATAAGTTATTTACTCGTTTCACAATTAAAGGTTACTTTTGTGTAACTAATGTATGAACAACCTGTACATTATTCGTTATCGGCTACTAGTAAATATCAACCGTAACTCTGTAGTTCAGTGATTAAGTGCCAGACTAGGAATCCAAATGTCTTTGAGTCGATACCTGGTTAGTCCTAGGATTTTTATCTATCACTTCTTTCACTTCTGGCCAGTGTTTTTAATATGAAAAATTCCTAGTTGCATAGTGGTTCTGAATCCACGTTAAACTGTTAGACCTTCCTGTAACTGTGTGGCTAAGTCTGTTCACCTCAGATAGGACCCTGTCTAGTAAATCACTTTGGTGTTCCAACCCAATTTTCGGGTTGATGACAGCTTCACTCAACCATTGCAAAGTGGCAGATCTGTTACTGGAGTTAGCGTACCAGAACAACTAGCAGTTGTGCCAGATAACATTCATCGAACATTGCGTCCTGTGCATGGGGAGAACTGTATTCCAGGAAAACTGTATCTAAGTGCTAAGCTTATCCATTACGGATGTTTAAGAACCTGTGACTGTTTATTCGTTGTAAATGCAGAAAACTGCAACCAGTCACTTCTTTGAAACAGTTATTTATTCCATGAACCGGTTTTCGAAACTTCTCAGTCTCGTCTTCACATGGTGTACAGGAGGTTACATAGCTATTTCAAAGCATAATGCTTGGTGCTGGCTCTGCGACTAAAGGATGGAGCATGCCTTTCCACACAAGCGCCATATGATTTGACGCCACTCTCATGCCGCCTCTCCCCAACACCTTACCGCCCCCCCTCATACGTTAGTTGGCGCTCCTTAGGCTCCTGATAAAACCCTTAGAAATAAATCTAAATTTACAGTCGACAAGATTTATTTCATTATTAATTATGATACATCATCTGTACAAATTTTGCACTGGGGTGCCTCTGGCGGACGTCTCAGCTTGGCGTCCCAAGCGGCCTCATGTGTCTGTTGGGTCCTAAACCGACCCTGGTTTTGAGAGATGGAGGGTGTCGTATTACTTGAAAGTCCAGCCTCGTGGTGAGACTGTAAACGTCTTATCCTAATGTACCACCGTGCGTGAAACGCTGCGGTCCATATGCTGCATGACCTGGTCTGTTGACTAGGAGCGTGATTCTGCTGAGTGACAATATCCCCCTCACACAGCAGGTCAAACGCAGGAGTTACCATAAGTATGTCATTGAGAACCCTTATGACATTTGCCTTGAAGTCCCAACTTGCGCCTCAGTGATTTTCAATTGTTTGAGGCCATCAGAAACGATCACCATGGGAGACACTTTGGAGACGATGAAGCCGGAGCCCGAGAGATGACGCACTGGGTACGACAACTGCCACAATAACAATTTGCGGCAGGTTTTCGAGGCCCTGTCAAACGATGGGATAGATGTTTCACTTTACAGGTGAATATGTTGGAACAACAAAATAAATATGAGGCTCATTTTCGCGCCAAGGGTGTTATTTTACGACGTGTTCATTGAATCATCGGCGTATATGTTCCTTCAGCTCGCGTAAAAGTAAAATTAGAGAGAGATACAGGAGTGCAGCAACTTCTCTTCCCTCTCACCATCGGCGAATGGTATAAGTAACGAAGAGAGGTGGTGATTCAGATATACATATGACGGTAGCTTACGCCATACAAATGTAGATACATATAGATTTAACAACGTCGGGTCTCTCTCTCTCTCTCTCTCTCTCTCTCTCTCTCTCTCTCTCTCTCTCATCAATTGTCCATTAGGTGATGACATGACTGCTGCATCAACATTTTAGAAACAAAACTATTTCTTCTGTGTTAGGCTGGATAAACGAGGCGCACTCATAAGTAATTCAACACAACACTTTTTTTCTCGGTCACTTTCGGTTGAAAAAACCTGAAATTTGTTTTGGTACATCGTAGAATACTCCCACTTCAACTCATGTAGTTTCATGAAGTTCCGATAGCTGGCGGCGCTTTACGTAGTGTTTGAAATGTCGTCTAACGGAGGTGTGTTCCAAGCAGAGAGCTGCCATTTAGTTTCTTTTAGCGCAAAACCAGAGCATCGCAGACATTCGTAGGATCTCGCAGAAGGTCTACGGAGAGCTGCCAGTGAACACAAGCACGGTGAGTCTTTGGGCTAAGTCTGTCATCATCTCAACAAGGTCGCGCAGATCTGTCCGATTTCCCGCAAGCCAGCCGGCTACACGCAGATGCGGCTCCTGCAATGTTGGAACGTGCGGACATTCTCATTCGAAGTGATCGACAGATCACGATCGAACACCTCCCTGCTCAGCTAGACGTCTCTGTTGGTAGTGCTGATGCAGTCGTCCACCAGTTGTGGGATTAAAAGGTGTGTCCCGCTGGGTTCCTCGCCTTCCATCTCTTGTGGCCCGGTGGAGGATACATTCCGCGGGTAATAGTACGTGGATAATAGGGAGGGTATTGATTCAACAAGACGATGGCTCCGACGTTGACCAGTAGACTGGTACCATGCGGGAATACAAGCCCTCCCACTAAGATGGCGTAAGGCCGTCGCATTGAACGGAGATTATGTTGAAAATGGGGTTTTGTAGACAATAGATTGGGGAATAATTTGGTTGATTGGAGTCCTGAAAAACACGAACCTGCTTTCAGAAAAAAAAGTGTTATAATACTTACTGAATGCCACTCGTACATTGACATCTTGCGGACATGTTTACGGAATGAGTTATTTTCGAAACACTAAGCTCGATAAATGTAATTTCGACAAATATTCATTTCATTGCTCCTTGAGGCCTTCCGTAGGTGTAATAGAGTGGCAACTCTGAAACGAAGAGATAGGAATAATTGCATTTTCTAAAATCACATATCTTCACAAAGTGTTCTATAAGTTTTATGCAGCAATACATACCCTTAGTGTAGGTGCCACGGTATCGTTGCGTTGTATAGTTTAGGAACGCGTCGTGGTCAAACACAGTCGCTTCCAGGAACTCAAAACCACGTTCGTGTGTGTTGTGGTAGGGCCAGATGTGGGCTGTGAAGCGGATGCAGAAGTCACTCGCGTCGGGCCGCTGTGTGGTCACTCGCGTTGTGATGACTTCATCACCTACCCGCAGTTGGCTATTTCTCTCTGTTTCCTGTGATAAGTTTAGAATAACATACGCCAGTGCTTGAATTCCAAACGCGATGTTGCGGATCACTCAGTAATCAAATTACGAGGTCTAAGTGCTTTTGGGAAGAGCATCACGTTTGTTTATACGGCATACATTTCCTCCGGCAGAGGTCGTAGTGAAGGTGATGAGGTTGTTATTCAGGATAGCCGGAAATCAAATCGCTGTTGGGATATCCTGTTTTTATGTTTTACAGGGTTTATTCGGAGCGTACGCCAAGTACGATGTTTCGGACCATTCGGCACTCACATTACGAAGTCTGCAATCCCGTCGTGTTCTAGGAAAGTTAAACATTCTCCTCTTTTTCATTTGCGAAACATTTCAGATGGTTTCCAACACGTCACTTCTACTCTTCTGTTGAAAAAAGTATTTCCTGTCATCATCAAAGCTCGTTGACGGCATTCTGCCTCAAAGTTTGTACACCATTCCTTCCTGTACTTTTATTTTGCTCCGAAGTATTAAAAAAAACATGCTTCTAAATCTGTGCGAAGCCGTGTCGTAATATAATGCAACAACAATGAAAATTGTGGACATCTACCTTTATAACCTCTGCAAGCCACTGCACAGTGAATGGCGGAGAGTACGTTGTTACAGTATTATCGACTATCTCTCCTACGGTTTATACCGTCCTGTTACGATTCTAACAGTGCGTCTCCGAATTCATTCTACATATGTTGCCTTGTCTGTTTGATAAGAACTTCAAAAACTGGAACAATAATGTTGAACTGGTCGCGCTAGCCTCTTGCCTGCGGTTTACGTTGCAGATGAATTTCATTTTCGCAGAACTCTTTCAGCAAATCTATGGCTTTCATTCACCTTCCGTAAAAGTGATTTTACGTGAGCGTTCCAGTTGATGTCCCTTCTTAATATTATTAATATTATTTCTAAATAATGATTGCTCGAGATGTTTACCATTAATTTTATAACCAGATACTATCGGTTTCTTTCTTTTTGTTATGTGCATTATCTTACATTTATCCACATTTTAAGAGAGTTGTTATTCATTACAGAGTGCGGAAATTTTCTCCAAGTCTTTCTGTAACTCCTTAAGATTGTCCAACAATAATACTTCCCTGCACACAGATGCATGTTCAGCGAAGAGTGTTTTAGTGCTTCTGGTTCTGCGTCATCAATCGTTTATGCTTATTGAAAAAATTAGAGATAAAGTGAACTTCCCAGGAGCACGCCCGATGTTACTGTGTTCTGTGCAATATCCGCCGTTCATTGCAACGTACTGGGTTTGTTAATCAAACATTCCTCGAGACAATCAGATATTTGCGAAGATACTCATTATATCATATCTTGAATAGTAGTCGACAGTGCACTATCGAATCCCTTTCATAAAAATGTAGGAAGATAGAATCCACCTGTTCAACTGCATCTCTTGTCAAGATATCGTATATGAATCTATATCTACATAATAGTCCGCAAGTCACCGTACGATGCGTGGCAGTGGGTATCGTATACCACTACTGGTAATTTCCTTTCCTGTTCCAATCGCAAATGGATTGAAGAAAAGACGACTGTCTGTCTGCCTACGCTCTAGCCAACGTCCCGATTATGCTGTATTTGCGGCCCTTCGAAGCGTACGTTGGCGGCAGTAAGATCGTTCTGCAGTCAACTACAAATGCAGGTTCTCTAAATTTGTGAAAAGAACGTCGCCTTCCGCCCAGAGATTTCCATTTGGGTTCACGAAGCACCTCCGTAATACTCGCGATTTGATAGACCTTCAGGTAACAAATCTAACATCACGCCTCTGGATTGCTTCGGTGTCTGTGGGTTTCAGCAATCCGACTTGGCGGGGATCCCAAACACTCGAGAAGTACTCAGAACTGATGGCATTAGCATTCTATACGTCCTTTATAGACGAGCTACACTTTCCCAAAATTCTTCCCATAAACCGAAGTCGAGCATTCGCCCTGCTTACTGTCGTCCATACGTGGTCCTTCCATTCCATATCGCTTTGCAACATTACGCCCAGATATTTGGTTCAAATGGCTCTGAGCACTATGCGACTTAACTGCTTAGGTCATCAGTCGCCTAGAACTTAGAACTACTTAAACCTAACTAACCTAAGGACATCACACACATCCATGCCCGAGGCAGCATTCGAACCTGCGACCGTAGCGGTCTCCAGATATTTAATCGACGTGGCTGTGTCAAGCAGCACACAACTAATGCTGTATTCGAACAATACGTGATTGATTTTCCTACTCATTTGCATTAACCTACGTTTCCATAGATTCAGAACAAATTCTGCCTAAGTCATCCTTTAGCCTTCCATAAAGCAAGCTGTACTAATCCCTTGGGAGAAGCTCCTTTTTCTGCAAGAAAGTCTTCGTTGTCTAGGTCCACAAATTTGAACCTTCGTTCATTATTTTTTTCCACAAATACGTGGATTTTTCAGCGTATAGAACGACGGTCCACAAGCGTGGACCTTCTAATTCTTAGTTTTAACATTAGAACGCAGCATCTTGCAAAGAACGACTTATGTGTTAGTTTAGGGTTGGTCGTAAGCTAAAAATGGCTGCTTCTATAAACGGGAAAGATTTGTAATCTGTGTTTTTTCTCTGAAGTTCGCAAACTGTTCTACAGGGTGAGAATTAGTTCGCATTTGCATAGATTTAATTCACTACTATGGAGTAACACTTAATACACTTCCTGAGCGTTCTCGTAAGTGGGCTTCAGATCATAATGCAGATTGGAAAAAAAGAAATCAGATGTTCCGCAACCAATGATAGTTAAATACTATAATGAACACATGGGAGATGTTGATCTTTGACAAATTTTATAGATGCTACATTCGCACAGAAAATTGGCCAGTATAGATTTTGCCATTTGTTGTTTGATGTACCATAGATGGCGTTCAGTCAATCAAAGAGCTAAACAGAGAAGACTGTCAGTGATTGACTACAGAATACATGTTGGCAAACTTATAATTAATTATAAATATGTCATGCTAGTTGCTAGGAGAAGAGGACATTCTCGTACAGTGAATTTCTCTGACAACGAAGATTTAGATACAGAAAATCTGAATCAGGAGCCAACAACAGCTGTTAGCTATCAACTGCTGAAGTTCGGTTTGACAATGTTGAGCACCTACAAACATAACTTCACGCAAAGAATGTTTCACAATGCAGGAAAACTAGCCGCAGCTCGAAGACAATATGCATCAAATGTGAAATTTACTTATATTTTGTCGAAAATAATTATTTTGAAACTTATGCTAAATAGTAAAGATTTGTTTACTAGTAGTTGCGGCTTATTACTTGCTATAAATTATTGTATGATTCTTATTTCATTGCATTTATGAAGCTATTTCAGAGCATCAACGAAAACCCGTATTGGAAATCATATACTTCGAAAATATTAGCATTAAGAAACCTATTTTCTGTGTGCGTTAACATATGCAGTTGATTTTTTCAAATAAAATAAATATTTTACTGTAACAGGAAGAGAAAATAAAAACAAAGGGTAGTATGTTTTCACGATAAGTGAAACTGGGCGTCCACACACATGGACTGCCAATTGTACCTTTGCGAATGATCGAAAAGATATATCTTCTGCATGTGTGGCATGCTTGGAGAATTGGTTTATTGGGAAATATGAAAAGAAAAATTTCCTTTTTTTAAATCTCGGAGTGAAGATGTTAAACTTAGAATATCCTGTAGGAGCCTGCAATAAAGGAATGTCAGCGATATTGGTCTGTAATTCTGTGAGTCATATCTTATTTCCCATGTTGTAAAAGCAGCGAATGACCGGCTTCCTTTACCAGGCAGCGGGACTATTGGCTACGCAAGAGATTCTTCAGAAATTTGACCTGGGAAAGGTGGTAATTCCGCGGCGCATTCAGTGTAAAATGTAAATGTATTCCATTCGTGACCTGGTCCATCGTCATTGCGACGTCGATGCTGCCATTTCGCTGTCAGTTCTACCGACTGCTGAAGCCACAGTAACGTAATAATACCGCAACGGCACTGCTTCGCGTTGCCTCCCGTGCTTCTGCTTACCTCTGCTGCCGCTGACTGCTCATGCGTCCCGTTGTGCGCATGCGCGCGAGTAAGGAGGTCACGTGACAGCACCGGCGCGAAACGGAAGTAGTTGGTCAACGCGGACGAGCCCACAGTTCTCGTCGGCGAGGGCCGCAAGCAAGACATGAGTAGTGCGTGTTGTATCGAAGCGTGCAGCCCGCGCGTCTGGATGCGCGCCGTTCACCAATACGACCGCCTGCTCCGCCTACGCACCACGAAAAAGGTACTGCGGCGTCGTGCGCATGGCAGCTGCCTACTCAACAAAGCCCCTGTTCAACCTTTCGGTTTAAATACCACACACATATATATAGCTGAAACATTTTACTGAGATACAGCGTCGCGGACGACCGCGCGTAGCCTCGCTGCGTACCTGCGAGGCTGCGCTCGCGCAGCGCACGTGCAGTTATTTCTGGTGCCATTGTTGGGTGCGCTCCGCGGCCCGTAAGCGGATCTGGAACGGGACGCGGCATCCTTTGTGGACCAAACCGGTTGCCTCTTTTGTTTGGGCTGCTCTGCTAGCTCCCTCACCAACTACTTAGTGTGGACACCACTGCTGTGCGCCGGCCGGAGTGGCCGTGCGGTTAAGGCGCTACAGTCTGGAGCCGAGCGACCGCTACGGTCGCAGGTTCGAATCCTGCCTCGGGCATGGATGTGTGTGATGTCCTTAGGTTAGTTAGGTTTAATTAGTTATAAGTTCTAGGCGACTAATGACCTGAGAAATTAAGTCGCATAGTGCTCAGAGCCATTTGAACCACTGTTGTGCGCTTCCTGTTTGAATTAATAGGCGGCGGGCGTCTAGAACCGTGTGTTTCTACCGGAATTACGTATACCCGATAATCATATTACGTTTTGAGGTTCGCATCAGCCATTAATTTTTAGGCTCACACAACCAGTCACATCTGTTGGAAGAAGTTTGTTTTACAAAACTTTAGACACTTTTTAACGTTCCTGATCATTGTCATTACTTATGTTACAGATTTTTTCATCATTTCAAGATGTGTTCTAAACGCTAAATTGCACTTTTACGGTGGGATGAATCATGAACTGAAATAAATAATTAAGGGTTCTAAATCAAGACGATTTTAGCTAATATCCTTCACGAAATTTAATTCTGCGGTGTAGGTACCATATGTCATGATCTAGTATAACTGCGAAATTAATTTGTATATGATGTCTTATGGTGTGATGAAGTGGTTTTTGCGCTCAGACATCTTTTTCTAGTTTTACCTAAAAGTGACACTGATATCTTGGAGTTGTCTTCAGGTGACATAAGACTTTTTTGCCGTGGCTGCCATCAGTGTGACAGTTGAACTCTTTGGTTCTCCCCGTGGTTGTTCTAAGCACTTTGTTTCGGTTTTCAATTTTATTATGTATGAATACCGTTGCAGTGTGCGTTATAATATTCCAAATTTGGCTCTTGAACTTGTTAATTTTAAAATAATTTTGGATGAGCATTTATTCAAAAATTTATCGCTGTATTTTTATCTTGGAATTCTGTACTTTTGAAGTAAGAGAAGATTAAATTTAGCAGGATTTTCGCAGAGAACGGCTAGTACGGACCGGAATGTTTAGAAACCTTCATTTTAACGAAAATCACGCAATCTTCACTGACAAGCAGTTTACACGACAGTCAGATTTTTGTAATTTTATTATATGTTTATGGTGAGCGAAGTTTAGAACACAAGTATGTCAGACAAACCATTCGTGCAACTCTCAAAAATACTCCAGAAAATCCACTTCGAAGCTTTCAGATTTTACCCTAAAGCACTGCTTTCCAAACTTTTCTACCTGCTGCCCCCGTTGCAACGCCAGTATATTATTTATTTTATTTATTTATATTTTGCTTCTTTCGAAAAACTGTTTGATTCAAACTTGCACTCTACACTTTAGTAAGAAAGGGTTATTAAATGTAGATTAATACAAAGCTAACTCAAATACTTAATTATATGTTTTCACTTGAACAACACTTTTCGCATCCAACATATTTTTGTGTGATGAGATTCACTAGACAAAATCAGAACTTCAATTAGATGCTTATTAGCCGAGCGGTCTGAGGCGCTGCTGTCATGGACTGTGCGGCTGGTCCCGGCGGAGGTTCGAGTCCTCCCTCGGGCATGAGTGTGTGTGTGTGTGTTTGTCCTTAGGATAATTTAGGTTAAGTAGTGAGTAAGCTTAGGGACTGATGACCTTAGCAGTTAAGTCCCATAACATTAAAAAAAATTAGATGCTTAAAACTGTTTATAGTTAAGCAGCTCCTGAATGTTAGGTTTCAAACTAGTTAAAGCACATCTAAGGTCATTCTCCACGTTCAGGCAACTGCGGTGTTTTGTTTCTATGATGCTAATGTCGAGAATCACGGTCTCACATAGGTCTGTAAATGAAAACTGCAAGAGTACTTTTTAAGAATTGTTTGCCACTCCTTGATAATAGGGGGAAAGTGGCTCAAAATTCATCCAACCCTATTTGTTGGAACTGTTCTGTAGCACTCGAATTACGTATCAATTCAGTTTCATCTTCTTGTATTTCATCAGAAAGTACATGCACATCAGTTGTGAACGGTGATCTGGTTAATTTACAGTGCTGGTCTTCTTCAGTCAGATGTGGAAAACAAAAGTATGATCTCTTGTTGAAGCCGTTCCAGGTGTTTATTGGACTCTTGTCTTTTTTAATGAACGTGAATCCGTACTAAATACAAATATATTCTTCATTATACAAATTTCTTTTAGCAGGCATTTTTACTCAACGTACAAAACCAGTAAAAATACTGTTATCTCCTACTAAGCACAAAGGGCTTAATACTGAGTTATGATTGCGAATCGCAGACTGAAGATTGTGTTGTCAGCAATAACTCGGTGACGCGTGAGGCAAAGCTGATGCTACCAACTCGACAAAAAAAATGTACTCGGTGACACTAATAAGAATATAAAATTTTTAACTTGTCTGACTGCGTGTTTATGGTTTTCTCTGCGCCCCCACGCCCTCAGGTTGGGAAGTAAGTCCATTTTTCGAGAGGCAGCGTGACATTGTGGTGCAATGCTCGTCTGCCTGAGGAGGGATGGGGCTAGATTTCGATTTCAGGCTGATACAAATTTTTAAAGAATGGCGCGTGGTCAAAGACCATTCCCGTGAAGCGTAAAATGCATATAAATTGGTAGCGCTTAAAGATTGGTAATCGCTAGTTCCAGTTCCGTTTCTGTCGTATGTTTTCAAATGGCTCTGAGCACTATGCGACTTAACTTCTGAGGTCATCAGTCGCCTAGAACTTAGAACGTAATTAAACCTAACTAACCTAAGGACATCACACACATCCATGCCCGAGGCAGGATTCGAACCTGCGACCGTAGCGGTCACGCGGTTCCAGACTGAAGCGCCTTTAACAGCACGGCCACACCGGCCGGCTGTCGTATGTTTTCGTTTATACGTCTCCTTCTTCTACTTTTTTCACTGAATTGTATAACCTGTGTCATTTGATAGTAAAATTCATCAAATATATGCTAATTAATATATAGCTAATGGTTATTTTTTATGAAAACTGCATGACTTATAATTTCTAATCACACACTGCACACAAAAATCCAGTTTTTATTTCAAATATAAATTCTCAATTGTCAATATTTCGTGTAAAATAGTTAACAAAGATTGTATAATTTTAAAAAGTCACAATCTTATTTTTTCATCTTTATGTACTTTACGCTTCACGAAAATGCGCCTAGAACATGCGCTGGTTTAAAAATTTACCAGAGATGGTAAATGAACCCAGGCCACACACGTGGCGGGCGATCATTCTGCTACGGGTCCCGCCTTGTTTTTGGGTATTAAAGACGCTCGAAAACTTCAAAGCTGATTTTCTCGAGAATTTTTGAAAGTTGTAGCGAACTGATTTCAGAGATCGCGAAATGATCTCTGAACTTAACATATCTTGTATATGAAAAAGAACAAAAATGCGATTGCGTTGTGGTACTCTTTTGAGTGCGACTCGTAAGTGCTTCTTCACTGGAGGAGGAGGTAGTCTTCATCACGTTCTAGTTTATAAAGTTGCGGTTTGGCCGAATAAGTTTGAGCGGTCATTATCTGTCTGCCTTCATTTGTGTGGTAAGATAAGAATAATTATGATGCACACGGGAAACCAAGTACAATAAGTGCTGTTTATTTTTTCCTCAATATTACTAAGTGCGTTCTATTTTGTTGCTCCAGTTCCTTAGCTCTACAGTAACATTGGCAATTCTCTCACCTTCCTGTGGCGCTCTTCGTCGGGCCTGTAAGGTAGAGGGTCGGTAGTGCCGATCTTCAGGGTATCCGGATAATCAGTTGTTAATTTTGCTGTGTGAGATGATGCGCTGTCATAACGTAATTTTTTTCACAAAACTTTCTAATAAATTTGCGATAAACAGAGATTCGTTAATCAGCAGTAACGGTACGTCTGTTTTCTGATGCTTTAGCAACAAAGGGAAAAAAATTTGCAACTATCTTCGTATCAGCTCTGCGAATTCGTCGGACATTTTAGGCTTAGGTTTTGTTCGGAAGACCCATTGAGTCGATTAACTTTTCTTTTCAGGATCATAACATTGAATCCAAGATTCATCACTAGTTATGATATTCCAAACCAAATTTTCCAGAGTTTTTCTGAAAACAATCAGGACGTTGTTGTTTCTGATTGGGAGTCAGTTCATGTGGAATCCATCGACAAAAGTGTTTTCTAACGTCTAACTGTTGATGTACGATGGTTGGAGCTGTAATAATGACAACGATTTATTAACAATTCAAAGTTTTGCAGTCCTTCAAAGTAGTCACCAGCATTATGCATAACCCGTTGCGAGCCACTCCGAAGCGCCAAAGTAACTGATTTAGGCATGCTTGTTCAAATACAGAGATACGTAAAGAGCAGAATACGGCACTGCGGTCGGCAATGCCTATAGAAGACAAAAAGTGTCTGGCGCATTGTTAGATGGGTTGCTGCTGCTACAATGGCAGGTTATCAAGCTAAAAATGAGTTTGAACGTGGTGTTATAGTCGGCGCACGAGCCACGGGACCCAGCATCTCCGAGATAGCGATGAAGTGGAGATTTTCTCGTACGACCATTTCACGTGTACCGTGAATATCAGGAATCCGGGGAAACATCAAATCTCTGACATCGCTGCGGCCGGAAAAAGATCCTGCAAGAATGGGGTCAACGACGACTAAAAAGAATCTTTCAATGTGACAGAAGTGCAACCCTTCCGCAGACTGCTGCAGATTTCAATGCTGGGCCATCAGCAAGTGTCAGCATGCGAACTATTCAACGGAAAATCGATATGGGTTTTCAGAGCCGAAGGCCCACTCGTGTACCCTTGATGACTACACGACACAAAGCTTTACGCCTCACCTGGGGCCGTCATCACTGACATTGGACTGTTGATGACTGGAAGCATGTTGCCTAGTCGGATAAGTCTCGTTTCAGATTGTGTAGAGCGGATGGACGTATACGGGTAAGGAGACAGTCTCATGAATCCATGGACCCTGCATGTCAACAGGGGACTGTTCAAGATGGTGCATGCTCTGTAATGGTGTGGGGCGTGTGCAGTTGGCGTGATATCGGACTCCTGTTAAGTCTAGATACGACTTTTGACAGGTGACACGTGCGTATGCATCCTATCTGATTACCAGCATCCGTTCATGTCCACTGTGCCTTTCAACGTGCTTGGACAGGACAGTGCGACACCCCACACGTCCGGAATTGCTGCAGAGTGGCTCCAGGAACACTCTTCTGAGTTTAAACACTTCCCAGACATGAACGTCATTGAGTATATCTGGGATGCCTTGCAACATTCTGTTCAGAAGAGATCTCCACCCCCTCGAACTCTCACTGATTTACGGACAGACCTGCAGGATTCATGGTGTCAGTTCCCTCCAACACTATCTCAGACATTAGTAGAGCCCACACCACGTTGTGTTGCGCTTTTCTTCGTGTTCGCGGGGGCACTACACGATATGGGGCAGGTGTACCAGTTTTTTTGGCTCTTCAGTTTATATGGAACTCGGAGGATTCCCTTAGCAGCGCCAGTTGTGTTGATAGTTCGATTGGTGCCATCTGTTGCCAGTTTTGAAACGAATACCGTGAAGGGCTTCCTACAGCTTAGGAATCGAGTTGAACTGACAAAGGCTGAAGCACAGGCAGTATGGTGAGTGGTACAGCACTTTCCGCCCCCGTCGTTCGAACAAATCAGCCACAACTAGCGCCATATGCGCCCGAGCGTTGTTGTGAAAAATGATGGGCGGGTCCTGTAGAAAGTGTCACCATATCTTTCTCTAAGCTGGTTGCTGGCTGTGTTAAAAAAATGACAAAGAAACGGTGACACTTTCTGCCGGACCCGCACATCACACAATGCTCGGACGCATATGGCCCAAGTTGTGACTGGTTTGTTCGATCGATGGGGCTGGGAAGTGATTTACCATACACCACACTGCTCCGACTTAAACCCTTGTGACTTCAACTTGATTCTTAAGATGAAGGAAGCACTTCATAGCCTTCGCTTCAGAACTGTTACAGAGATTCGTCAGACAATAGACCACTCCACTCGAACTATCTACACAACTGGCGCTGCTAAGATATCGTAAGACTTACACATTATTAGTAACAGGTTATACACAATGCTGGTGACTGCTCTGAAGTACAGTAAAACTTTGAAACATGTATTTCGCCCGAATAATTTCGGAAGATGTCCGTCGATTCTCTTCAAACATTGCCATAACAGCGGCAATATTTTCATCAATAATAGCACTTCTTTCGTGTCCTTCACGAGATTCATCGCTAAGAAAAAATCGATCTTCTTTGAGTTCGCTGTACCAATTATAAATTGTTGCCTTAGAAGGGGCTTCCTCGCTAGATGAGTTTCTAAGGCGGTCTTCAAATTGTATAGGCGTTAATGACGATTTATAGTCGTAAATGATAGTGGCCTGGAAGTACTCTCTAACATTCTTTTTTCGGCGCATAAAAAATCTTTAAACGATGTTGATTAACGAATTGTTTTAGGAAATCGAACAAACTACACAGAAAATTACAATTCAAAATGTCTGTCTGGCAAAGTTAATAAAATCTTCGTCAAATTTTGCAGCATATCATGGGTAAAGTAAATGTTCGTGCAAAACAACCACGTGAAGCTGTTAAGTCTTTACGACAAGTCGTCATGTGGACTTATTATCGGAAACGAGTGAAGGGAATGGGAATTTTGTAGTAAATAACGTGTCACGAATAGTGTCCGCTATCGTAAAGGCGGCGTTCCACTTTCCCGACAAGGGACCAGTTCCAGATGATCTCGAATTCCGAGTTAGTGAAGCCTGACTTACTGTATGGTTAAATTATCATATTGGAGTTTTGAGCACAGTTCCCGTGCTTGCAGAAAAATAGTAATGAATTAAGGATGGACCCTCCTTTTTGCAAGTACACGCATTATCGTTTCGTTTTTACATCCAAACGTGCTTCACCACAGTTGTGGCACCCTCAGCGGTTTTATTTATTATTATTTTCCTTTTATTTTACGTTATGTGCGTCCTATTGCCGCCAACCAAAATCAGCCACAGGTCTAAATTAGTGCTCCATGTCGCCACTGTAGTATTTTGCTATTCCTTAGCTGTGAAAAGTTTATTTTTATGTACCGAACATGTTTTTGTGTAGTTGAGCTGAACGTTTTCTTCTGCACGTTTGTACGTACTGCATCCTGTCAAGTTGCTGTGGCTTGGGCAGACGTTTCATTGTGCAAATTTACAAAACAAAACAATAATTTGTGTACTTGCAAAAAGGGGAACTCATCCTTTGTGTATTGTGCGTATGGAACTGGGTACCTAGAAACGACAGAAAGGCTTCGTCCCTCCGTAGCCCTCAGTGGTACACAGCCCCACAACAGGACACAGCAGGCTATACATCCCGCCGCCTCCCCACACCCAACCCAGCGTTATTGTGCGTTCGGCCCCAGTGGACCCCCCACCTCACTCCCCCCCCCCCCCCCCCCCCACCCTGGTCTTATACCAGACGAGTGTAACCCCAAATGTTTGCGTGGTAGAGTAAGTACGGTGTACACGTACGTGGAGACTGTGTTCGCGCAGCAATCGCCGACGTAGTGTAACTGAGGCGGAATAAGGGGGACCAGCGCGCATTCGCCGAGGTAGTTGGAAAACGTTTTAAAAACCATCCACAGACTGGCCGACACACCGGAACTCAACACTAATCCACCGGGCGGATTTGTGCCGGGGGCCGGCACGCCTTCCCGCTCGGGAAGCAGCGCGCTAGACCGCCCGGCTAGCCGGGCGGGCCGAACTCATCCTTAATTGACTAGTATAGTTAAGTGCTTCTTGACGACAGAGGCAACTTGCTCAGTGCGTGTACCCAGAATCTAGGATGAGGGTCATTTTTACTATATAAGAAGTGTGGGAGGTCTCTCTCTCTCTCTCTCTCTCTTTGTGTGTGTGTGTGTGTGTGTGTGGTTTTCCTGGAGCTGATGTGTTTGTGGGAAGTACGAGCTTAGTGGTCGCGGACGACGTCAATCGTCGAGTCAGTGAGGGAATACCTTGTATCCGCCTACACGGTCGCCAGTTTCCGCAGCGACTTGAGTGCCGTAGCTGTGTTAGAAGCTGTGGCAGCGTGGCGAACACGTGTCTTCCGTTTCCCGTTTGAAGCTGACAGGCGAGGCGGGAGCAGCTCCGCTATGGCGGAGTTCCGGATGGGGCGGGTGCTGGGAGAAGGGGCCAGGTGTGCTCCTTGGCACAGCCCAGCGCCTCGCGTCGCTGCGCATCCGGCACCTTGGAATTCGGCTTGCGGACGCTTATCACGCACCGGTCACGGCCGCGGCGCCTTGCCTCTCGTTCTTATTGCTTTCCTTTGTTTGTTCTTAACAGCTGCCCGTGTTGCACGGACGAGGAAACGGCCTTCCTGCTGACTGGGACACTGGCGCCGAGAGCACGTTATTTCGCCTCCAGATTTAGTCCTAAATATCGATGTTGCGAGTTTAACCCTAGCAATACCGAAGCATTTTCCGTAACGCGCATTACCGGGAGGGAGTTGAAGGAGGACACTTTATGCGCAGCCTAAAAATGTTAAAAAAAGAAAACTCTTGGTTGTTGTAAACATATATCCACAACATACTTTTTAAAGAAGTGCTGAGGCGTCCGAAAGGCCCATACCCTGAGAATATCTTTTACCACACTCCCTGCATTTATGACCAACACAAAAAAATTTTAGAATGGAATATTTCGTTTATTCTAGTTGATTTAGACTTTGATGTGTTGGTGAGTCCTGACTGTGAAAATATTGAATAACGTTCATAATGTAAAGTGACATCAACTAGTCAGACTTACATTTTTCGGTTCGGTGTAATTGAAAGGTCAGACTTTTAGAATATCCAGTTTCCAACAAGATTACTGTATTTCCGAAAGGCGGGCATAAGTAACCACCCCTGCCTTGGTATTATGAAGATTAAACATCGACCATCGATGTTTCGCCAGTGCAGTGGTTGTAGGAGTAGAAATAGTTTCTGGGAGAAAAAGACATATATCGTGTTTTAGTCTCCTATATCGTGTTTTTGTCCACTTGCTCACTTTTGGTATCACAAAAAGAAAATCTATTGGAAAGACTGACAAACTGCTTGTGTTGGTTACAGTTGTGAGATGGATAATGATCTGCCTTCAGAAACCGTGTGTAATGAAATAAGAATGATAACCAGACCTCAAACCAATTTGAGAAGTATCGACAACAGTGTGCTAACTGGAAGTTGACCGATCAACCCTCTTATCCTATATCGGTAGAAGTCTGAAGTCTCTGGGCTGTAAACATTTCTTTTCGGCTGCAGCCACCAACTACAGTATGAGGTAATAATTATTGTCCGCAGTGGTAGTGTTCTGTACTTCACTGTATTGTTTCTCTTCCTTGCGATAACTCTGCCCAAGTGTTACAGTTACGATCTTAACTAAAAATGTTAATATACAAGACGATTTCAGTTTCGATTACGAACAACATTTAAACAGCCTTTACCTCCGTGCGTGATTATTGCTTCTCCGGAAGCGCCTAGCACAGGTCGAGATGACTACATTGCAGTAGGCAGGCAGCGCTTCTCTCCGCTCCCCCTTCCTCCCCCCCTCCCCCCGCCTACCTCTCCAACCCTACACAGATAATCACCTTGCCTATGTGGGGGTGGCTCCGCTCCCCGCAAGCCCTTCTCGTAATCGTCTAACTTACAGTTAACACACGGTAAGTGGAATTCAGCATTCTGTATGACTGAAAGATTTTTGCAGCTGCGTCGAGTGGTTTATATAATTAATTGCCTTGCTAGTGCACCACCCATGCTAATAACCGTCTGCGAAAAGTACGCTGGGCAGTAAAGTAATGCCAACAACTGCCCGCCCGGCTAGCCGCGCCCTCTGACGCGCTGCTTCCCGAGCGGGAAGGCGTGACAGTCCCCGGCACGTATCCGGCCCGCGGATTAGTGCCGAGGTCCGGTGTGTCGGCCAGCCTGTGGATGGTTTTTAAGGCGGTTTTCCATCTACCCCGGCGAATGTGGGCTGGTTCCCCTTATTCCACCTCAGTT
Organism: Schistocerca americana; assembly: GCF_021461395.2. Taxonomy (NCBI): domain Eukaryota; kingdom Metazoa; phylum Arthropoda; class Insecta; order Orthoptera; family Acrididae; genus Schistocerca; species Schistocerca americana. The sequence continues at coordinate 473,935,447 of NC_060119.1, forward strand.
ACACTATGTCGGCGATTGCTGCGCAAACACTGCCTCCACGTACGCGTCCACCGTAATTACTCTACCATGCAAACATTTGGGGTTACACTCGTCTTGATTTAGCATGTTGGAAGGCAATCAAAACCATCAAGGATTTGCCTGAGTGGTTGAAACGACTGTCAGTAAAATTAGCAAGACGTTGACATAGCAGAGGAAAACAGAGAAACCAAATTTGACTTATACGGTGAACATTAAAACAGTGCGAGAAAACAATAATTTACAAAATGGAGCAGTTCAGTTATCTTCCACAAGATTGCGTTCTAAATCTTAAACAAGTTCCATTAGAAGAATGGAATCACATCATCGATACTACCTATCTAAAACTACAAAAAATTGCGATGGAGTATTTTGAGTTGTATAGCCATGTCGTGAGCATCTAAGATACTGTTTTCAATAACAGGATATGCTGCTTTTCATAGCGCAGTAGACAGAGCAGGAAATTTTTCTCAGTAATGTTAGTCTATCTACAAAAGAGGCGTGGAAGGGGTAATGTTAATTACTGCTTTGTTTATTAATTAGTAAGTATGGTAATAAATGCAACCTCTCACAGTCAACACACAAACGCCGAAATAGCGGCACGTCTTGAGATAATTGTTCGCGGAATAGAATATCAACTACAATCACGTAACGGTGGAAAGGCATGTGGATCAGACGTGGTACGTATGAGGGTCTACATGAATTGTGCGATACAACTTGTTCGTTTCTTGCATCAGTTTGTCGTAGGTCGTTAGAACAACGAAAGGTATCAGACAATTGGAATAAAAGCGTAGATCATTTATGTTTTCTAGAAGAATCGTGGGACAAATGCGCATAATTATAGACTCACGTCGTTGACGTCAGTATTAGAGTTATGGCAGTTGTTTTATGCTCGTGGATCATGACGAAATCTCGTCTACAACAATCAACCTTGGGTCTCATAAGCAGGGCTCTTGAGGAATGCGTAGCGTCGTATACAAAGGCGACAAGGTTGATGTGGTTGGTTATTTGGCTGGTTAGTTTATTCATTCGCTGGTCGTTTTATAGCACTGTGTAATTTTATTACAACAATAAAACCTAACACGTGGCGAATAAATGCCTCGTTAATTGAAAGACTATTACAACATTTATCCACATATCGTCACGAGCTATTGCACTCGCTGCAGTGACATTCATGTAATCAGAATTAGACCCTACAAGACTCTCCCTAATTAATTAGTTTATGACAGCCCCATGAATTGTTATCCTTGACTATATAATGGAATAACGGTTTAAAAGAACTAATTAAATCTAAACCAGACTTGGTGGACGATTCAGAAATACACTATTCAATAGTTCTTACCTGTAGAGTCATCTATAAGGGAAGCAAGTCGGTAACTGGGAGATATTTGCATAAAGTCTAATTCTTATTTAATATATGTAGATCTAGACAGCAAGATAAATTCTAATGCCACATTTTCTTGCAATAATGACATCAATAGCATGTTAGGTGCCTTAAAACATTCTGCTGATAAGAGACTTGAGTATTAGGGATGACGCTGTCACAGATTTCCGAAAGAATAAAAGTATCTTTTGTGCAGTTCATTCACATTAGCTTCGACAAATGGGTACCACACCTCTTGCTACCAGCATTTCTTAACACCCAAACACTTATGACTATAGGCTTTCTTTCTTCATATTCACAGTTATATGCTACACATCAAAAAGGTCTTGCGAATAAGGCTGACGTGAACGGCTTCCGAGAAGATTGACAGAACCTATTAAACCGCAGCGTTCCATCGTCATCGTGAAGGCATTCAAAGACTGTAACACTAGTCCCACCTCCCATTACATTGTACATAGCACATCACGAACTTGGTGCTCTCTAACGCTTCATCATTCCGTACATACTCGACACGGCAACCTTTGCTGCATTAGCACAGTGCTACAACTCTGCACTAGGCTTGTGAGTAACTGAACTATAGAGAAAAAGCTGCATCTCGCCCAACATGAGTTACCACCTATCTGCCCTTGATATTTCGTGGGGGAAAACCATCTCCATTGGCTGTCCTGGCGAAAAAACACTCGATTCTGGTTTTCAGTTGAACTTTTTGTGGCATCTCGAACAAGTTTCTCTGTGTGTAGTTCCCTCTTCCAGCTCTAAAGAGAGCAGCTGCAGTGCTCGAGAAACAGCAGACCGTGCCAGCTAGGAACGTGTCTGTACTCGGCCAGAGCAGAACTCACTTCGTCCAAGCAGATGTGCTCTGCCCTGGCACCTCTGAAAAACAATGGCTACCCTTCTCAGATAGTGCGTTTCGTCACGATGAGACCCACGCAAGGCCGTCTCGCTATGGAGACTCTTATTACATAGCCACGGTACGTGTTTTTGACATTCTGCGATCCTTATTTTGACTCTTGTTTAAATCACCAGCGTTGAGAGTGAAGTGCTGAATTTTAATGCCCGATACCTTATGCTCACCGCATAATGCAACGAAACTTCTTCTGTGGCTGCGTGCTGACATATATACACTATTTAGGTCTCACCTTATAATGCCGATACTACTCTGGTGCAGTTAATGTTGTGGCCACGGTGATGTGCGACGTGCAGATAATATGATCCCTGTGTTCAGGCGTACCCGTTACTATCTCATTTCTGGACAGCTATTTATATCTATACTCTGGGAAACATTATAAAGTACATGAAAAGAGTACCTTCTGTACACAATATTTGTTTTTTTCCATTCCAGTCACGGATTAAATGTAGGAAGAACGATTGCGTGCGTAAGTTTTGTGCATGCTATTTTTAATCCAACATAAACTTCACGATCTTTTTTTGGGGAGGAGGGGGGGCTAAAAAACCATTTATTCCACCACCCCCTGTTGAGAACCGATTCTTTGCTACACAAGTGTCCTCTGTACTGTCTCTTCCGTTGAAAAATATTTTTTTGCTACTTTCTTACCAATAAATCGAAGCCTGCCTTCGCTTTACCTACGATTTCGTTGTGATTCCACACAGTTGACACGATACTGTGTTGTTAGCAGCTACATAGTTTCATTAATGAATCTGTTGTATAGAACAGTTCACATTTCGTTTCCTTTGTTTTTCATCTTTACCCGGACGGAATGATCTTTCCATTCCCACGGGCCCATTAAAGTATTCAAAACAAAGCTATAACAATTCACATCGACTTTTTATAGGGGCATTGTTCACTCACGGCGGTTAAAAAAAAATCGTCTATCCTTACATTCAAACTGTAGTAAAACTGAACCCCAAGTAACCACAAATTTGTCACCTTGCTGTCGGTCTCATCAACTATCCTACCAACATAATTATTATAAACCAACCGGAGATTGGATGTTCCAGTAACAGCAAATTATTCCCAAATAGCCTTTCTTAAGTTTCTGTGTTACATTGGCGAAAACCAGATGGCAGTGTGCGTCTGAAGATTTTGCTAGAATGACCTGGATTTACAGGGGAAATTACAACATGTGTGCTGCACCATCAGAAATGCGTCGTCCATTTCATGACCTGATGTGTCATTTATCGCAAAATATAACGGCAGACACGAATCGGTGAAACGCGAATTATCTGTGTGGTGCCTGTGTTACTGGTCAGCATTTGTCATCTGCGCTTGATGACCTCTATTATAACATCATTCTGCGCAGGTAAATTGGTGACATTATGTCTTGATTTGCTCGTAAAGCACACATGTACAAGCTTTTGGGTAATTAACTCTTTATTATTATTATTATTATTATTATTATTATTATGCCATCGTACCATGGAGAGAAAGTTGCCTTTCCCCGTAAGAGACTATTATGTGAAAAAGCGTGAAAAATACAGTTATTTATCGTCACTGAACGATTTGTGGATAATTTTCCGTATACATATTTTCATTAACAGTATGTCTCCTCACTTAGGTCTTCTACTCTTCGTATCCACTCTTAAAACTACGTGATTAAAATTTTGTACCCGCGCCTTTCTCGGCAGGGCCTGAGTAACTAAAAACGTCCACCAGTCGCAGTACCTATTTGCCTCCTACTCTTCTTACCGAACTCCTCCTGCATACTTTTCCAAATAGTGGCGGCCCTGGGAGAAATTTTATTCTGGAGAAAGGTTAGCCACAACCAATGGATTGTGTACCTCGAAGCCGATACTCTTCTTTCGTATCAAACTGTGTATAAAACGCATCAAAATCTGAATCAGGATGTTCAGTACGATATTCCAGAAATCGATTCCTTCTTTCTCCTTTGGTCCCATCTCTCGGTGATAGCATCGAGGGAACTGCTAGGAAATGCTTAGTTGAAAAGCGCAGTGAATTTATTTTCTCTCTAGCAGCTTATGCTAAATTCTTGAACACTTACAGTATTATTATTTCTTACCATTCCTTCTTTTCCCATTACATTTGTCCGTAGATACCTCAGTCAAATATAAACGAGGTCGTTTTTCCCTTATTTTTGATAGCATGTTATTCCTCAACGCTTGTTTATGTGGACCTGAGTGGTTACCAGACTGCGTTAGCGTCACGCTATTGTTTCGTTAGAGAGTTGCTTGCCAGCTATCTTGATGTGACGTAGAAGTTCACGTGCCTGCTGAATAGCGCGTTATTATTCCGTTCTACGGCCACGAAGGTGTTGAAAATATCAACAAGCTTAGAACGGTGTAAAAGACTTCCCGAGTCACGAGGCGTAAGCACTGGATGGCGAGCCAGTAATGAAGCAACTCCATTAAAGAGCATTTAGTTAGCTACGATAGATAAGGTGCTAATTTTTAGGGTGGCAGGGCGGTGATTTATCCCCATTGGTGTTTCCTCCTTAGATTTTTTGCAGGGACATATCAATGTAGTACACTTTACTGCCGCACGCACCTGGGAATTATTGAACATACGTACTGCTTGAGCAAAAAGAATCATAACCTTTATGTGTGTAGCTTCTGATTAGTTCACGATGTATAAGCACACACTACTGTAATAATGTGAAGTAAATTGAAAGAATAAACACACTGGACATATCCAGGAAATTTTAAGTCGCGAAGAGGTTCGTTTAAATGATATTTCATTAATGAATTACCAAATTTTATGATTACGTTAAGTTATAATAACGTTAAAACGCATCGCGTTTCAAGTGGAATCACTTCGTCTTCAACCATACAATATGCAGTAGTAGTTCGTTTCTAGTAATTAAGCTTGACGTGCCCTACGTTCCTGCACAGTAATATATAGCTTGGGGAGATGGCCGGGATATTTTGTTAATATACCTACCGTAAGCATCCACATATATCTGGGATGTTTTGTTAGTATACCTACCGTAAGCATCCACATATATAATTCGCGAAGGAAAAATAAAAATGCAAAAGATTTGGTGCCAATGTCGAGGAAGTGTGATAGTCTTAAACGCACCACTTCACGAAGCAATGATATTTAGTCCTCAGGATAGGCTTGACACAGCTACATGATTTCCGCTGCTACCGAAACCGAATTACCGTGCGCTTTATCAGAGGGCAGCGCCAATTTATTTTGCCACTTGTAACGGCTTGCTGTGGTACTGTGGGTCGGGAGTTTCAATGTGTACCAGGACTGCAGACATGTCACCTGCTAACAGACAATAAGTTAATCATGTAACGTTATTTTTTCGAGGTGATGATTTATGACTACCCCTCAGATTTGCTTCAGTACCTCCCTGCGATAAACATTGTTTCGATATCTTATACCGTTTATTAACTGTTAAATGTATACATGTCACGTGAGGCGCAGTTTTTTGAGTGACTGTCATAGGTGGATATGCAGCCAACTATTGAGGTGACCTCCAGTTTTCTGAACGTCGTCGTATCGATTGTGTGTCAAGTGAATTTATCACCGTTGTCTCTTCTTTTATGTGGCAAGGAGTAATAAGCGTATACTGTGCTCATTTAATCGCACAGTGAAAGAGAAGAGACATGGACTAGCTGGCGGGACGACAGAATTAGCGAGTGGTTTGATCGTTTTGGAATGAACACTGTGTAATTAGGAGTGAAATCCGCGCCGGCCAACGCGTCCGATGCATCCAGGCTGGGGCCCGCTAATGAGAGATTTCCCGTTTCGCAAGGAAGACACAGCTGATTGAGACAATTGCGCTCGCCAAACTGGTGCCAGCCAGCCAGCAAGCAAGACGCATTTGAATGGCGGATGCGCCGAGCGATGGTCGCCCGCTGCTCCAGGCTCCGCCGCTGCGCGTCCCTGGTGAGTACACTGTCCAGCACCGTGCCTGGATGGCTACCTGGAGTCCGTCTGCGCCTTACGGCAAAACTGCCGTCTGGAGGGTCGAACGTTCGTCTGGAGCCGTAGTACTGTATAAAATTTTCTGCGCACCGTGGTTAACCAGAGAAACAAACACTCGACGTGTCTCCGAATTTACTCATCTTGGGCACGATTGCAGTACACAGTTATATGTAAGAAATTGTCTTCTGCTACTGTGCACGCGTCAAGCGTTGGAGAGAAATAGAGATTCAGAGTTTTACGAATCTCTTGAATAGCGTACGACAGCACCAGCCGTCCATCAGTGACGTTAGTGCATCCGGTTAAGGCGGTAGACGTCTGTCGATATTATGTCCATTTTCTTTTCTAATTTTCCTCGAAACACCTGTATCGCTGCAAGGCATCAAGGTCCTTTCTGAAAGAAATAATAATAATAAATAATAATGGCAGATTCGAGGCGAAGCGTAATCGACTTGTGATCAGGATGATTATCTGTATACCAATACTCTTTATCACGCATGTGCATTATGTACATTATTTGAAGTAGAAGTACCTTGGTATGACATCATTGCGATATGTGCATGAATTATCAATAAGTATATGTTCTTTTCATCACGATTCCTTGTTATAACTTTATTGCAACTCACCATGAATGTACCACTATGATTATCACTATTGTTATTGTTAGTTTCTGGAGAAACAAGATTTGTTGTAATGGTTCAAATGTTGGTGGAAGATTAGAAACAAAATGACGTGAGTCGAACGCAGTGCTGGAAGACTTATAGTCTGCCGCCTTAGTGTGAGATTCTGCTGGTCTGCGCTTTTTTTTCCCCCTCTGGCTTTTGGATATACCAATAGAGCCACTGTTTAGCGCTACTCTATGCGCCCGCAGTTGCACATTAAGAACGCTGGTTAGCTTACCAGTCGGTGCAGCAGTACTAGTATTAGCAATGTGTCGTGCGCACGCCTGCTGCATTGCAAACTTTCTCAAACGATTTAACAGAAACTATCCGGAAAAAAATATTTGATTCTTTCGTTACTTACAGCCTCGTATGCCAGGTTCATAGTGAACTGCCTATCTTCTCTGTAGCGCTCATAGTTCTGCGATGTTTCAGAATTACACAATCCACAACACGAAATTCAAGTTGTTTCCAAAGCAAAAAACTCGCTATGCGTTTACATTTCACGCATTTTATATCATACATTGCTGCGTATAAAAGCCAGCTAACATGCTGAATTTTTCTTTAGGAAGAGGTCTGTGTCGATCTCCAATCTCCAGAAGATGGTTTTTATGTAGCGCGCGAACAATACGGCGACAGTGAATCACTCATAACATCCCTCGTATCTTATAAATAGTTGAAGACATCGAAACAAGTTTTTTTTGCAAATGGTGCCGGTTGCGCTAACCAACGCTGCTGCTCGAAGACTCGTGCAAGTCTTGGGTGGTACTCGAAACGCTCGTAAAACTTGGACCTCGATTTCTCGAAAATGCTTGGGGAGAGGATAACGCCAGAGCAGCATTTGTCACATCTATGGATGTACTGCGAATAAGCGAAAATACATCGAAATCGCTTACCCGTTGGGTATATACTTCCTCCGTAAGTAAAGCTGACCTTAACCCAAAGGTTGGTTTGATCAAAGCAGTTTGTTTACTAAGCATGGTTCTGTTGGAGGTGGTATGCCTTCCTCCGATCTTTGGACTGACTTACCAAACCATTTACAGGGGGGCATTCAGCTTAAAGGGGACTCCGAGTTGCGATGCAGCTTGGCATTTCACGTGCTTATATCACTGCCAGAGGCAAAAGAAGTGAAAAATGCAAGGAATAATCCTACGACGTACTGAAAATCGAACTCCAAACCTTCGGATTTGTAATATGGAACTTATCAGCCGAGATACCGAACCACACCACAGTATGGATAACGGAACAAAATTGCTATATTGCTTTCACTTGTGCCTCAGTTCCTTTAACGATAATGTCAGTACTTGCGTTTTGGGACATTCATGCTACAGCAATTGTTGCAGGTCTTTTTTGGCATATTTTAATAAAGATGCATATCTCTAATGATGCAAAAAATTGTCTTGAGTGCTGTTAATTGTTTCCGATGCAGTTTGTATAATCACTTAACATTCAGTTTTTATGACAACGCATACTTTCCAGCTCGAAATTATTTTTGGTGTGTAAGACGTTTTTGCAATCGAAGGAGTGAGATAGAAAAAAAATTAATTCTCGTGGTGAGTTTATGTAAAACTGTGCTAAGCTGCTCGTATTTACTATACCACAGCTGATTCACAACTAAAAGTCCACTTTCGTGTAATGAGGAAGCTTAGGGTGCGAAGTTAAACACAAAAATGCTTTGACGTTTATCTTAGGCGAAATTTTACGTATTGAATTTGCTGCATACTGCGACTAATTCAAAATGAAGATAATGTGCTTATTTAGAGGAATTTAGCGTACATCAGATCATTAAAATGTTTTTACATTTTTCATAATGTGATATAATTTGAAGCATGAAGCCTAGGCTTTCTTTCACTGCTGTCTCACAGTAAAGAATATCCTTCTATCCCGCTACCTTCTTCATTTTTGCGTATCGTTGTATCACCACCGATTACATGCTGCCTTCCATACTGCCTACAGATAAAACACCCATATTGGTGAACGTCTGTTTCTGCTAAACCTCATAGCCTGCCGTAAAAGACTATAAAGTATTCACAAATATAAGAAACGCATTGGATCCCGCGATAAAGGTGCAAACAAGAACACACTACCTGACTTCATGTATCGTAGCGTAAGCTAAAAATCTTTACGTTGAATTACGCTCTGTATAGATTGGAGAGGTTATATCTAGTTCACTTTCTTATGTTTATCACGTAAATCATAAAAATGCCTCTGTTCGGCTTGTCCATTTTTTTACATTTTTTCATCGTCAGTCGGCAGCTTGAGCGTCACAGTCGTACGATGAACCCAGTTCAACGAAGACTGGGTAGTCAGCCATGAATTTATCGAAGGAACCATCCCAAGATTCAGTTGACGTGGTGTAAGGTAAGCCAAAAAACAAAATCGCGTGCTCTCCCAGTTCTGTTTGTTACCCAATGAACTACAATGCTGTTGCTAAGAACTTCTTTGTTTCGACAATCAGGATTCAAGTGATTTCATTGTGTACAAACTCATAAGCTTACGGACAGAACAAGAGTCTATTTCATCCAAACAGAATCGTCTTGAAGAGTCTTGGCAATAGCTGCAACTTGCTGAGACATGAACTAAACGAAAGTCCAGGTATAGGAAACATCGGTTTTCAACATCATCTGCTTTAAAACTGGCACACGTCAGCTAATCCTTCGCTTGCTGAAATTTACATGTTACAGGGATACTTCACACACTGCTTTTCCGTAGGGTCTGTGGCTACCAAGGAGTCGAAAATATAGCAGAAGAAAAAAATTATCACTATAAGCGACAGATCCGTCTCGTGAGAATTAGCAACTGTCTGGATATTTACTATAATTCCCAGTTACACGTTTAAATTAGATTTTGTTAAAACTTTTACGTAATTATACCTTCTGTAATTTTAACAAGACCCCTCTTTTTAAACTCCTGACTTTCTTCTCCCGCCCCCCCCCCCCCCCCCAAGCACACCACGCTTCCTTTTTCCCTCTCCCAATCACTTTCACTCCATTGCGCCCTCCCCCTTTCCTTCCGACATATACCTATTTAAAACATTGACCACAGCTGCAGAACAACACAGTACTCTAACGTGTGGTTCTCAACAGACAAGACAGGTTGCTGGCGCAACTACTTAGATAAATCCCAAATTTATGTACGATTCTTTTTTCTATTCATTGTAAAATATTGGCACATACTTAGTTTCACTTTGTTTCAGATCTGGAAATGATCCTGAGTGATCGAAACATATAATATAATTAAAAACTGCAGCTGAGACTGAACAACAAATGAAAATTTTCTTAAAAGTTATGTTTTGCGGTTAGAGAGGCTTCGAATTTGAAGGATAAAGCAAATGACTCGATGGACGGCATCATAAAAAAATGGATAAAAATAAAAGAGAGAGAGAGAGAGCTACTCTCCACATGGTGAAGAAAACGTAGCTCCCCAATACTGTTACAAGAGCAGTTGAAAATATGACGTTGTTCTGGAGAAATCATAAATCTCGAAGCAAGAGCGCGTAACCCAGTTTTCTTTCCGCACAAGAACAGTTCATTGACGTCAGCACAAGCAGAGAGAAACAAAATTTCATGCAATGTTTCGGACAATACAAACACGACTGCAAAAAAAAGAATTTCTTCCAGTTTTGGCTTTGAGTTTGATGTTCTGTTAATAAAAGAAATTGGTTTCTGATTGTGTGTGTGTGTGTGTGTGTGTGTGTGTGTGTGTGTGTGTGTGTGTGTGTGTGTGTTGTGTGCTCGCGCGCCCGCGCATGCATGCATGCATGTGCGCGTGCGCAGTGAGCGAGTAGAGAGAGCTTAACGGTCACAACGGGGAGTTGAAATGCTGGATTTCGTGACCCGAACCCTAAGTCCACCCATATGGATACGAATATTCATTGACGTTACAGCAAAGCCATGATGGAAAACCATTGATGTCACTGAGCGGACGTAGGTTCGAAATTGTGCAGATGACGGAGTTATCTACGAGTTTGCTCCGTTCGTACAGAACTCGTCACATCAGATAAGACTGGTGTAAGTGTTCTGCGTATCGTTGACGCAGAAGGAACCTATCAGACTTTCGAAACTCTTCGTTGTTTGGCATTATTTGTGCCTGGTGGTGTTGCAGTACAGCACGTGCCTGGAACCAGAGAGAACGCAGTATCGAATCCCGGCCGGACCAAGGATATTTTCGGCCCACCTTTAATCTAGCTTTCATCTCTCAAGGTTGCGAGGAGTCGCCCGTAGCGACAAGTGGTTCGGATTCCACGTTAAAGTATCGGTCCTTTTGCCTCGGTTGTGTAATTGGGGTAGGTTAGGGTTGCGCAAGTAGCCGACGTGGCTTTCGATTGAAGGGCTTTCACCAAGCTATTATTATTATTATTATTATTATTATTATTATTATTATTTGTGAAGGCTGACCGTAACTTCTCTTGGCAAGCTTCTCTGGAATCCGAAACTGAAGCTTAGCGTTTATACCGGCGTAATATAAAATATTCGAGCCTCAGGTTCATAATTTCAGCCTCCTTAATTTCTGCTCTGGTACTCGCCATTTCAGATACGCACGTAATTCATGTAAATTGCCCAGATTTAAATCATTGAAGTAGCGTCAGTTATTCCGCACCCCACCGCTCTCTCTCTCTCTCTCTCTCTCTCTCTCTCTCTCTCTCTCTCTCTCTCTCTCTCTCGCAGAGGCGCACGCACGTATTTTGAGTGGAAGAATGGTGCTTTTTTTATTACTGTTGAAAGTATTTATCTGCCTGAATTCAGAAACATTTTAAGGAAAGAGTGTAGCACTGATCTGGTCTAAGTTAATTCTTACAAACAGTAACAAAATAGCAATGACGCACTGTTAATGACGGTAATATCGCCGTTATTGGTTTCGAATGACAGATTCGTCATCAGATGGCCGTTCACGTATATTTTTTCATTGAAATTACGTTACATATAAGTCGTCGACTGTTCCTGGCTGTGGCGAAAGTTTCTTGGGGAGAACATGACAGGACGAATCTATATGATAAAAATGTGACTACTTATGAGCTTTTAACAGTTGTTCGTAGATGCTGTTTTACTTTTTATAAGAATAAACTTGTATCTTTGCTCAGCAGCGGTCTCACAATGTCAATTCAAAAAACTAGGAATACGAATTCTGTTCATGCGGAATAAGTACAGATTATTCCTCGAGGTTAGACTTCACAGTGAGTGCTGCTTCAACATCTGCTCAGGATGAATATAATGACTTTATCTGGGTATCTCCAATCGTTTGTGAACCAGAATAATTCAGGAGCCAGTCAGACGTAATGTGACCACAAGGAGTTCAGAGGGATGTCCATGCTTTGCCAAATAACTAATCGAAACTGATTTGCGTGCAGTCACTTTATCGTCTTGGTGTACGCTATGATTACTTTACCGTTAATAATAGTCCGAGCAGTGTGGAGCAGCAGGTAGCAGTGTATACGCAGCTGCACCTGGGTAGGTGGCGCAGTGACAACACACTGGCCCCGCATTCTGGAGGATGGCTGTCCAAATTCCCTTACGACCATCTAGAATTTGGTTTCCGTGCTTTTCCCTAAATCTATTAAGTGGAATTTCAGGTTGGTGCTTGTGAAAAGTACACGGCCAGTACCCTCCTCTATCCTTACCCGAATACGGGCATGTGCTCATGATTACGTTTCTCGTAGTATCTCCTTTAAATTGTACTTCGCAGCAAACGCATATACAGGGTATTTCTAAGTCTTTGCGTTAAACATCTAGGGGTGATAGATCACAACTTTTGTTACAAACAAAATGTCTACTGACGCTTCCCGGCTACACTAGCCGTCAAGTCGTGCCATACACCAGGCCCACCTACATCCACAGCATCAACTATGTACATGACAATTTCGCAATAATGGACATGTGGTACACACAGAGCTTTAGGTCAGGGGATGCCTCTTAATATCGTGTCGGACCTCCTTTTGTACGGTATTGTACAGCAACTCGACGTGGCTTGCACTCAACAAGTCGTTGGAAGTTACTTGCAGAAACAGTGATGCCTGCTGCCTCCGTAAGCGTCCACAGCTGCGAAAGTGTTGCAGGTGTAAAATTTTGTACATGAGCTGACATCTCGATTATGTCCCATAAATGTTCGGTGTGATTCACGTGGGGCGATCGGGATGGCCAAATATTCGCTCGAATTGCACAGAATGTTCTTTAGACCAACAGCGAACAATTGTAGCCCAGTGACATGGCGCATTGTCATCCATAAAAATTCCATCGTTGTTTGGGACCATGAAATCCATGAATGGCTGGAAATGGTCTCCAGGTAGCCGAACATAACCGTTTCCAGTCAGTGATCGGTTCAGCTTGATCAGTGGATCCAGTCCATGTAAACATATCCTACACCATTATGGAGCCGTCACCGTCTTGTGCAAACTTTCTTAAGAACGTGGGGTTTGCGCCACACTCGAACCGTATCATCAGCTCTTACCAACTGAAATCGGAACACATCCGACCAGGCCAGGGTTTTCCATCGTCTAGGGTCCAACTGTTGTTACGAACACAGAGACGCTGAAGGCAATGTCGTGAAGGCACTCGCCTCGGTCGTCTGCCGCCATAACCCATTAACGCCGATTTTCGCCGCACTGTTGATTTGTGCAGTTATTTCACCCAGTGTTACTTGTATGTTAGCACTGACATCTCTAAGCAAACGCTGCTGCTCACGGTCGTTAAGTGAAGACGACGGCCACTGCGTTACCCGTGGTGAGAAGTAATGCCTAACATTTGGTACCCTCGGCACACTCTTGACACTGTGAATCTCATAACATTGAATTCCCTAACGGTTTCCGAAAAGGAATGACCCATGTGTCTAGCTCCAACTACCATTCCGCGTTCAAAGTCTGTTAATTCCTGTCGTGCGGCCATAGTGAAGTCGGAAACTTGTTCCCATGAATCATGTAAGTACAAATGACAACTGTGCCAATACAGTGCCCTTTTGTAATTTGTGTGCACGATACCACCGTCATCTTTGTATGTGAATCTCACTTTTGTCGCCTCAGTGTCTTGTCCCGTACCATTAATGTGACAACCTCTCAGAAACCTGAATAACCACCATTTGCAGCGTGAATCCCTGCTAGACGTTCAGGAAGAGTGTCAATGAGGTTCTAGGAGGTACCGACTAGTATGTGGAGTCATGCTAACTCTAGTGCCGTGGACATCTGCACTCGGTTTCCCAGTTGACGTGAACAGCTAGATCGAGGTGGTCCCAGAGATTTTCGATTGGATTGAAATCCGGGGAGTTTTTTGGCCAGGGAAGTGCGGTAAAGTCATCCTAGTACCCTTCGAGCCACGCACGCACACTGCGAGCTGTGGCACTATGCATTGTCCTGCTGGTAGATGCCATCGTGCCGAGGAAAAAGGAACTGCATGTCAAGTTGCGGTATTGGCGTGAAAATCCCAGCTTTCGTTGCGTATGAACAGCAGTCAGCATGAGTGCGTGAATCAGGCGCCTACCGCGGAGGCTCATACGCAGCAACGTTCGCTGACTGGTCTTTGAGAAGACACTGTTGGTAGCCCCACTTGGTTCACTTGGGCGGTCGGTTCCTCAACAGTTACACGTCTGTTCGCCCGTACACACCTCTCCAGCTGTCATTCGCCACTGTGGTTTCCGCAGTACGACAACGACTGCACTGTTTTCCGCGTCCCCCGACGCGCGTTGTATACCCTTCACTGATAATGCTGCTAGTCGCCGTCTGTGAGTGGCTATTCCACGTTGACATAGAAGATAGGCGGTGGACGCATTAAAGTTGCTACACCATGTTCATACCATTATAAGCCTTAAAGTCTGCCAGATTACGACAAAATAGTCAGAACTAGTTGCAGTAAAATACAGTTTTACTGCAGCTTCGGTCGAAGAAAGACAGCAGCATACCGCCTTCAACGGGACCTTGAATAATGTTCAAACCAATTTTTGAGGTGATGACAGCTCTGCTTCGTAACAGCTTTTTGGCGGCACAGTAAAAATGTATTTCCGTAGCATCGGCTGGCCGTGGTGGCCGAGCGGTTCTAGGCACTTCAGTTTGGAACCGCGCGACCGCTACGGTCGCAGGTTCGAATCGTGCCTCGGGCATGGATGTGTGTGATGTCCTTAGGTTAGTTAGGTTTAAGTAGTTCTAAGTTCTACGGGACTGATGACCTAAGATGTTAAGTCCCATAGTGCTCAGAGCCATTTGACCCATTTGAACCTTAGTATCGCTAAAGGTACTTCTGAAACAGGTCATCATCCCGTCCTTCACCCATACTCTTCTAAATAGGCGTACATTCTGTCTCGAGTGACCAGGGGAATAAACTCGCGCTGTGGTGAAGTCACGGTACTCACATTTGGAAAGAGCCGACTCCATATATCAGTTCACCACTTAGTTTTCCTCAACTACCTGAGGCGAATGCCACAACATTGCCCTTGGAAGGGCGACGATCGCCTTTCTGCCCCATCCTTGGAACAGCACCCCCTAGTTTTATGCTCCGACCGTGGTGATTTCTTCTAATGAACTAGACGTAATTATTTCGTCCTTTCGGCCATACTCGCAGTGAGCCGACAGACCGAAGCTACGGCACTCGTCCCGTCGTTTTAAACCACACACAAACGTTATTAGCTGCGTAGCGACGCCTTTGCGAGTTTATTAAAGAAATCGCCGGATTCCATGATTATTTTTCCAAGTTAAAACCGCTATTTCTGTTAATTAAATTCCTCGCAGACGAATTTCAACTGCTTCTTCTACCACTGAGACCAAAAAGGATGAAGTCGACGGTAGAGTTTCGACAATTTTTAAAACGTATAGTGTGACCGGTATCGATACACTGTTGTGCCACAGACGATTTATTGGGCTATGAGTGCGAAGTGTGCCCTCGGTGCTCCATGCATCTATGGCGGGTTGTACGAAAGGCCAAACTCGCAGGGAATCTTGTAAATCACACCCTTGCGGAGTTTCGAGTCATCTTTGACGGAAACCAAAAGTGCTGTCGTCTTCGGTGGAGGGCGAAAAATCGCTCTGCCTCAGTTGTTAATTGTACCACTACGCGTTTCGTGACTCACCATCATCTTCTACATCTACATCCATACTCCGCAAGCCACCTGACTGTGTGTGGCGGAGGGTACTTTAAGTACCTCTATCGATTCTCCCTTCTGTTCCAGTCTCGTATTGTTCGTGGAAAGAAAGATTGTCGGTATGCCTCTGTGTGGGCTCTAATCTCTCTGATTTTATCCTCATGGTCTCTTCGCGAGATATACGTAGGAGGGAGCAATATACTGCTTGACTCCTCGCTGAAGGTATGTTCTCGAAACTTCAACAAAAGCCCGTACCGAGCTACTGAGCGTCTCTCCTGCAGAGTCTTCCACTGGAGTTTATCTATCATCTCCGTAACGCTTTCGCGATTACTAAATGATCCTGTAAGGAAGGGTGCCGCTCTCCGTTGTATCTTCTCTATCTCTTCTATCAACCCTATCTGGTACGGATCCCACACTGCTGAGCAGTATTCAAGCAGTGAGCGAACAAGCGCACTGTAACCTCCTTCCTTTGTTTTCGGATTGCATTTCCTTAGGATTCTTCCAATGAATCTCAGTCTGGCATCTGCTTTACCGACGATCAACTTTATATGATCATTCCATTTTAAATCACTCCTAATGCCTACTCCCAGATAATTTATGGAATTAACTGCTTCCAGTTGCTGACCTGCTATGTTGTAGCTAAATGATAACGAGTCTTTCTTTCTGTGTATTCGCAGCACATTACACTTGTCTACATTGAGATTTAATTGCCATTCCCTGCACCATGCGTCAGTTCGCTGCAGATCCTCCTTCATTTCAGTACAATTTTCCATTGTTACAACCTTTCGATATACTACAGCATCATCCGCAAAAAGCCTCAGTGAACTTCCGATTTCATCCACAAGGTCATTTATGTAAATCGTGAATAGAAACGGTCCTACGTCACTCCCCTGCGGCACACCTGAAATCACTCTTACTTCGGAAGACTTCTCTCCATTGAGAATGACATGCTGCGTTCTTAAGGCGAAGAGTTGTGTGGCTATGTTCTTGGTGAATTTTCTACCTGAAGATGATGGTGGCGTCCCTGTCTTTTCCGAGCAGTCTAAAAGTGACTGGCGTAAGTTTTTTTTTTCACCTAATTTCTAAGCAATGTATGTTTATTTTGGTAGGTAGTTGCACCACATAGAAGGAAAGCGTCTGTGAAATCCTAGTGGGTTGCGTATGACCCGATGGCGGCGTTTGCGTCAGAGACGCGTTATCTGGGAGGTCGCGGGCCCTTCTGTTCCAAACTGTGACGTCCGTCCGATAGAGAAAAGAGGAGGGCCTGTTTTATGCGTGCTCTGCGGGAACGGCGGCGCCCCGCGATGCGATGCGCCGCCCCGCCTCTGCTGTCGGCCGGACGGACAGACCGAGACCGCTACACGCGGCCGGGGTAGGAGCGCTCGCACGTCATCGCGTCCAGCCGTAGCGCACGTCCGAGCAGTGCGCCAGTTTCGTCCACGTCCGACGCACCTCCAGGCTCTGGCAGCGCAGACCGACTGCCGCCTATATGCTGCTCTTCGCCCCGCTGCGACGATTGTTGCTCCGTAGTAACGATGCGAATCAATCTCAATGTTGGCAACCTTATGGGGGCGTTTCCAGCGTTTTCATTGGTATGGACGTGCAAGCAGCAGACTAAGGTACTCGCAGCAGATCAACGTGTGTGTGTGTGTGTGTGTGTGTGTGTGTGTGTGTGTGTGTCCTCGGCCTTATTGTATAACATACCAGTAGCCGCTCCCGCACCCGATTCTTTAAAGAATTGAATTCCCGTGTGTAAAACGGCATATCTCCCGAATCATATGGCGTACAATGGCGTAATATTTTAGGCACGTTCGCTGGTATATGTGGATACTGGCTGCAAAATGTGTTGGGAATAGAGTTAGTGGCGAAGGAGTGATAAATCATAACGTCATTCCTGACTTGCAGTTTTACTGCGTGAACAGCGAAAGTGTAGTTAGCGATAATAATTTTTCCTTGAATCATTTTGTAGGGGGTGGCAGCGAGAAATGGTTTCGAAAAGAATTGAAATGATATGTAAGGTTTGTTGGAAGTCGCTAAATGTTCTGTCTCAATTATTGGATGAACTGTTTTCCGGATAATTTGCGCGCCTTGGGGTACGGTACACTGTTTTAAGTGTAGTACTTGCCTTATTGTGTTAAACTTTTAACTTAAGACCATAGCTCTTAACGAGTGGATTTTCACAACAATGTAAATTTTTAAATTCGACCGATAACTGTACGAAATACTGACAGTCATATTTTTGTTGCCCCTGCAAGCCGTTAAAAGGCAACTTTCAACTAGGACCTGCGCCGGGTTAGCCGTTCAGTAATGTAGATTAAAAATATAAACTATTTTTGACCCACGTTATGCTTACGGATGTTTAGCCGAGTCTTTGGTACCGTTTTTCCGCGTATGGAACTGGCCCGTTCGTCTAAATATCCAGAGAAATTGAATCAACAACTTTGCTGACTGGACGTCGTTAATCAGTCTCGCCGAGGAAACTTGAGAGTTAGTATCTTTGAGAAGTCATTATGGAGGATACGAGTTCGCCAATCACTTGTCTCGTCCCTGAAACACACTTTAAAATATTGTAGTCTTATATTACGAAAATTTAAATAACGTCGCCATCAAACTAATATATTCACTCACCATTATTCTCATTAGCAGTATGAATCTTGTTTGATGATGATGTTTTTAGGGTTCCGTGCCTCAATCTGTAACAACGGAACCCTTACAGGATCTCTTTGTTGTCCGTCTGTCCGACTTTTAAGGACCCTTTTTCTCAGGAACGAGTGGACGTATCAAGTTCAAATTTATGTCAGATATTAAGGTCTATGATTCCTTGGCGGTGTAAAAACTGTAAGCATCTAGGTCAGTGCAATTAAAAAATACAGTCGTTTATGTCACTATTTTAATACTTGAAAACTCATTCGTCTGAACACACAGAGTACTTACCGCTGACCTTGAATCATTAAATTTGGCAAAAAGCAAGGTTTCACAGCACAAGTAAAGGAAAAAAATCCGAAAAGTGTTAATTCGAAATTACATAACACGAAAAATATTTTTGTCCTTTTTTATCCGTCTGTCGGTCTGATAAGACTTTTTTTTCTATCTTTTCAGGAACGAATAAACGCGTGAAGTTAAGTTCAAATTTATGTCACATATTAAGGTCGATGGTCTCATGGCGGTGCAAGATTTTAAGCATCTAAATCAGTGGACCCGAATGTTGCGCCTTTTATTCACATATTTAGAAATTCGTAAACTCACTCATCAGAACCTATAGAGTACTTACTGTTGACCTAGAACCATGAAATTTGGCAAGAAGAAAGCTTTCAGAGTACAAGTAAAGGGAAAAACTCTGAAATTGTTAATTTTTCTTTTGCCATTTGTTATCCGATTTCAAACTTGAAATTAAGACATTCTTGAAAGTCTTGGAGTCTCTGAGACAGATATCATACCAGTATCAATGTCAATAGCAGGCAAAAATTGTCAATATCCTCGATTCCCGGAATGGATACAGTGTCTATGAACACATAATTAAATTCGTACGGAAACCTCAGTGCGCGTGTCCAACACGCACCTAGCCAATTTTTTGTTTTACTGTAACAACCATGTTTTCGTACTATTTCTATTTTTACGTGCGACTCGTTCCAGAATCCTGTCAAGCTGTAATGGCATGCGGGAGGACGTGTCAGATGCTAAGTCAGTCGCCAAAATCTCAAAGATTTCCCTTGTTCGCACCAGTCGGCACTTTTCCTTTGCGAAAAGTGTGTGGCGTTGTGTTTTAAGTACTTTGTCAGAGCATGTCTGAGAGTGTGCGTGAATGGTCGAGCAGGGTGTGCGCATACCCATGAATGTGCTTTCAATGCTGCGGAGTGGGAAAACGTACCGAAGATTAAAGATCTCTCTCTAGTGCCGTCACAAGCTGTTTGAGATAACAGCGTTGTCACTCCATGTGCACACTTTGCTTGACTGGGCTTAGGATATAATTCAGTGTCGTACTTATGTTCTTCGCGGCGTGGGGGGGAGGGGGGGGGATGAAAACTATGCTGGTGAACTGCCGAAGAATTTTAGTATGATGTGAAAATCAGTTATAATTATTCCAGTGTGTGTGAGGATTTTTTAGACACTTTCGGAAGTTTCGTTACAATCATTTATTTGCACGAATGGTGCACAAGCTTTTTGTGTGTGTGTGTGTGTGTGTGTGTGTGTGTGTGTGTGTGTGTGTGTCTTCTAGTCGGAAGTTGTGAACTGTTTGTTGGAGCCGCTGTCTGACGGTGTAAGACGTACAGTTTACTCCAATTACCAGTGCGAGCAGGAAGAGCTCTCCCTTCCGCAGGAACCATATCGGTGTGGTTTGCGGTGAAAGGCGTTGCGACAATTGACGACACTAGTGCGTCATTGGAGGGTCCTGTTCCCGGACGGCTTCTGCGCAAGCGGCATTGCGGTACTGTGCGGTTGCACCTGTGCGTGCCACTGCGAAACTTAATCCAAGCGTACAGCCGTGCCCTATCTGAAATACATGTCGGCACGCTGCTCAAATTTGTGCTGTAGCCTCCTTCCTTCTACCCCTCCCACCCACCAACTCGTTGTCTCAGGTTAGTAATGACGGTTCGAATATCTCCTCAAGCGCGGAAATAGGTCCAGTGAGCGATTAGTTACTGTACCCTTAAAATAAATTCCTGTGTGTGTGTGTGTGTGTGTGTGTGTGTGTGTGTGTGTGTGTGTGTGTGTCCGACATCAGACGGAGGAGCTGTGTGTGGCCGCATACACCCCATGCCGTTATTAGAGATTTTAGCATGTGTCGTATCCGTTTTTGGCGGAACTAAGCAAGTTAGGGGTAGCCTAGGAAGGAAGTAACGCAATTTAACACTTCAACTTGTGTGTCGATGCCAGTGACAGTATTGTGGGGACAGTTTGTCATCGCAAACACATCGTAAAACTGTCAGATGCATTGACGGATCACGCTCTTGCATCGCCCTGTATGAAATAACGGTAGTTTTCGTTGTTAGTTCTCTGGGAGAGAGCGTTGTAGTATATTAGTCATATATCTATCTGAAGGTGTGGTTTGGAGGAAAATGAGCCCAGTAATTCGCGTTGCGCTAATTGCACACCAAACTCGTGTTCTCACTTCACGCTGAGGTTCTTGGTGTAACAGGTGAGGATTTTAAGAACTCTAAGGTCGACAGTTCTGCAAGTTCACTTGCTCCGATAAATGTAGTCATGCTTCATCAAGGTGTAGCAGGGAAGAGGTATATCGGGATAAGTCTCACTGGCAGGCATCAGAGTGCAACACTTCGTTGCTGCACGGACGTCGAGCAAAAATATCTAAAATGGTCAGTCGATGCTCTACCGTTACTTTGTCAACTTTTAGTTTGTGTTCGTGCACAGCTTTCTGAGTAGATTGCGCAGACACAGCAGTCTGAAGTGCTACTGCTAAATGCCGTAACAACTTTCTCGGCCTTGTTACGATACACCACATACTAAAGTTTGAGGAACGGGATGGAGCCATTTTGTTTGTTCACGGATTGAAAAGCACTTGGCGCTGACTTCAGTTGAGGATTCAAATAGTTCTGTATTTCACAGTGCTGCTGGTGCCATGGGAAATGTATCAGTCGTGTGATATGCGTTGTAATTCCTATTGTTTTACCCATGTACATTATAAGGGATACAATCAGGTTTGAATCGAATCCTTGCGGAAGGCACATTCATACTACCAAGTTTGAATCGGTTTCATTTTCTCGTGGTATTGTCATGCGTAATAATATAGAACACCTGGCTGCTTCCTACTCATTTGTTGATTTTTCATTAAATTAAACCGCGTAAGCTTTTAATTTAAACGCCAGCTCGTCCATGATTGATAAGCATTTTCGCTGTTTCCGGAGTCAAACTTTCATCTTACACCAGTCCTTATGTTGCTTGTCGAACCCGGGCACTAGTACGGAGCCGCGCGGGGTAGCCATGAGGTTTGGGGCGCCTCGCCACGGTTCGCGCGGCTCCCCCCGTCGGAGGTTAGTGTCGTCCTCCCTCGTGTGTGTGTGTGTGTGTGTGTGTGTGTGTGTGTGTGTGTGTGTGTGTGCGTGCGTGCGTGTACGCGCGCGTGTGTCGTCTTTAGCGTAAGTTAGTTTAAGTTAGATTAAGTGGTGTGTCGGCCAAGGAGCCGATGACCTCAGCAGTTCGGTCCCATAGGAACTTACCACAAATTTCACTAGTCCGGAATGAATTAAGTCGTATGCAGGTAAAGCTCTAACTAGGAGATCAATTTAAACAGAACTCAGTCTGACAGTGCCTCGCTCCTGCCCCTCCACTTTCCACTACATCTTTCCTGCTGGTCTGTCGCTCTGTGTTTTGCAGAAGGAATGTATGTTTGAGCCCTTCAGCCTTTCGTTAGCCACACTTTCCTTCTACATTGCGCTTCACTGCCATTTACTTTTTTATATAATTAATTTATACACTGGACGAATGTAAAATAATCACGGCCTTTCTTCACTTGTAAGATGCAACAGTTTGTTTTATTGACTAAACCGAAATATTATCTTTCTTTCTATTAATGATAAAATAAATTTACTTGCTTGAATTTAAAATTTCTTCGTTAGACGTAAAGTATTTCCGCGATCTTGTGTTCATAATTTTTATTAATATAAGCAACTTTACTATTCTACATTAAGATTTCTTCTTTGAATAATACTATGAGATCATCGGGCCTCCTCTACCATCCAGTGATTAACAGTATGTATACTAAAGTACCTACAACTTAATTTGCATAACATGCAAAATACTGAATTATACGTCTTGAGGCGGTTTTTATTACTGTGTAAAGTAAAATTTTGTCGCTCCGTTCTTACTGAAAGAGGCAATGCATGTATTCTTGAGCTAAGTACTACTGGTACCATGTTATTAGGCAGTCTAGCTAGCACTCCGTCTTCAGGCCACAAGTGGTCCATCGGGACCATCCGACCGCCTTGTCATCTTGAGTTGAGGATGCGGTTTTCTTTGACCGGAGCCGCTACTATTCGGTCGAGTAGCTCCTCATTTGACATCACGAGGCTGAGTGCACCCCGAAAAAATGGCAACAGCGCATGGCGGCTGTATGGTCACCCATCCAAGTGCCGGCCACGCCCGACAGCGCTTAACTTCGGTGATCTCACGGTAAGCGGTGTATCCACTGGGGCAAGGCCGTTGACCGTTATTAGGCAGTGGCTGAGCGATGCTCGGCTGTTTCCTCTCTCGCTGGAGTCGTAGTCCAGCCGAGCTGAGAGAGGCTGCGCGCCGGCGAGGAAAGCCGCTCAGTGGCGCGTGGGAGCAGCGCGCCTCCTGTGACGTCAATGGCGGCGGGAAAGCGCGTTCCAGCGCCCGGCGACGCTCCCCTTCTGGGGACCCACCACCACCACTTTCCAGCCAAGCAAGCACCTGAAGACGAAAACGAACTTCGGAAACGGTTCTTCGCTGTCTTGTTTACGTGTTAAGGCCCGAATTGGAGAGCTGAAACACTTGTGCGGAGTGAAGCTTCTGTGGGAGACATTTCTGCGGAGCGCGGGGTTCTTGCTGGGATGTGCGGCTTTTCGCAGGTGGTTGTGGTGACAGATTGATCTGTAGCTTAGCCAGAGATCTAGATTATGTTGGTAGGTGATTGTTTAGCTGTGAATTAGCGAGGACTACGAAATTTAGGATACATTGGAATGTGATAGTTTATTTGAAAGTTGACAAAGGCAACGAATGTGAAGGAAAGAAACAACTGAAGTGTTCTGGGCTCCGCAGAAATGTTAACACATTCCATATCCGGCCGCGCGGGGTAGCGTCGCCGTCTATGGCGTCTTTCAGCAGTTTGGTCCCTTAAGACCTTACCACAAACTTCCAATTTTTTTTCTATATCCGCACAAGTGTCGCTCCGCGCAACGGTCACAAATTACTGGATCGGTTATGTTAGCCCGATCAGCTATCGACGTTTCAGTTGTCCACATCTACTGCTATGCAAGTCACTGTGAAGTGCATGGCAGAGGCTACTTCCCGTCGCACCAGTTTATAGTTCGTCTTCCCCTCCAATTCGCGTGAGGAGCATGGGAAGAATGATTGCTTAAGCCGCATCCCCTAATGAATTATTATAATCTTGCATTCGCGATACATACTGAAGCAGTCCGTAGAGGGTTGTAGTGTATTGCTACATTCCTAACTTAAAGCTAGCTCTTGAAACTTTGAAAGAAGGCTTTCGCAGGTTACTTTGCGGCATTGCAGGTTTTTCAGAATCTCTTTGACAGTCTCTCAGGGGTCGAAGAAACGTGCGACCATTCGTGCTGTCGTCCTTTGTATACGTTCACTATCCTATATCATACGGGTCGCACAAACTTGAGCAGTATTCTAGGATGGACGGCACGAATGTTTCGTGAGCATTTTCTTAATATCTTGCTGATGAACTGATTTCGACCACCTGCTTTACTTAGAGCTGATCATTACATTTCATAACCTTACACAAATTGTTGTAACCAGTACCGTACGTGTATGGAGACGTAATCATACCCACCTACTCTACCGATTTAGGCAGGAGACTCCATATTTTCCACTTTTCTCCAGCCTCCAGATTGTACCATTATTTTCCCGTTTTTTAAAATAGTTATTGTTAACCTAATACATTTGTTTTGAACACCCGCCATTTCAGTTTTGCTAAATGGTCAGAAGTCTTGTGCTCATTCAAAAATGGTTCAAATGGCTCTGAGCACTGTGGGACTTAACATCTATGGTCATCAGTCCCCTAGAACTTAGAACTACTTAAACCTAACTAACCTAAGGACATCACACAACACCCAGTCATCACGAGGCAGAGAAAATCCCTGACCCCGCCGGGAGTCGAACCCGGGAACCCGGGCGTGGGAAGCGAGAACGCTACCGCTCGACCACGAGCTGCGGACTCTTGTGCTCATTAATCATTGTTATTCAATATACGTATTGCCGCGCATTTTGTTGAGTGTCTACTCGTATTGTGCTCTGGTTGGATTTGTTTGTTTGTTGTCATTATGCTTAAGCGCAGTCGCTTATTATTCAATGTTTTTATAGTCGGTCTAAATCTTTAGAATGAATGTTTGAGATTGTTATTTTGTTACCGGAATCCCGAAAAGACTTTATTTTTGTATAAGCGGTCATTTCGCAACCACCATAATCGTAATATTCGTAGTATTAAGAAGTTGAAATGAGATGATTAAAACTTATGGTCGAAGTGTTATGACGGAAATAAATAGGTAAACTGTTTTCTGTGCACCACGGACCAGTCCGCTATAGGTAAGTGGTTGCCTTTTCCTTATATTACGAATCAACATTTTGCGATAGTCTCAGTGAAGTCATTTTCGTTTTTATAGATGTTGTATTGCTTTGTGACGTGATAGGGAAAGACACATCAGTTGTCTTGAGATTATAGTAAAACTGAGCCGCGGTTTTTTGTCATTTGCACCTCCAGATTTTTAAAACTGAATCTCTCGATTTTTGAAAGTTGGAATCTGTGCGTAACGATTATGTGCTTTTGTGTCCACCGCGCAACACACAAAAATTGGTTTCTAATCGGCAACAACTTTATTTGTATGAGTTGACTGATTCCAGTTGACTCATTGATTTTGTAGGCCTAGGATACTACTGGTTTGCTGTTTATGGAGTACATAATTTTACACTTTTGTACAGTGAAAGCAAGGCCTCTTTGATCTCTTTATCTTATCAAGATCGGACGAAATATTTTTTAAGCTTTCTCCATACGATATTTCAACATAGATAATTGCATCAAGTGCGAAAAATCTCAGATTATAAATCCTAGTCATTGAAATAAAATATTGTCAATTTTTTGCTACGGTCGCAGGTTCGAATCCTGCCTCGGGCATGGGTGTGTGTGATGTCCTTAGGTTAGTTAGGTTTAAGTAGTTCTAAGTTCTAGGGGACTGATGACCACAGCAGTTGAGTCCCATAGTGCTCAGAGCCATTTTTGTCAATTTTTAGCACAAATTGCCCATGGAAATCAGCTGTTCTGATGGCCGTTTCTCTTCAGTTAAATATCTCTCTTTGTCTTACGCTGCAGTTACTCCGTCAAGTTCAGCCGACAATTATAAAAAACTAGTTTCAACCTGATAAAATGGCTGAGTGTTTGCAATGGAGTGAAAATTGATTCTGAAAGAGGAAATCCAGCAGCTAGGACCTCATTTCCAAAATCGGTATTGCAGTGTTTAGACGACGTGTCCGAAGCGGCATTGGGAAATGGGTTTACAAAAACCGAGTTTGGACTCCTCTTGTAAATGTAGCATCTGAAACGTAATGTTATAGTGTGTGCCACTCCATTGTGCTACGACCTTGCCTTACCCATTATGTAACGGTTGTCGGATGGCCTCCGGTTATATGAATATACGGTTACACAGGAATTTAACGAGTCGACTTCCATGATTTTACCTTAAAGTGGATGTTACAACTACTTTAACGTACTAGGCGTCAAAGGTGAGACAGACCTGGATCAAATTCAGTCATTAGACTGACGACTATTGACCTCGTGCAGCAGTCTACTTGAGTGTGTCTTTTAGGACCTTCTGCACAATACTGTCTACGCAAATGCTGAGCTAATTCCGCATCTCCGACTCAGAAGCACATTCCATGAAAATATGAACAGCTGCACAGCAAGGCTATTTCACTGATAGATGGCGTACGCCATTTTTCTATTTGGGTAATTGCCGACAAGAAAAGCACCCAGCTACGGATTAGCTCTGCTACAGCTGTCAAACTTACTTAAACCACTGAAATTGTGTCTAATGATCTTTCCGGAACCTGTGATCATTTCACGAAATAAAATTTCTGTTGTAGACTAAAACTAATTAAAAAAAGTCTAATTTGCTGGTCGCTGTATGAACCAATAGTGTCGGCAGTATGTGAATTTTCTGCATTGAAAATGGAGCTATAATGCCCTAAAACTGGTATAAAAAGAAACAAATTTAGTAGCTGCGTGGTGAAAAGCAACTTTTTCTCCTCCACAGTGTGTTCTTAGATATTGAAAAGTCGTGTGTTTTTCGCCATTTCCCCTTTCAAATAAATGCACTTCTTCAGCTTTTTCCCTATACATAGGTTACATCGATTTCTGTAAATGAGAATTAATAAAATATGTAATAGTTATTTAATAATGTAACACTGTTTGCAAACATGAGTGTTTCAAGTCGCTCTAAAAAAAATACCGAAATTATCATCGAATTGAATGACCTTCTTTCCCACATTTCTTCTCTCGTATTTATAATGTTCCAACTCTTTTTTTAAAAAAATTCGGAACCATCTATTTTTGATGAGATTGGCGCGTTAACTGGCAGAAGTTTCTCGTTAACAGAGCCTGCCACACGCGAGCTAAAACTGAGAAAGAGGAGAATTAGAGGTTAAGTAAAGTAATAACGATTAGGAGGCCGGAAGGAGTTTAGAGTCCCGTTCCTCCGGGTCATGAGGCCAGTTTTCTTGGTCCTAGCAATAGGGAACGATTGGCAAGAACCGGGGAAAGAAGTACAGTAGAAGAAGAATGGGTAGCTTTGAGAGATGAAATAGTGAAGGCAGCAGAGGATCAAGTAGGTAAAAAGACGAGGACTAGTAGAAATTCTTGCGTAACAGAAGATATATTGAATTTAATTGATGAAAGGAGAAAATATAAAAATGCAGCAAATGAAGCAGACAAAAGGAATACAAACGTCTCAAAAATGAGATCGAAGGGAGTGCAAAATGGCTAAACAGGGATTTCTAGAAGACAAATGTAAGGATGTAGAGGCATATATCACTAAGGGTAAGACAGATACTGCCTACAGGAAAATTAAAGAGACCTTTGGAGAAAAGAGAACCACTTGCATGAATATCAAGAGCTCAGATGGAAACCCAGTGCTAAGCAAAGAAGGTAAAGCAGAAAGGTGGAAGGCGTATATTGAGGGTCTATACAAGGGCGATGTACTTGAGGACAACATTATGGAAATGGAAGAGGAAGTAGATGCAGATGAAATGGGAGATATGATACTGCGAGAAGAATTTGACAGAGCACTGAAAGACCTAAGTCGAAACAAGGCCCCGGGAGTAGACAACATTCCGTTGGAACTACTGATGGCCTTGGGAGAGCCAGTCCTGACAAAACTCTACCATCTGGTGAGAAAGATGTATGAGACAGGCGAAATACCCTCATACTTCAAGAAAAATATAATAATTCCAATCCCAAAGAAAGCAGGTGTCGACAGATGCGAAAATTTCCGAACTATTAGTTTAATAAGTCACAGCTGCAAAATACTAACACGAATTCTTTGCTGACGAATGGAAAACTCTTAGAAGCCAACCTCGGGGATGATCCATTTGGATTCCGTAGAAATGTTGGAACACGTGAGGCAATACTGACCTTTACAATATAGATTAAGGAAAGCCAAACCTATATTTCTAGCATTTGTAGACTTACAGAAAGCTTTTGACAATGTTGACTGGAATATTCTCTTTCAAATTCTGAAGGTGGCAGGGGTGAAATACAGGGAGCGAAAGGCTATTTACAGTTTGTATAGAAACCACGTGGCAGGTATAAGAGTCGAGGGCCACGAAAGGGAAGCAGTGGTTGGGAAGGGAGTGAGACAGGGTTGTTGCCTATCGCCGATGTTATTCAATCTGTATATTGAGTAAGCAGTAAAGGAAACAATGGAAAAAAATCGGAGTGAGAATTAAAATCCATGGAGAGGAAATAAAAACTTCGAGGTTTTTCGATGACATTGTAATTCTGTCAGAGACAGCAGAGTACCTAGAAGAGCAGTTGAACGGAATGGACAGTGTCTTGAAAGGAGGGTTTAAGGTGAATATGAACAAAAGCAAAACGAGGACAATGAAATGTAGTCGAATTAAATCGGGTGGTGCTGAGCGAATTAAATAAGGAAATGACACACTTAAAGTAGTAGATGAGTTTTGCTGTTTGGGGAACAAAATAACTGATGATGGT
This sequence comes from Schistocerca americana, assembly GCF_021461395.2. Classification (NCBI taxonomy): domain Eukaryota; kingdom Metazoa; phylum Arthropoda; class Insecta; order Orthoptera; family Acrididae; genus Schistocerca; species Schistocerca americana. The sequence goes on from NC_060119.1 coordinate 473,964,339, forward strand.
CGAAGTAGACAGGATATGAAATATAAACTGGCAATGGCAGGGAAAGCGTTTCTGAAGAAGAGAAATTTGTTAACGTCGTATACAGATTTAAGTGTCAGGAAGTCTTTTCTGAAAGTATTTGTATGGAGTGTAGCCATGTATGGAAGTGAAACATGGACAATAAATAGTATAGAGAAGAAGAGAATAGAAGCTTTCTAATTGTGATGTTGAAGATTAGATGGGTAGATCACATAAGCAATGAGGAGGTACTGAATAGAATTGGGGGAAGAGGAGCTTGTGGAACAACTTGACTAGAAGAAGGGATCGGTTGGTAGGACATGTTCTGAGGCTTCAAGGGATCACTAATTCAGTATTGGAAGGCAGCGTGGAGGATAAAAATCGTAGAGGGAGACCGAGAGATGAATGCACTAAGCAGATTCAGAAGGATGTAGGTTGCAGTAGATACTGGGAGATGAAGCTTGCACAGCACAGAGTAGCATAGAGAGCTGCATGTTAACAGTCTCTGGACTGAAGACAACAACAACAACAACAACAATAACAACAACACCCATATCATTATGAGTGCGTTAAGTACCGAGGAGGAATTCACGTCTGGCCTCTTTAGTAGTGGAATCGTATCAGACAGCGAATCGCGACACTGCCCCGTCCAGAGCGGATTGACCTTCTGCCTCTGGCAGAACTGCTAGTGTTCCCCCCACTCCCTTCTCCCATATTCTTTACGGCAGCTACTGTTTTAGTATGATGTACAATAAAGAACAGATTTTATTTGATCATGGTAAATTGTTAATAATGCATAAGTTATTAATTAGAAATAAAAGACAAGGGGTCAGAATTTAAGAGTTGAGAAAGTATTTCTTTTGAGGAATTGTGTTTTCATTTTAATTTTACATAGCGGTTCCTTGCTTTGAGCGAAGTGAACTTAGTTATTACGTCATTTAAGTCAAGTTGAGCAAATGTGTAGGACTCAACCGACAGTGGAGCTAAATTTGACTGTCACCTTTCATCGATACTCGACCTTAAGTATTTTTTTTTCTCGTCTCTGATTGTTTAAAACTGCTTTCACAATATACTGCTTTCCACTGTCATAAATATCCTGAAAGCTATTTCATGGTTTGGATAGGTATATCTTATCCTTTACTTTGAAAAGCCTTTCATAATACCCTAATGGCATGCCGAGTGAACAATACTAGTCGTCAGCTTTTTCACATGGAACTGTAAAGTAAATATTTCGGCAGCTAGCTCCGCTGTACCTATATCTCTGCTATGTTTTGCAGCAATATCATGTGCACATTTTTCAAGATGAGCTACAGATCTTTTTCCTACTGGAAATTAGCCTTATGAAATTGGGTGATATATGTGAGATCAATTTACACATTGAATTATTATTCCCTCAGATATTTCGAAGCGCTCTAGCTCAAACCGTCTCGGTCCTCTTCTCAGCCTATGCAAAACGGCAAAACTCGAAATCTTCGGTCAAAGAACATATTTGCTTCAGTAGCCGCTCACCGATGACGACAACAATGCCGAAAAACATGATTTTGATAAATACGTGTTCAAATTTCGATAAGTATATATCATATAAAAAAAGGGAGAAATCTTAAAACTTAGGGGATATCATCGATGCCTGGTCGATAATAACTATCGCCCCGGCTAGTGGATGGCCTCTTTCTGCTACTTTGACCTGATAAGCCTTCATTTTCGTCCTCAGAGCCCTTTTCGTCGCTGAGCGCACCGCCGATGGCGTCTCTGTTTTCACAGAATTGGCGCATTTTATCGCCGATTTTGATTTGAAAGGCACTAGTCACGTGCATTAATGCGGTATGGCCTACATTTAATTTTCATACGGCCAAATTTGAAGTAATGTTGACAATTTCGCTTCGGCTGGATTGTATTTTTGGAGCGTATCTCCAAATAAACTTGCGGTCACACTTTGAGTAAAACTGCCCAAACAACGCTCCAGCAAAATCAAGTTTGCTCAAATCGGTTATAAATAGGGGTGATGGCATCGGTTATAACGTGTGGCAATGACGTTTAGTGTTGTGCACGCTCGGCTTCAAACGCTCACAGTATCGTTACTTTTTGACGTTCGCGCATAATATTTTGGGGAATAGTTCTTCAGTACATATATATAGTCTTATTCCGTAATAAAAAAAATCGGGTTGTTTCGACCGTCACTGTCGTTTTCCCTTAACAACCATCAGTACTTTGGGATCGGAGGCCAACTTATCCCATCCTTACCACAGTTAGTCCATTGGTGGCTCGTAACATACTAATTTATGTAGGTTACTAATTAATAATAAGATCGCTACATATACGGCAGTAGGTGCCGCCTCAGAACGTCAGAATTGGCTTTTGAGCAAAAAGGTTTGATGATCACGGAGTTGAACCTTTGCGCGGGGGATGAGCGGTGAGGGGAAGGCAGCGCCGAGTCCTTCCCTCAGTACTGGCGCAGTTGCCCGTGTTTTATGCTTGTGCGAAGGTAGAACTGACACACTCGAAAGTATTGGCAACGCTCGAAGACAAATGAATATCTTTAAACTAACGCCGACATTTTCCGCCAGTGGCAGCACCAATAAAAAAGTCAATTTGTCGTGACCAAACTTGTGCGTATTCCTCTCGGTTAATTCTTAAACCGTCTTCTTCTTAGTCCCCCCACCTCTCTCTCTCTCTCTCTCTCTCTCTCTCTCTCTCTCTCTCTGGTCAATTTCCGCGCCCTTGTCTGGAGCCTATCTCGTCACCCCTTCTGTTCGGCCCTGGCGCCGTCCTCTCGAGAGCTGTGCGTTGTCGCGCCCTGTCTGGTACAGCTGGCGGTCGGCGAGGCCAGCTTATCGTTATGGCTGCGGCACCGGCGCAGCAGCGGCGCGAGCGCGCAGCCCGCCTGTACGCGCTTCCGGCGGCTGCCTTATCGGCGCGGAGGCCGGACGAGTGTCCTGCGGCGCGCCATCGACATTTCCGGCGACCACGTACCCTAGCTGGCAGTGCGGCGGTGATTCAAAACGTTTCGTCAGCACCCTTTGACGCACGCTGGCCGGGAAGCCGCGTGCGTTCCTCGAAACTTTCGTACAGCCGTCAGCGACAAAGCTGCGTAAGCTTCTGGCTGCCCGTTAAGTGTGTGCTAACTGCCACGCATGAACTGCTGTGAGCGACACCTCACTATCACCCCAAGCCTAATTAGTTTCCTTTCACTTGTGTCTAACTTGTTGGGAGAATCTGTAATCGCTTGCGAATGTCAGGCGGCCCGCCTTAGGTACGGGAGGGGGGTACATGAACCTCCACTTTCTAACTTAATGCAATATAGCTTGTTACACTCCTGCACACTTTGCTGTCAGTTTTCTGTTGTTTTACACTACTGGCCATTAAAACTGCTACACCAAGAAGAAATGCAGATGATAATCGGGTATTCATTGGACAAATATATTATACTAGAACTGGCATGTAATTAGATTTTCACGCAATTTGGGTACATAGATCCTGAGAAATCAGTACCCAGAACAACCACCTCTGGCCGTAATAACGGCCTTAATACGCCTGGGCATTGAGTCAAACAGAGCTTGGATTGCGTGTACAGGTACACCTGCCCATGCAGCTTCAACACGATACCGCAGTTCATAAAGAGTAGTGACTGGCGTATTGTGACGAGCCAGTTGCTCGGCCACCATTGACCAGACGTTTTCAGTTGGTGAGAGATCTGGAGAATGTGCTGGCCAGGGCAGCAGTCGAACATTTTCTGTATCCAGAAAGGCCCGTACAGGACCTGCAACATGCGGTCGTGCATTATCCTGCTGAAATGTAGGGTTTCACAGGGATCGAATGAAGGGTAGAGCCACGGGTCGTAACACATCTGAAATGTAGCGTCCACTGTTCAAAGTACCGTCAATGCGAACAAGAGGTGACCGAGAAGTGCAACCAATGGCACCGCATACTATCACGCCGGGTGATACACCAGTATGGCGATGACGGATACACGCTTCCAATATGCGTTCACCGTGATGTCGTCAAAAACGGATGCAACCATCGTGATGCTGTAAACAGAACCTGGATTCATCAGAAAAAATGACGTTTTGCCATTCGTGCACCCAGGTTCGTCGTTGAGTACACCATCGCAGGCGCTCCTGTCTGTGATGCAGCGTCAAGGGTAACCGCAGGCATGGTCTCCGAGCTGATAGTCCATGCTGCTGCAAACGTCGTCAAACCGTTCGTGCAGATGGTTGTCGTCTTGCAAACGTCCCCATCTGTTGACTCAGCGATCGACACGTGGCTGCACGATCCGTTACAGCCATGAGGATAAGAATGCCTGTCATCTCCACTGCTAGTGATACGAGGCCGTTGGGGTCCAACACGGCGTTCCGTATTACCCTCCTGAACCCACCGATTCCATATTCTGCCAACAGTAATTGGATCTCGACCAACGCGAGCAGCAATGTCGCGATACGATAAACCACAATCGCGATAGGCTACAATCCGACCTTTATCAAAGTCGGAAACGTGATGGTACTCATTTCTCCTCCTTACACGAGGCACCACAACAACGTTTCACCAGGCAACGCCGGTCAACTGCTGTTTGTGTATGAGAAATCGGTTGGAAACTTTTGTCATGTCAGCAAGTTGTAGGGTCGCCACCGGCGCCAACCTTGTGTGAATGCTCTGAAAAGCTAATCATTTGCATATCACAGCATCTTCTTCCTGGCGGGTAAATTTCGCGTCTGTAGCACGTCATCTTCGTCGTGTAGCAATTTTAATGGCCAGTAGTGTGAAAAGCGCGGCTTGGCGCCACTCTTACTACCAATCTTGTGTCCATTATAATCCGTATTAACCGAAGTTCAAGGATCTGGATGATACCCATTAAAGGTTGGTATTTAAATGGCGAAAACAATTGTAGCTTAGACACTTCGATCTAATATGCTGCGGGCTTCAATAAAATCATCGTCCGCCAAAATAACATAAATGAGAATACAGTGTGGAACACTAGGAGTAATTGACAACCCAACATGAATTGCAGTTAATTTACCCAGGTTTCTAGTGCGATCACTGGTCAATCCTAGTGTTTTAATGTGTCAGTTGTCACTTGTTACACGTATGGTAATGTTTGTTGATGGGAGAAATGCCGAGTTACACTTACACTGTAGGTCTCCCTGTATCTGGCTGGGTAAGTCACTTCATAGGTCGGAGGAAGGCAGCGACGTAATACCTCCAACAGGACGATGCCTAGTAAAGCACTGCGGAGTTCAAAACAATCTTCAGGTTGACGACTGATGTACTTATCACTTTCATAAGCGGGAGAGCGATCCTGTCTGTCAGCTAAGTAACTCTCTCATATACATATAAGTGTTGCTTAGCTGGCAGATAGGAAGCGTCACGTGGCCTATTCCTCTCGCATAACATCGAGGGAGCCGCCGAACTTAATGCCTCCACTTAACGCAGAGATTGGACGGCCAACACATCCTCTCTCCCTGAGATAGTCGGACACAGTTTGTTGGGCAGTGTCCAACATGTACTCTCACTGCTGGCCAAAACGTATTGACGAAAATTCCTTCCCAGACTAGGGTCCTAAGTAGCCACAACAGGGTCGAGTAATATTATGCTACGTGCGTTAAGGACCTCTGTTACGGAGGCGACTATACGCGCTGTCAGAAGGAATCTCAGCGAGGTGGTGTATGGGGGTAGATGAATCGATGGAAATCGAGCTATACTGACCGGTATTTATTTCTTTCTATTCCACTAGTAAGCAACACTGTGTTTAGCGAGTCTGCGTCCACGAAAGGGAAAGTGATGCGAAGAGTTTACAATCGCTAAATTGTTATATGTGGCAGAGTTTGAAATAGACCTCTTCACTGACATTCAGGTCCATTAAACACAACGCTGTCTGCTAGCTACATTTTGCAGCCACCGCGATGGAGTCAGTAACGGTCAACACCATTCGATTTATATCGATTTGGTTACTACCATTAGCAACCTCATTTCTTAGAGCGCGCTTAGGGAAAGATACTGTCGAAAATCTCTACCCTCAATCTTTCTTTAGCAGTCAGCGGCATGAAAGGTTGACTGGCACAATCCTGATGAATATCGATTGGATGAGGCAGCTTCTGAACATAACCAAGCCCATAGTAGCATTTGTTTATTGTTTTAGTTCTTTCTTTGCTTTTGTACGTCTGTTACGGTTCGCAGGCACTACAGTACAGAAGAGTATACAGGGTGAAGAAAAATTCACGCACTCGGACTTCGCAGCGCAATTCCTAATATATTGGCAGTATAAAAATCTCTCGCAAAATTTCGTCTTGCGCATATTTCGGGCAGTAAATGGACGTTAAAGATCGGCAATCTGGCAACACTGCAATCTTGTGTACGGTAACTACCTCTGTCAGGATAGAACAGTAGTGCTGTGCATGTAAATGTAAATGTGTGTGAATTCCTAAGAGACCAAACTGCTGTGATCCTATCGATTAATACTGTTATTCTTGTTATCCGTTAGGGCCTCACATCACCAGTATGGCTAGAAACGTCCTTTGCAAATAATTTCGAAGGGACCATTGGGGGAGAGTACCCAGAAAACAGGTTTGGAATCTAGTTGATGCAGCGGCGCGAGACAATTCGCGTCCACGACGTACAAAAGGGTTCTTGAAAAGCTGACCAATGAAAACGTCAATTTCTGTGTTTATAGTACGTAATTGCAAATGTTTTGTAGAAGACCCACTGCATTCGTTGAATGACGATTAAGAAGCCCGATACCGTACCACGCAGACTACTTTCAGCAAATAAAAACAAACCTGCCTCAAACCAGAATCGAACTCTCGACCTCCTGCATGCCTACCCAAAACACTGTTCATTGCACCAACTGCACAGCACTGCTCTGTCTGCTGACAGAAGTAGTTACCGTACATGTGATTACAGTGTTACCACATTGCCAATCTTTAACGTCCATTTGCTGGCCGAAATACGCACAGGACGGAATTTTGTGCGAGACATTTTTGTATTGTCGCTATGTGAGGAATCGCGCTGCGAAGTCAGAGTGCGCGAATTTTTCTCCATCGTGTGTGTGTGTGTGTGTGTGTGTGTGTGTGTGTGTGTGTGTGTGTGTTTTAGGGAAAGTAAGAGTCTTGTATTCTAAGAAGAAGTGGGCTATTTTCTGTAGGATAGGCCAAAATATGACAAGAAATGTTGGAAATTTTTCAAAACAGTCGTCTCCTCGGCCGGTAATATCTTAGAAGCAAAAAACGACAAACGCGATTTGTTGAAATATGCATAGACTGATTCAGTACCATCGGAGGGAAGAGAGAAGAGAAGGGGGGAGGGGGCAAGTAGAGAAATTAAATCAGCCAATTAAGAACGGGATGGACTAGTTTTTATGACACTGTATGCATTAGTGTGAGAGCTGCTGGAACGAAATTACAAACTATGTAGAAAACGGAGATAAACGTACGGACAAGGGTACTGAATATATAATGAACGAGGTTTTTGTCTGTCGCAGGAACAGACACTTGACTGGCACGAAGAGCTTAAAGTGGAACGTGTTCGTCAGGTATTAGATATCCACGTATCCCATTTGTGTACTTATTACATTACATAGGAGCCACTCAGACACTCCTTGTGCGACCTAAACAGAAATTGAAATGTGCTGCAATTGAAATTACAAATTACTAACGTCTGACTCGTCTAAGTTCATTAATAGAAGCTAACCGGATGTCATATACATTGCGGGTACGTGAACACCTGCACGCCGTGAAGCGGTAACCTGTACTGCCCCTTTCAAGCACAGGCAATCAAATGCGATGAAATTTAGTGCGGCTTTTCGTGGAACTGCAAGCGTACGTGACTCAACCAAAACGTTCCCTGACGTCCGTCTCTTCATTGGAACTGGTGGCGCAGAAATCGCGGCGCCGGGAACGGTACTCGTCAGCTTGCGTCCTCTCGTCTCGCTAGCTTCTTTGTGCCACTCTCACGGAGCTGGCTAGGCAGTCTCCTATTGTACCCGTGACTTCTGAATCAGGTTGCCTACAGACTTGGAGAATGAACACGCACTTTCACAACTGGCAGTGTTTTATTTTCCCATATCGAAAGTTGTGTTATTGTAACTGTAGTTGGGTGGTTCGTGGGATAAAACAAAGACGCAATTTCTCTTTCCGTTAACACAGTAGCAGAGAAGTCGTATCCAAGAGGTGGAAGAAAATTTTCTTGTCAGAATGTAGACAGGTAGTAATAAGTTAAGGATGTGTTCATGATAACTATATTATGTACCTATATTTAATTATAAACATTGCTTGAGTTTAGTTTTGTAACGTTTTTGTTAATGATACTAATAATAATCGTGTCAGCGAGTCGGAATCATCATACAAATAAAAAATACACGTTACATTTGAGGAAAGGAAAGACGGCAGATATCAAGAGTTTAAGGAACTACATATTTTCACCCAGAATCTAGCCACAGCGTTTCCACTGGGCTATGCAGATATGACCAAGATCAAGGCACACGGCATAAAAGAAAGGCATACTGAAGTTCAACATGGTGCGAAGAGCAAAGGCGGTGACGATTAATGCAGTGGCTCGTGTACTACGGGCGCATAGTCCTTCATGCCTTGTACCTTGCTCTGGACATACTTGCATAGCCCCGTGGAGTGGCTGTGGCCAGTTTTTGAGCTGAAACTGTGTCGATAGTATGTGCAATTAAGGCTTCTTGAGCGTCGCAAGTATCTATCAAACCAACACGATTGGTAGGATATCGTATGCCTTCGCTACCATTTTCGTTCGTATGGCACCATGTTCTGGGCACACATTCGAAAACGGCATTTTAAGTCCGAAACTACTCTGTCGTTAAGAACTTTTTTGACAAAGCGTAAGTGGAAAAATGTCACCTTCATTCAACAAATTTGACTGTGGGAAGGAAGATGTGATACAAACTGACACCAGTGGCGCAGGAGGGCTTTTATGTTGTTTGACACCACGGTTTCAATATTGCTATTTAAGCTGTTAGAAATAACTTTAAGATACCTGAAGATTATCCGAAGATTGAAACATGTTGTTAATAAAGAATTGTTTATCGGCAGCTGTTTTAACGGTTGGAATATGACGTTCTTCAAATACTTCCGAGCTTTGGTTTACCACTTGTACAAAATTTTGTGTTAAAATTGGAACTTTGTCAATAATCAGAGTGTATCATACAGTCCTACACCCAACATACCCGGATAGCCGTGCGTGTTACAGCGCCGCTTCTACATCTACATCTACATCTACATCTACATCTACATTGATACTCCGCAAGCCACCCAACGGTGTGTGGCGGAGGGCACTTTACGTGCCACTGTCATTACCTCCCTTTCCTGTTCCAGTCGCGTATGGTTCGCGGGAAGAACGACTGTCTGAAAGCCTCCGTGCGTGCTCTAATCTCTCTAATTTTACATTCGTGATCTCCTCGGGAGGTATAAGTAGGGGGAAGCAATATATTCGATACCTCATCCAGAAACGCACCCTCTCGAAACCTGGCGAGCAAGTTACACCGCGATGCAGAGCGCCTCTCTTGCAGAGTCTGCCACTTGAGTTTATTAAACATCTCCGTAACGCTATCACGGTTACCAAATAACCCGGTAACGAAACGCGCCGCTCTTCTTTGGATCTTCTCTATCTCTTCCGTCAACCCGACCTGGTACGGATCCCACACTGATGAGCAATACTCAAGTATAGGTCGAACGAGTGTTTTGTAAGCCACCTCCTTTGTTGATGGACTACATTTTCTAAGCACTCTCCCAATGAATCTCAACCTGGTACCCGCCTTACCAACAATTAATTTTATATGATCATTCCACTTCAAATCGTTCCGCACGCATATTCCCAGATATTTTACAGACGTAACTGCTACCAGTGTTTGTTCCGCTATCATATAATCATACAATAAAGGATCCTTCTTTCTATGTATTCGCAATACATTACATTTGTCTATGTTAAGGGTCAGTTGCCACTCCCTGCACCAAGTGCCTATCCGCTGCAGATCTGCCTGCATTTCGCTACAATTTTCTAATGCTGCAACTTCTCTGTATACTACAGCATCATCCGCGAAAAACCGCATGGAACTTCCGACACTATCTACTAAGTCATTTATATATATTGTGAAAAGCAATGGTCCCATAACACTCCCCTGTGGCACGCCAGAGGTTACTTTAACGTCTGTAGACGTCTCTCCATTGATAACAACATGCTGTGTTCTGTTTGCTAAAAACTCTTCAATCCAGCCACACAGCTGGTCTGATATTCCGTAGGCTCTTACTTTGTTTATCAGGCGACAGTGCGGAACTGTATCGAACGCCTTCCGGAAGTCAAGAAAAATAGCATCTACCTGGGAGCCTGTATCTAATATTTTCTGGGTCTCATGAACAAATAAGGCGAGTTGGGTCTCACACGATCGCTGTTTCCGGAATCCATGTTGATTCCTACATAGTAGATTCTGGGTTTCCAGAAATGACATGATACGCGAGCAAAAAACATGTTCTAAAATTCTACAAGTGATCGACGTAAGAGATATAGGTCTATAGTTTTGCGCATCTGCTCGACGACCCTTCTTGAAGACTGGGCCTATCTGTGCTCTCTTCCATTCATTTGGAACCCTCCGTTCCTTTAGAGACTTGCGGTACACGGCTGTTAGAAGGGGGGCAAGTTCTTTCGCGTACTCTGTGTAGAATCGAATTGGTATCCCGTCAGGTCCAGTGGACTTTCCTCTATTGAGTGATTCCAGTTGCTTTTCTATTCCTTGGACACTTATTTCGATGTCAGCCATTTTTTCGTTTGTGCGAGGATTTAGAGAAGGAACTGCAGTGCGGTCTTCCTCTGTGAAACAGCTTTGGAAAAAGGTGTTTAGTATTTCAGCTTTACGCGTGTCATCCTCTGTTTCAATGCCATCATCATCCCGTAGTGTCTGCATATGCTGTTTCGAGCCACTTACTGATTTAACGTAAGACCAGAACTTCCTAGGATTTTCTGTCAAGTCGGTACATAGAATTTTAGTTTCGAATTCACTGAACGCTTCACGCATAGCCCTCCTTACGCTAACTTTGACATCGTTTAGCTTCTGTTTGTCTGAGGGGTTTTGGCTGCGTTTAAACTTGGAGTGGAGCTCTCTTTGCTTTCGCAGATAGGGAGGAGCGCCGGCCCAGGTCGAATCCGCCCGGCGATTAAGAACGAGGGTTGATGTGCCGGCCAGCCAGGACATGGTTTTTAGGCAGTTTCGCTCATTCCACTAGGTGAATACTGGGCTGTTTCTCAAGTCCCGCTTCAGTTACACGATTCGAAAACATTTAGAAAACTTTCGCTCAATTTCACATGACGCATGCAATTAGGGTACGCATATTCCGTTCTTAAATTAAACACGCCGAGTTCGTAAATAAGCATGCGAACCCTGCGCCGATGCGGGACAAAGGCGCAAGGAAAATATCAGACTTTTCCACAACTACGTACATACTCTGCAAGGCGCTATACGGTGCATGACGGAGGGTATCTTGCACTACTGCTAGTCTTTTCCTTTTCTGGTCAACTTGCAAATGGAGCGAGGGGAAAAACGACTTTCTGTATGCCTCCGTATCAGCCCAGATTTCAATTATTCAATTACATTGTCATTGCGGTCCTTTCGCAAATGTACATTGGTGGCGGTAGAATCATTGTGTAGTCCGTCGCAGATGCCTGTTACACAGTCTCTCAACAGAATTTTGAGGAAAGAACGTCTCTTTCCTCCGGGGATTCCCATTTGAATTCACTCAGCATTTCCGTAATATTCGATGTCTTCTCCTTTAACCCGTCTTGGTACGGATCCCAAACATTCGAGCAGTACTCAAGAATGGGTCGCACAAGTTAAACCGAAGTGGCCCATTCGCCTTCCCGACAACGGCCTTCACGCGCTCGATTCATTTCATGTCGCTTTGCAACGTTACGCCTAGATATTTAATCGACATAAGCGTGTCAAGCAGCAGACGATTGATGATGTATTTCTATGATTGCAGGCTGCGGATGTGAGCGACTTCTGGCGACAAGCGTCGCCCGGGCCGACGGCGCTGAACGCATTCCGCCGCTGGCGCCGAGGTGGCAGCAGCAGCAGCGGCGGCAGCAGCAGTAGCGGCGGCGATGGCTCGTCCGGGCGACAGCCGGGCTCGGAGGCGGCGCCCGAGGACGACCGCGCTCTCCTCAAGTTCCTCGCGCTGGTGAGTAAGCGCCTCCCAAGTACCAGCCTTGAGATTCCTGTAAACGATCACTCCATTTGTCTGACTTCACTAGTTTGTCAGATTACTTGGCAGTGCGCTGCTTTGTTTGCTTGTTTGTCAGATAGACTGTGTTTGAGAGAGATGTTCATCGACGGTCGGTTTGATAAGTTAGACTGACCGTTTACGCACGCGTTTGTCAAAAAATAGCCAGTTGCTTGCCAGAACTTTATCTACAGGGTGTTCGGAAATTTCCGTTACAAATTTCTCGGATTTGCAGGGAGTATTGCGTACAAAACATTTTGACTAGGAACCCAAGTTAGGAAACGTATCGTTTGCGTTGTACGACTGTTTCGGTTCAGATGTGTAACGCGTCCACGTCTGTTGAGGGAAAGAACAGATGCCATCTTCATATATATATTTAAGGCTCACCGGCCATTTGACCATCTTCTTCTGTGCAGATGCACAAACAGTGCCCGAACTCTTACGGGAATCGGCAAAAAGCCGCGAGTAATGAGTATAATGAGCAGGGGCACTTTGAATATAGTGCGGGACAATAAGTTGGGAATGTGGGTCTCACGGGAGGCGTGCCACAGATAAGTCCCTGCAGTCGCACTACCCTCTGTGTCCTCGGTGGCTCAGATGGATAGAGCGTCTGCCATGTAAGCAGGAGATCCCGGGTTCGAGTCCCGATCGGGGCACACATTTTCAACTATCCCCATAGACTTATATCAACGCCTGTATGCAGCTAGGGGTATTTATTTCATTGTAATTTGAGTTGCTTGTCCTGGTATGCAGTATGGTAGACAGGATGATGTGTACTGCGTGAGACAGTCACTTAACGTCTGCCTTGCTGCGAGACTCCTGTAGAGACAGAGGCACGAGTTCTGGCCGTTGCACAAGAAACTGAAGAGACTCCAGGTGGGATGAAGAGTGTGTACCAGAATATGTTTCATAGGTATGGAAACTAGAGCAGAAATCGAAGCGCTATCGTATCCTGCCTCGCATCGCGTACAGTGCCCACTATGGTTTCAAAATACTTCGCGAAACAGTATTCACAGTTTAACATCTGCTTGAAAAGAGAGGTTAACATGTAAACGCCGGGATGTACCACCAGTGGCTCACTCTATATCCTCCCATCGGCCAGCGTGTACCACCGATGGCTCACGCTCGACTCTACCAATTATGCTACCAGCAATACAAAAATGTATGATGTATTACCTATAAGCCAGGCGCCACGAACAGCTTGGATACAATTTTGTGTGACCCTTCAACGAGAGAGCTTTCTGAATAAATGAGGTATCACATAATTTGTGATTAGTAGGAAAAAAAGAAAGAAACGACTTCTACCACTTTCAGAGTAAAAGTTCGTGACATTCAAAGCCTGGGGCATTTGAATACGCGCGTCGCCCCACAGCGAGAAACACAATTCTCAGCGACTGCGTGAACGTGTTACATTTGAGGAATTTGTTTGGTTTGTGTGCGTGTTTGACATTTCTCTGGGTAGTAAACAGCAAATCTGACAGCAAAGTTTTTTTCATTTACAGGAGCTTTCACAGGCGGCAGGAGGAAGAAGAGAAATCTCAACTAATTCCAGAACTTTGCGACCAGTTCTTTCGAGTACGCAGTCAACCGGTTCTAGAGGTTTACAGTTACAATTCGCGCAGATTCATGGATTGGACAACGTAGTCTTTTGACCATAAATTAAGGGATGTAAAGCCCTCTTTAGATGAGTGACTTTCTTGTTTCGACCGCCTACCGGTTACAAGTGAATGTACTGCAGCGCCCCTGGCGTATTATTTCTGTACTTAGTCTTGCTTCTCTGGTTACTCTTGTTTACACGTGAGCGCCAAAAATTCCGTGTCGTATGAGTGCCGCTTGCTGTGCAATTAGGCACCCGAACGATGACAGTGAAGTTATTATAGCAACGAAACAACTACATTTGAAAGTGGCTACAGGTCGAAACTGGGCAGTAACGTAATACATGATGGAATAAAGTTCATCTGTAAAAAAAAATCATCTGACAGCCAATTTCGGACATCAAATATGGTTTTAAAATTCAGAAATGACAATAAAAAATTTATTAATGACAAAAGCAAATTTCTTAGTAGATGTTGGTATACATTTATTTCCGCGAGAAAATATAACATACAAACAGTATATAAAAGGCAGTAAATAGGCTCTTTTACGTTATTCTTTGCATATTGTTTTCTTCCTGACAAACACCATCCAAAAGCATTTTTCTCGTTTAGTAGGTCCGACATTTTCATTTTTGGAATAACTTTAATTAAAAACAGGTTATGCACAGTGTAGGCTTTTTCTTTGTTCACGTATTCTAAAATCTAACCTTTATGCTTTCAGATACTCTTGTTGGAGATCGCTAGTAGGAAAATGTCAAGTTCTCGTGCCACTCTTGCAATGTGTCACGAAAACACAACAAATAATAAATATTACGCAATGACTGAGGGTCATGACCAAATTCAGCCTAAAACGAACAAGGACATCAAAAGATCCGATAAATAATTATAATAATCTAAATCTGCATTTACAGTTGTACTCCGCAAATAGGGGGTGTGTTTTGGTTACCTCTTCATTTCCCCATATCCCACTCGCAAAAGGTGCGCAGGAAGATCCACTATAAACGACCTCACTTATGAACTCCAGTGTTTATGATTTTACTGTCTTCGTCAATTCTCAAGATGTATGTGAGAAGACGTAGTATGTATCTTTAATCTTCTTGTAAAATCAGACGTAAATCACTAGTAATTACGACGGATGTACACCGATCACTCGAATGGGTATGAGAAGTAATTACGGTGTTAATACGATGGGCAAACAGTGCCAAATGCTATTTCCCGGAAAAATTCTACTGAAAAAGCAATATATCTACAAAAGTGCTCGTTTACGATACACTTTCATTTAATTCTTGAATGTACTCTCATTAAGTAGGAAGGACTAGAAAAAAAAAAGATGATATGCACAATTTTTAATGAATTGCTTTTTTAGACTGTAACAAGAGTACACCTGTTACACGGTTGATAACTAGGTTTTTTGTGTAGGAGATGACGGCGAGGAACAGATGATGGCGAAAACACAAGGACCTTTGCATCAGAGTTATCGCCGCTATATTATTGTCATCATCATCATCATCTACAGCTACGGCTCTTTAGGCCGTTTCTCGTAACATCGTATCCAAGCCTCTGGATTGTTGTATAAATCTTCTTTCAAATGTCTTCGTTACGTATCCGCCTGCACTTGATTTTTCCTTTCTGCACAGGGCATTCGTCTTTTTCTCTTGTGTGGAGTTTGCCAACATAGTACTTCTTTCGGCCGTCGTTCATCCCCTAATCTCACCGCGTACCCATTCCATTTTAAACGCTGTTTTCCCACGTTGTCGGAGATTTACATGGCAGCTTTTATTCGCTTCACGGTTTCTTTATTTGGGATCTTCTCTCGTCTTGGGACTCTACAACTTCTACTCAAAAAATAAACATATTGTATTATTGGCTCTGAGCACTATGGGACTCAACATCTGATGTCATCAGTCCACTAGAACTTAGAACTACTTAAACTAACTAACCTAAGACATCACATACATCCATGCCCGAGGCAGGATTCGAACCTGCGACCGTAGCAGCAGCCCGGTTCCAGACTGAAGCGCCTAGAACCGCTCGGCCACACTGGGCGGCATTTTGTGTTATTGATTCATATAAATCTTTCATCATATAAGTCTTTCTTAATTTTCAGTGGCCAAAGGATGGACTTTGGTTTCATAGATCGTCGCGCCCGCCGTGTAGAAATCGCAGGGGGGGGGGGGGGGGGGGAGAGAGAGGAGTGGGCAGAGGGAATTTACAGTAATGTTTGTGAATGCATGTTAGTTTGAACTACTACAGAATATATAATATTTCTGCCGTTTTCATATTTTGTCATCAGACGTGAAGACAATACTTGTATAATAAATGAATATTGGATAAGAGACGTACAGGAAAATGGCACTGCTATCTGAATTCTTGTGAAACTAGCGCCAGCGGTGTAGGCCCCCCTTCTCGTCGACGCTAGCAGATGTGCGCTCACGCCCGCCGCCTGGGCGGGGAGGGGCTGTTTGTTGTTTATAGCTATTGAGTCGCCAAGGCCCCTGCTGTTGAGTCCCCGTGACACGCGCCGGGCACGCAAGACCTTCCTTCCGCCTCTTCCCTTTTCTTGTCACGTTGGTGGCAGCGCCATCTGTCAGGCAGTCATCGCATCCGGCCTTCCGACCACCTTGGCTGGCTACCGGCAACGATTGGTGACTTCGAAATCGCCACGCAATTATCTATGCCGTTCGCGATGCGGCTTCATTACGCGACGCCATGTGTGCTGGTAATTGCTGCTGCAGCCCAAGTTGGTGTTTGAGATGTTTCCATGTTACCAGTGTGGAATTCCGCGGAAACTAATGACAATGTTCGAAATGATTTGAGTAGTCCCGCGTTAACCTCGGATACGGTTGCGACGTCTTTTGCAGTTGAAGGCCTGTTACAATTTTGCGTCGTCATCACATATCCGTTATTGCACTTACGAGAGCAAGGTGAAAATTTCTAGATCTGGTACTGATATGGTGTTGATACCAACGAAATGTTTTTCTTGATATAAGCTGCGTAATAACGCAAGTGTCAACTTTCCTGCGGGGTAATTCAATGTGGGTTTTGAAGTAGTAATGCTGTATTTTGTTCTAATGGACGAACCGTAATATTGTTTAAATATGCTTCGAAATCGCATTCTCAAATAAAAACATCGAGAAAGTACTCAGTAGGGAATTTGACAATATCGTCTTCGTTGTGATGTCACTGATTTGTAGCGTAGCCCAAGATCTACGTTAAGTTAGGCGACGATTTGATTGTGAATTGGCGAAGTCAACGACTGTAGATACGAAATAAACGTTAATGAACTCTCTTGTCATAACTAGTTCGTTGATCTGCTGCACAGCCCGAGATCTACGTTCGCCGTTGGCAGAATTTGCTCCATGTTTCATGCTCGTCAGTATGACCTGTGAACCCTGTTTTGTGATTGATACCATCGTTTCGGATTTTTATTTGAATCTGTCTTAGCCAACACTCGTTCTATATTTAACGCAATTTCTTTAATAATAAGTAAAACTGCACTTGGCTCATTTTGGTGCTTGATATGTGCATGTATCGCACATAAAGTCTAAAAAACACAACGGGGGCTCATTACGTAACTAATAACCATAGGCATATCAGAAGAAAGAATGCTATACATTTTACTTTAAACAATAATAGATAAATATTAGGTACGTTTTGTCGACAGGCTTGATTGATAAATAACCTCGCGAGAGGCCTGGATAGCGATGTAGGGAAAACGTACTCGTCTTACTTCAGTACTTGTACAGACTCACAGAGTGAATGGAAGAAACTGAGTGATTTGAAGAACAAATCTGTGGTAGATTCAACTTAATCTTCCGCATGTAAGCTCGTGGTTAAAAAGTCTTCAGGCTGGGAAGAGGTTGTGCCTGCTGCAGATGGGCATCTTTCAGACCCTACAGTATCACATTTCTCAGATGGATCTGCTCGCTAGAAACGCGTTGCGTTGACACAAAATGGGACTTGTCGGAAAAAATTCTTCTTTTAGATGTAAGCATTTCCCTACCATGTTGAGTAATCTTCATTTTGCTCCTGTATTGTTACCGCAATTGCGTATTGTGCGATCCACTCTAAACATGTTTCGTCTGACAGTAGATTCGTTTCACTTCTTATTTATTACAGCATCCCGCTCACTACCGTCGCGTCTGTGTCGCTGTAGTATCGAAGCAGTTACTAATTAAAAGTATAGTCAACTGTAGCTAATATCAGTTTGTAGATCAATATACTAAACAGGACAGTTATTTTTATGTAGGTTTACCTAGCAGCATGCTGTTCAAATTTACTTAGTCGGGCTGTGCTGTAGTTGGAATTCATCATCAATAACTTACTGAAATCTTGGTATATCAGTTCTGCGTGAGAAATTATCGGAGACGAAGTTTAAAAAGTTCCCGTCGGGAGATTGTTTAGACTAGCCTCCCAACGCACGTTTCCAAAGATATTAGAGAGGACACCTCACAATGAAGGCTTTGTAGAACGAAGGTTTGATAATGGCGAGTGTCAGCCACCAGAGACGGAAGGCGGAATATTTAGACTGTTTCCGTGCTTAAGAAAAGAAAGACTAGAAGAGGACTTTCAAAACATGTTTTCCACAGACTAGGTGCACATCGCACTCCGACCACGCCCGTGGCGTCAGGTGGTTCAGACAACCTTAATCGATATCGTCAGATGCTACACTAAGCACTCCGTCGACGTTTTCATCCGTGGTTGCTCTTTCGGAATAGCCTTCACTTTGATCATCTACAAGAGAAGTACGACCGTGTTTATGTTCAGCCGCTCATTCTCTAAGTTGAGAATGAAGGAGAGGATTCCGTATAAACCCTCACCAGCTTTTACTCTACGTCGACGATAAGCGCTCCTAAGGAAATAGCTTTTATGAGGGAACAATAGTATAGTTTTATATACTAGAGCAGTGGATGCCAACCTTTCGTAGATCATTACCCCTAGAGTCCAATCGGACATTAGCCATTACCCCCACCCCCACGTTACTACGAAATTTAGCACCTAACTGAACAGTAGAATGAAAGCCTTTTCTTGGAACACTTTTATTTTTTAAATGATGAAAGATAAATGATATTTACTTTGTGTGTGTGTGTGTGTGTGTGTGTGTGTGTGTTAGAATGAATGACGAAGAAATTCGTGGTGCATTGTAAGTGCTCCTTACAACTTCTCCTCAGATAAGGAAGCTAACTGTCTACTGTGAGCTTAGATATGTGTTACAAAACATACTTCCCCTGCATTACTCCTCTCCAATGCAGCATATGCTTGACCTGCACACTGCAACCCCATTTAAAATGTGTGCACTATGTTCTTCGTAAGTCACTTTACTGCTGCACTCCTTACTTCTGAACTTTTGTTAGTAATAATTGTTAGTAATAATAATAATAATAATAATAATAATAATGCTGTGTGCAGCTCTATAGTAGCCTTATGTTCTTACTGCTGGGTCGTGCTGTCAGTTATTTCATTTCTTTTTCGAAACGAGTAGTGAAGCAGTTTCTGGACTACTGCAGGGTATTATCTACGACTTGGAGAAGATATTTTCTTGAGACATTTAGCATTTGTTACGCATATGTCTCACTTTTATCATCAGCACTGTACGGGACAAAGCGCAACAGACTCGTATGTGTGCTGTGGGTGGACTGTGTAAGGAGAAAAAGTAAATTTTGTTAACTTACGTAATCTGTGCTATAGTCTTGCAAAATTGTGATAATAATAATGACCATTTGAAAATAATTTAGTTTTGTGACTGAAACAGAATCGAATCGTTTAGATTTTACCGCTCAGAACATTTCGTTTTACCCCTCAGGTGGTATTACCGCATGTTGGGCACCTCTGTACTAGAGCGAAATAAACCGCTCAGATAGCTGCGCGCCTTAGGACGCCGCTTCCCGGATTCGGGGAGAGGCACCGGCCCCTAACGCCCAGCGATTTAATGACGACGGCCGGTGTGCCGGTCAGCCTGCATGTGGTTTTTAGGCGGATTCCCATATTTGGCTAAATCAACACAGGGCTGGTACCCACGGGGGGCGATAATAAAATACACCCAGAAGTATTGCGCAGCTTATACCGACAAAACAAATAAAATTTCATTGATATCAACACTGTATCCGTACCAGACAGAAAATATGGTTACGGACGTAAGTGTGTGTGAGGGTTGAGGAAGGGTAGGTAACAGTTCCAAAACAACACGCGTGAAAATCCGTTTTTTCAGAGGATTATGTATAGGGTTCTATTGATCAAAGAGTGTTTCGCATAGACCTTGCCCAAGTGACCATTTGTATAAATATCGGAAGAAAGGGCGTACTGCAGCTATCCTGCAGCACCGATATAAAATTTAAACATTACACACTTCCTCCAGGCTAGGCAAACTGAGCAACTCGGTTGGTTCTTTTGCGTTAGGTGTGTTCTAGAGTGGGCGTTAGACCGCTTACAAAAACACCATTCGTTCGTGGTTAGTTCCAGAGAAAACACCGAGAAACCATGATTTTTGCTTACCAAAAGTACACATTATGGGGATGGCCAGTTCTGTGATTTCTGTTCGGGTTAGATCGTCGAAATGTTTCCTTATGTTCCTAAGTTGACGATCTCGGGAAACTTCGAAACTTTTTTTCGATATCATCATTCGTTACAGAGATTCGGCGGTTCAAAGTTACCGTACTTACGCACGTAAAATATGCACGCAATATCGTGTGATGGGTAAATGTAGCTATAACTGACACAGTGAACATATGGCAAGGGTTCTAGGTTCCAAGGGTTCTGAGGCCACCAAACTGTTTTCAGTCAGTATTTTTCACCAATAAAACGTTATTACGCGCTCTCTATGCATAACAGGCACTTCACGCCTATAGTAATATGCCGAAAGTGGGACTGCAGTGACAAAAATGGGCTAAAAAGGGTCTTCAACATGCCTAGAAAGAACTAAAAGTGACTGCCAAAAATTACTAAACTGAGAAGACTACAAATTCAATAAAATATTTCTAATACAATTTTTACCATTTTAAGATACAAATTATAACCCTGGTGTTTTCGATGAATTGCGATCAGTGAGCAAAATACCCATAAAAATATAAAGCAAACGATTTTGTTTCAACCTTCCGTTAGGCGTACTTACTTGTTGTTTATATTCATGTCAAAGTGTGTAAATGTGGCGAAGTGTATAAATATAAACTCTCAAAAATTCACTGACACACAGAATTCATTTATATAAGCAGCTCACCCTGCTGTTGCAGGGAAAAGAAGGCAACCAGCGGTAAATACCCCTGTCGGAACACAGAAAAGACGAATGTATTTCTCTTTAAAAATTTCCGACACAAAAGTGGGGAACCACATGCCGCAACCCTCATTCCTCACCAGCGATGTTGGCATGCTTATGTATTCGCCCTTTTTTGCGGTGAAGGAGACCAACACACACACACACACACACACACACACACAGAGAGAGAGAGAGAGAGAGAGAGAGAGAGAGAGAGAGAGAGAGAGAGAGAGATATGGTCGAAGAGAGAAAGTGGCACTGAAAGGGAGAGATGAATGAAGACAATAGCATTAGGAACCAACGAGAGAGCAGATGTTATGGTCAGAGAGAGAGAGAGAGAGAGAGAGAGAGAGAGAGAGATGGCTGGAAATATAAGCAGTGGGGGGCACAAGAGAGAAAGTGAGCGGAAATGTGAATTACAGGTGAGTGTAGACCGTACATAGGTTTGGGGGGGGGGAGGGGGGTCTCTGGACCTCTCAGACCCGCGAACTTTAAAACGTGAGTATAGGGAAGGGCGCATTTGGACCGAAATTTTAAGTGCGTTGTTATAGGGGAAATTAGAAGTTGGAGCCCCCAGAACTTTTGAGCTAACGAGATATGATGGGGACAATGGCAGTGGGATATACTGTAAAGCAATGGGAGAGGATGGAGGCAATTGGGGGGGGGGGGGGGGGGAGGAGACATTTACAGACGGTGGCAGTGGAAGGGAGATGCTAAGTATGAAGGTTTAACTACAGAGAGAGATTGAGTGAAAGGATTTAGAATTATCCTAGAATTATCCATGTTAAAAGAGCGGTGATATGTTCACATGCCAACATTTTTGGTAAGGAAGATGGAGTGAGAATTGCCCCAATTTTCTGTCCGAATCCTTTAAACAGGAACATAATGTTTTTTTTTTTTTTTTCCCCCGACAGAAGCATAGACGCATTTTCCGCTTCTACAGAGACGAACAGGTTTCCTCGGCATGGAGAATTGCGTGAAGCCAGTCGTCGTTTACTAATATGGCGTTAATTACGTTACCGCCGACCTTTGTAGTTGGAGGGAGCCTGACGAGTGTGGTGTCTGTGTGTGCCGCAGAATGCGCTGGAGCTGAGCGCGCCCGCGACGGACGTGCTGCTGCAGAGCCGCGCGCGCTGGTTCCAGCTGTCGGGCCACCCCGACTGCTTCGCGCCCGCCGGCCCGGGCACCATCTGGAAGAAGCGCAGTGGCGGCGAGGACGACGCCGAGCGCCGCGTGTACGAGGCGCTGGGCGCAGACCCGCTGCTGCGGGACCTGGCGCCGCGCTACTTCCGCGAGGTCACCTTCCGCGGGCAGCGCTTCATCGAGCTGCAGGACCTGCTCGCCGGCTTCCGCGACCCCAACGTCATGGATGTCAAGATGGGAACGCGCACCTTCCTCGAGTCCGAGGTGTCAAAGACTACGGCGCGGCACGACCTTTACCAGAAGGTCAGTCTACTTTCTTTACACGTAACGATCGTAGCAGGAAAATAACGCGTCAGAGTGTATTAGGACATTTGTATTTAAATGCGCATTAGGTTTTCCACACGCGACTTATCTTTTTAGATGGATACCTTAGATCACTTGAAACGAATCAGTAGTGTCTGGAAAAGATAGTCGAATCAAATCGAGCGACACTAAGGGAACTGGATTGGGAAATAGACACTGAAATTGGTTGACGAGTTTTGCTATTTGAGCACCGAACTGATGACGGCCAAAATAATGAGCATATGAAACGTGGATTAGCAATAGCAAGAAAAGCCTTCCTGTAAAATAGATATTTGTCGACACTGAAATAAATTTAAATGGTACAGACTCTCTTCTGAAGCTATTAGGTTGGTACATAAGTTGGTAGCATTTTTGTGCAGCATGTTAGTTTTCCGGTTGCAGTGGGTTTGTTCATTGTCTTTTTTATTGTAGTTCACTGTTGCTGTTTTGAGTTTACATATTGTCATTTTGTCATTTAGTGATAGTTAATGGAGCTGTGGATGCTAGAAAATGGAGTACCAAGTGGAGAAACCTCATTGTACTCGAGAACTGACAAATCTGATGAACTGTCCCCGTTCCGTCGTCGTGCGACATTTGCGTGCGGTAGGGCAGTGCGGCCGTGTGTGCATCTGTGCTTACTCGTCATCAATTGGCTCGTGAACAACACTGACAATTCCTATCCGGTATCATGACTTCTGATGAGAAATGGTGTGTTTATGCTAACATAATGAAAAGAAAAGAATGGTTGAGCTCAAACAAAGCAGCAACTCCCCATACGAAGACCCGTACTCGTATTATACAAGATGGAATAGCTACAGTTTGGTGTACAACGAATTGCTTCCCCACAGTGTAATCATCAGTGCTGACATTTATTGTCAAAAGTTCAGACATCTTGCAGACGAGATCCAAGAACGGTGACAAAGACTGCTGGAAGGGATGCTACTCCACAATAACGGCCATGCACGTTCTGCTAGACTGACAAAAATGCTATACAGGAGTTGGGTTGCTTTCTTTCTGGATGAAAATGTGCTCCAAACTTGGCTCAACGAGTTCTTTCCCTCAAAACCACACTATTTCTATAGTTACAGAATTGAAAAGTTACCCCAGCATAGGCAGACTGTAGTAAATAGTGAAGCAGAATATGTTATTGATGACTCAAGTCTATTATGTGTATCTGTCATGTTTATTAAACTTATGGTAAAACGCTATGAACTTGGGCACCAACCTAATATTTGTGAAGTTTGTAGCCTTCTGTAGAAGTGAAATTTGGATGATAAACACTTCAGGCCTTGTATTAAATTGAATTTGGAACAAAAATAAATTTATGGCACATCTTGACTAAAAGAAGGAGTCATTTGATAGGAGATATCCTGAAGCATCAAAGAATTGTCAGTTTGGTAATGTAGGTGAGTGTAGGGGGCTACAGTGTGATATTGGACTTGCCCTGAAATCTACAAATACTGACATAGGGGTCTAGGTTAGCTTGAAAGATTATAATTAGGTTGAGTTGTTGCAGCCAGCAAATATAAATGCCAAATAAAGGTTGTGGTAACAGATTTTTATATGTAGCATAGTCTAATGTAATAATGCCTTTCCTTACAACAGTGGAAGTTGCAACTAACTTTAGGAAACCTGTATTAGATAATGGACAAGTCTCCAACAAGTATTTTCATGCATGCATTGTTACATAAATTATGTAAGATGCAAGTGTGGTCCAGTTTGTAACTTTTGTTGGGGGGTGGGGGTGGGGGGTGTAAAATGAGAGGCTAAGGCTTGACTAAACTGGTTCAAAAGGATGTAGGGTATGGTAGCTATTCGGGGGTGGAGAGACTCGTGCTTCATCAAACCAGTCTTTACACTAAAGGCACCACCACCACCTTTGTATCGAAGGAAATGTAGGTTACAGTTAACATCCTCAAACATTCTACATTCATTGAGGATGGAACTCTCACTAGTTGGAGAAGCGTGGAAGAAGAAAGTATCTGTGGCCTGTTTTAGGAACCACCCTGATATTTGTCTGGCTAGCCTTTTGTTTGTGTAAAGGAAGGGTAAAAGAGAGAGATCAAACCTACTGATTCCACGTACGTGCTTTGCCAAAGGACTTTACCTAATCAGTGTACATAGACAGCATATTGAAATCCAGTAAGCATAAAACATGCACCATCACAATAATTGTTACTCTCATGACATCACAGTCTTGGATATTGCCATGTCAAACCAGACTGTCATTTTTCAAATTAACATGTACCTCAAGCTACACTACACATCTTCACTATAAATAAAGTTTCGTGTTAGCATTTGTTGGCTTCACAAGCTCACAACCAAGCTATCACCTTTCAGCCTAAACTAGACCTTTGGCTATACCAGAGGTAAGTCGGTCACCATTCTCTAGATTACAAAAAAAAAAAAAATAAATAAATAAATAAATAAATAAATTTCATTGTTCTCCTGTGTGTCTGTTTACATACATATGACATCACATGTCACACTTTCACTACATCCCAGGTCAAAGACAACACACAATAATGGTAGTTTGTCATCCTTTCAAATATCATAACATAGGATGTTTGATTTGCTTTCGTAGCCACTAACCATCCCCAGCTTGCTGATGGACTGTCAGTAACTGCACCCACTTTGTATTATTTGGTACTTAAGTTTGAAGATTCAAAAGTACAGTGCCAACAACAAAGATTGATAAGGTTAGTCACGCAGCACATAAGTTCAATGGAGACTTATCATTGTGGATGAAAGGGTACCATGGATTTTAGGTGCTGGGTAAGATTTGAATACCTGTAACTTCCTGGTGGATTACAGCTGCATGCTGGACCAGGACTCGAACCCAGAACCTTGGCTTTGGTGGACAATGCTTTTATCAACAGGAGCCTCACAAGATTCTGGATTCCAGTCCCAGTTGGGCATATGGTTTTAATTTACTAGGATGTTTCGAAACATTGCACACTTTGCTTCAGAGTGAAATATTCATTTGAAAACATTTGTTCCAAAAGCTGTCAGATTTACCTCTTTCTGTAACCTTATGTCTGCTGCTACTTTGTATAAGTAGACTTTTCTCAATCAGATTTATAATTATTATAACAGACTCTCTATCAGATGTTGACATATCCGTACCAAGAACAAAGTACCCAAACAGTTTCTTATGAAAACACACTAAATATGGCTGTTTCAGTCCATTTCTGTCTTTTTAAGTTGTTGCTTGGCCTTCAAGGAGACTAAAACTGGTCTCTCAGTGCTAGCTGTAGTAATGGTTAAGCCATGGATAAGATGTGGAATAAGCAAATATCACTGTATGAATGTCGTGACCTTAGTCTGACTTATTACTGTGTAAGAAGCAGGAAATGTCAAATAAATGTGATTGTGCAATGGCCTCAATTGCACTGGATGTCAAATTCTTATGTTGTGTTTGTGTTTAGTTGCAGAACTCTTATTTGTGACATTTCTGAGAACCTTTTCTTTTCACATAGATGGTGCAAGTTGATCCAAGTGCTCCGACACCAGAAGAACATGAAGCTAAGGCTGTTACGAAACTGCGTTACATGCAGTTTAGAGAACAACAGAGTTCTACTTGCAGTCATGGATTTCGCATAGAAGCAATGAAAGTGAGTGTTTAGATTTGTTTTTCTTTGCACTTTTCCTTTTCACTTGATAGGGAACATGTTGAAATTAAATGAATATTGTTTGTTTCTTTCAGTTTCGTGGATCACCGCCAGTCACTGACCTTAAGAAAGTAAAATCTCGATCAGAGCTACTCGCAACAGTGGCTCTTTTCTTAGGTGGTCGTGAAGATGTAAGGCAGAGGTTGGTTGCGAGACTACGAGAAATAAGAACGAAATTCGAGCAGTCAGAGTACTTCAAAAGACATGAGGTAAAAATATCATTGTAACAGCAATACCATTTAATTCTGTCAAGGCTAATTTGTAGTTGCTTGTTGCTATGTCCACGTGTGTTTAGCATCATTGTCTTTTTTTTCCTCCTCTTCACATGTATGTAATATTTGATGTAAAACATACATAGATAGACACCATTGTGACCAGAAATGATCCCATATTCTTAACAAACTGTCAGCAACAATGTTTTATAATTAGTTAGTTTGATCTGTGACTATTGACACTCCACTATGGCTGTGACATAAACTTACTGTGAAGTGTTTCAATGCACAGCACCATTTTATACACTGTGTCAAGCAGTAGATTGTGTTATTTCACTTGCAATTAAGAAAATGGCAAGCTGTTGAAATATACACATCATAATATTAACTAGGAACCATTCTGCCATTAAAACATGTTGCACAAGAAATCTTTCTTTTATGTTTACTGCTTGAATAGTTGTTTATTTTTTAAGCCAGGATTTCCATCACAAGTTTTAAATGCTGGCCAGTCAGATGACTTGTAAGAAATGGCAGTTACTCCATGACATCTTCTGTGCCAACATAATTAGGTTGTACACAGCTCTTAATGGTTAATGATAGCCATAATGAAAAGTTATTTTCCTACCCTGTTAAGGAGACAGGTAGCTGGAGTGAGACTGTGACATCTGATCTACTTGTATCATTATATCTGTTTTTTTTATGTAAAGATGGATATGTGCCTGTGAACTGTATGACTGACAATTTTTCTTAAGATGACATACAGCATAGTTAAAGAAAACTACCAACTCTGGTTAGCTTCATAATGGCTGTTTACGTCATTATTTCGAACACTATCAGAACAAACAACTGCTTACCCTCAAAACGTTTTAATTTCAAAGACTTTTATTTATTTAATAAGTTGTATTATTGTAGTTCTGTCTCATTGATTGAAAGGCACCAGTTTTCACATCTGTTAAAAATTAAATATTTTGGTCTGTAACAGGCCCTTCATCCTGTCTGAATGTATTTTGTTGTGTGCAAATTGTGCAAAATGTTATGAGTCAGTATATGTTTAATGTTTGAAGCTGACACTATGGACACATCTTCAGTTAAGAATTATGCATGTTTCCACATAGTTTAAACAGATGTCTCAAGTAGATAGAATATGCAAATGGCGTTTTTCCCAATCTTTGTAATGTGTCTAATTTCTTATAGGTTGTTGGTAGCAGCATATTCATGATTTATGATGATACAAAAGTTGGAGCATGGATAATTGACTTTGCCAAGACTCACCCTGTACCCCAAGGAGTGGAAGTCACTCATAGGAAACCATGGATTCAAGGGAACCATGAAGAAGGTTTCCTGTTTGGTCTTGATTCACTCATTCGTGTATGTATATTTGACATAATACTGGAAACTGTTAATTTTAAATTATGAGATTTGAATGGAAGCTGTGTGAACAATTAAATTGTATGCTGTTTTACTGTGTAATACAAATTCATTCTTTACTGAGAAGAAATTGTGAAACATAATTTTGAAACAATACATTTGTATCATTGACAACATATTTTCAGACGATTATGTTTCGATTCATTATTTGTCATCTTTCTGCAGGTAATGGAAGAAGTAGATCTGAAACAGCCTCCAGATTTTAAAAATCCCATCATCCCAACTACCTCAGTTCAATTGAAATCCTGAATGGATGGACAGTAATTTAAGTGCCAGTGTAAAGACTGAATAACGGGGACCAGATGCCAGTGAAGCAGTAGTGATGTGTTGCTACAGTTTCCTGCAGTGTTTTTTGTGAGAATGTGTGAATTAGAAGGAAGGACAGACTTTGGAAGTCTCTGATAAACTGTTTACTCAGTGCAGAGACATCTTTAATAATATGTAGGAAATGTATGGACATTAAAACTGTAAACAAAGTAAGGTATATTAAATTTCTATTAAAATTTGCAAACAGCTGTATCTCCAAAAATTACAGGTGATTGTAAATTTGTACATTTTTGTATTTATTGTTTTTATATTTTTTTCAGTATTTATTATAATGATTGTTATTTCCTGTCCTTAAATGTATCAAACATTTTCTAGTCGTCAGAAACTAAAACTATAAGTAAAATTTATATATAAAAATTATATGTCAGGTAATAACTTTTACGTAATAATACAATTTTCATTTAAACAATTGCTTAATGTTTATTTCTTGAATAAGTTCCACAGGAACTTGTTCCAGTTTAACATAGCTGCCTGTTGTCAGTCCATTGTAGTGCACATAAAGTAAAATGTCTTCCGCTGTCAGTTTCAAAGTGCAGTATGGGCAAAATAAAACTAGCCCAGAAAATTATTCATGCACCTTAATAAAGAAAACTTAACTTACATCATCTGCTCCAGTTAAGACGACTTAAGCTGAGTTCCCTGTTTGAAGGCACAGGAAATGTTTTCCACACCTGTTTTATTTGTCCATGCTATACCTATATAAAAAGTAATTATCAATTGAAACATTTCGTCAATGAAACCGAAGTTCACATACCAGTGAAAAGTCGTTTTTATTACTTCAGGGTGCGATTCACAGCACGAAATTTTCATATAGTTACTACTGCAGGTCATTTACCCACATTTATGTTTGATTAAAGATTTTATTCAATATTGGCAGAGATCAGAAGAGCTATTATAGAGCATTATATTTCATATTTTGTACATAATCAGATCTCATCACTCAAACTTAATACCCTGAGCAAGAGGCAGTTGCTTGCTGTGATTAATAGTCACAGTAGCACGTCTCATGTATTGTTTCCAGGAATCAGAACCAGATTCACGGCCACCACCAGTGTGCTTCTCCCCACCAAATGCTCCTCCAATTTCAGCTCCACTTGTTGGTATATTCACATTCACGATCCCACAGTCAGAGCCTTTTGGACCAAGCCACTGGAAAAAAAAAAAAATACTTTGGCCTAGGTACTTGTTACGTAATGGAAATAATTCTTGTCTGTTTAAGAAGAATTAAAGATGATATTAAAATATCTCACCAACCTGAAATAGGCCAAATCTTCTGCATTAAGCACAGGTGATAAAGGTAACGTAGGAGACTAGGAATTTGGAAAACTGGTGTGGTTGTTACTATGTAAGCGATAGAACTTTGCTGCTTCTGTGACAATGACTGTAGGACTACTATATATTAGGCTGATATGTCAAGTAGTATTTCCTTTGTATGCATTTTCAGCAAGTGTGGAATGTAAGTTGTTGGTAGTGACAGAGAATTTAGGGCAAGCCTTAAAACGGGATTGCTCAGCTGGGCAAGAGTTATGGTGTTATCGGGAATGATTGACCATTATAGGATCTAGCAAATGTATGGTTGAATTTAGGTGAAGAGAGAAAGGTCATTTGGAAGATTTTGGCATTTCAGGCAGACTGATTCTTGTTAAATGGAATGCCTAAGTGAATCTGTTGATTGGTAGATGACAGTTGTGAGTGATATTATAATAAAATGAGGCAGATATCCATGCATGAAATTCAAAACTACGCCCATTTCAGAAGGTAAGAACAAATCTTCAAGTCAGCTTATTGGCTCAGATTTGGCAAAGCAGAATGGAGAAATGTTGTTATAAAAATCTTAAAACAAGTCACATGCCATATTTGACCAGAATTGGTATACTTACCTTTGAGAAAACAGTTTCCATGCTTGATGTGAAAATGCTGGATGATAAACCTTGCTTAACTTCATTATTCCATCTTATTGCCTCATCAACATTTGCAGTTTTCAGTACATAGACAATTGGTGCAAATGTTTCCTTGTGCACTACACTGGCATCATGTGGCAATCCCGTTATGATCGTTGGTTCGACATAAAATCCTGGCCCATCCAAAACCTGTAATCCAGTCACTGTGTTGTAATTTTTTGAAAGCCTGCCTAATTATCAGATGAAATGCCAATCATCTAAAAATATATTGCCTAATGGTAGCTGCATGTGGAACCATAGTTAGTTAGTTAATTAGTTACATGTTCCATAGATCATTTGAATGATTGTTTCAGCAAAATTATGTGGAATGAGTCAGTTTATGGGTATGTACATGTGATTAGTGTTAACATTAATCCAAATATTTTTTCAGACATACCCATGCAACTAAACTGCAGAACTATGGATTTTTTATGGCTAGAACAAAAATTAGTCCATGGAATAGATGATGTTGTCTAGGAGAACTGTTTTTACGTTAGATTTAAAACTTACTTTGCTACCGTCAGACAATTTGTTAGTGATCAAATGATAAAAAATTTTTATTGCTCTTTAATGAGCTCCTTTCGGAGCTACTGACAACTTCAATAACGGGTAATAAAGGTCTTTTTCTCCTCTAGTGTTGTATCTATGAACATCACTGTTCTCAAATTGTGATGGATTGTGTATAACAAATTTTGTTAGCAAATGTACTTATTGTGATAATGCAGTTAAAATGCTTTACTCCTTCAAGAGATACTTACGTGACAACTCCAGGTGACAACCACATATTATTTTTACTGCTTGCTTTTGTGCAATCTATACTTTCTTTCTAAGTGATGGATTACCCGAGAAAATTATTCCACAGGGCATTATTGAGTGGAAATACGCAAAATATCTAAGGAGGCTTATTTGTTCGTTTCCAGAATAAGCAGTTAAACAAAGAGAAGAAAGCAGCTATACATATTTTTTTTAGTAGCTCATAATATGCTGCTTCCAGATCAAGCTTTTTTTCTCTGCCATTGTGGGAGGGGTGGTTGGTGCTTATTATGCTTTGTCTTACAATTGCAATTTTGTTTTGTTTTTCACACAGGTTATTGTCAAATAATTGTCTAGTGCTAACTCTGAAGGAGTAAACTTTACGGTTTAATTCTATTTTTAATTCAGATCTGATTGATTCTACTAGTTTCATTGCTACTCTGTTCTACATGTAATTTTGTAATATTTGTTCCAGTTTTATTTGTGTTAACTTATTTCAGTATATCTTATGATTAAGTTCTAAACATTAAGGTTATGCTAAGTCTGTGACTACGTCTTGGTTCACTTTGGCAGTCAGCATTGGCATTGACTGGTTAGGTCAGGATAGGCATCTCGCTGGCAGTAGTGTGCATAACATCTGTCATCATGTGTTTTGGTTATTCTCGTCTGCTTTGATGGGTGCAAGGTGGGGAGGTGGTGGTGGTGATGATGATGATGATTAGTTTATGGGGCGCTCAACTGCATGGTCATCAGCGCCCTTACATAGCCCCAATTTTTTACACAGTCCAATCTAGCCACTGCCATGATGATGATGAAATGGTAAGGACAACACAAACACCCAGTGCCCGGGCCGAGAAAATCCCCAATATGGCTGGGAATCAAACCTGGGACCCCCTGATCCACAGGCAGCAATGCTAGCCACTAGGCCACAAGCAGTGGACTAAGGTGGTGAAGGAGAGTGAAGTTTATTAATAGATTGTCCATTTTGTCATTTATGTCTTTGAAATTGACTTTTGTGATGTGTGCTATTTCCGGGAGGGGTATATGTATTCATATTTTGATTAGGTTGTGAGTTGTGGTCTTTGAGTGAGTAGAGTGACATGTCTGGTCTGTTTTTAGTTATGCGCCATTCATATCTGCACAAGGTTTGGCAAGTCTAGTTTTCGTGGAAAAGACCTTCACTATAGTGTCCAAGGTATTCTTGGTATGCTGCATAGCAGCCACTTTTCTGTTGTGTAATATTTTCTAGTGCAGGTCTTGTCATGCCACCCAGTGGTGTTGTGTTACTGCATATTCTCTTACTGGTCTTATATAGGCCTTTAAGTGTCAATGGCCGTGGTTGTGCTGCACCCATGGAAGCATCCTTGTACTAGTCTGATTAGTTTTTGTCTTTTGCGGATTTTGTCTATGTTGTGCTTAACATCGGTCTTCCAGTTTAGTTATTTCTCTAGGTGGATTCCTAAGTATGAGGTTCACTCAAATGAAACCTGGTCAGTGCGTCTACCTTTGCCTTACCACGTAAGGTGGCACCATGTAACTGCAGGTATGGTGGCACCTCTATTGGTAGAGAGTCCGACGTGTGCTCACAGTTTGATATTGCATAGCGCCAGTGTGGTTTCACGCCGAAGAGAAGATGCTCACACAAGTTATCATCCACTACTGAACGTGCGAGCAAGAAAGCAGGAACTACGAGGAGTGATTCAATTTTTGGCGGCAGAGGGAGTTGGAGGCTGTGAAATGTATCAACAGATGAAGGCTGTGTATGGTGAGTACAGTCTGAGTCGTTAAAGTCTTGTGGAATGGCACAAATGATTCCTTGAGGGTCACGAGTCACTGGAATATGATGCTTGTCCTGGACTGGCTCATTGTGTCATCACACTGGAATTGGTTGTGGAAGTGAATGCTTTAGTCCTGGACAACCGCAGGATCACCGTGGATGAGATCCATCAGTTACTGAGTATTGGTGTGGGCTCTGCCCACACCATAATGCATCAACACTTGAACTTTAGAAAAATCTCTACGCCATGGGTTCCCCATGAACTGACCGCCGAACAGGACAATACAGTTGTTGGTATGACTTTGTTGCACAGAACTGAATACAGTGGTTTTTTCCAAAATAAGCAAGTTTGTTTTTAAAAACCATTTAATTGTTTGAAAACTTTATTAACAATCTTTTTTTGTTGCTTGCTCTCTAATGGGATTCATTATAACACTAATAATGTCTGCAAAAAGTGCAATTTCTGCTTGGTGGTTGTTAAGTGGAAGATCATTCACATATATGAGCAGTAGGAGTGGACTCAAAGTTGAACCCTTGTGGGACTCCCTTTGTGGCTTCTCACCAGTCACTAAAATTTTCTCTTTCCAGCATTATTTGAGCGGATTTCTATCATTGATAAACTGATGATTGGTAGAATGTTCCATGTGTTGTTCACAGGCTCTAGGTGACTGTTGACAAATAGTGTCATGTATCTGTGCCACTGTGTAGTGTAATGCAGCATTCAGTAGAAGTTACTTGGCCTGCCATAATAAAGTGTAAACAACATTTTGAAGTTCCATTGTATTTGTGGTGGTGGTGGTGGTGGTGGTGGTGGTGGTGGTGGTGGTGGTGGTGGCAGTATGCATAGGGCACTCAACAGTGAAGTCATCAGCACTTGTACTCAGTGAACAGAATACAAGTGTGGTTATGACTTGTTAGAAGCATGCAAATATAAATTAGAAAATGTAATGTGCTACCATCCTGGGACACTCTTGCTAACACTGTCACACAAAACAGTAAAACACCTATGCCCCATTGTATGTCTCAGTGTGTGAGTAAAATACATAGACTATAACCATACATCATCTAAAATAGTGGAGCAAGAAACTGAGCCTACACGAGCAATTGGAAAACAAAAGATGAAGCAACCACCCTAGAAAAACATTCTACCTAAGATACTGTTGAGAAGACCAGACATCACACACTATTAAAACATGAATTGCGTTCAGTTCATCACCACCTAAAATAGAGGGCAGATCGACTGGTAAGCGGGTTGCAGACCTCATGGCTTGGTATAAAACACAATCGGTTTATGTGGTGTACAGAAACCTGTAGACCACATGCACTGCATACAGATGAGTCTTCATGCTGAAGGAAGAGTCCAGGTGTTGGAGGACAGTGTCCTATCCGAAGATATATTAAGAGTACGTGCTCCCACTGCAGTGGCTGGAAGGAGACATGCCACAATCATATCACTGGTTTCACAGCCCTCAGCTTGTTGTTCTCCAACCCTAACCATTTCTCTCCCCACAGACACATGATGTTGTTTCTCAATAGTGAGGCAACTGCATGGATAGGGGCAGCACATTCAGAAATTGTAACTTCAAAGCAGGCATTCTTAGCTGCTGCATCTGCTGTTTCATTACCCCAAATGCCCACGTGCCCTAGTACCCAGCAGAATGACACATCTTTTCCCTGTCTCTGTAAGTGGAAAAGGGCGTCGTGGATCAGCTGAGGATATTTTTGGGTGAATACGTGTCATTGATAGCCTAAAGAGCACTTAGGGAGTCAGTGCAGATGAGGAATTTGTTAGGAGAAAGGCACTGCATCTCCTCCAGAGCCCTCAAGTTAGTGGATGATTCAGCGTCAAACATTGTGACTGTATCAGGTAAGCAAATCTTGATAACACAGCACAGCCGATGGAATTATCCTGCTTAGACCCATCAGTGTTACAGTCACTGTGCTCTGCTGAAATACTGCACAACATCGATACAAAAACAGAGGCTGGAGTAAAAAACTTCATGTACACCGACAGATCCAAAATAATTTTGGAGCTCCTTATTAACCGAGGCAGCAAATGACTCCAACCTCGATGAAGCATGCAAGAATTGTCTGCACCAAGAGCCACTAAGTCTTGCCACATGTGAATCCTGAATGGCTTCATTGCTTGTGGCCTATGTCTAAATAGTCACTCCATTGAAGAGCCAGTAACAGTACGGAATGCTGGTGATTGTGGCATATCCTGCAACAGCTCTTGGTGGCCACCAAGAGTTGCAGGATGATTTGATTCACGGATCCAGTTATATGGCTCCTTCTGTGTATAGCGATTTTACGACTATGACTGAAGCTGGCATCAATGTAATGCCGAAACTGGTAGCACATAGAAGTTCATAAAATAAAGTAAACTTCTACGATACATATGGCTGTTGGTAAATTATTGCATCAAGAAGTTCATGCCAGCTGTTGTCCCACGATCCATAATGGATCAACGAAGAACAAATACATTTGTGTGTATTGTAAGCTGCAGTTGACGAATGGCTGTTGCAAGAATGGAGGTGGAGCAGAAGATGGCAAAGTCATCCACAAACAATAAACAAGTAGCAGGCGGTTTAACTGTGGAAGTAACACCATTGATGGCAATAGTGAACAGAGTTACACGTAAAACAGAGCCTTGAGGGACCCAATTTTCTAGCTCGAATTGCTTGGAAAGGGCATCGCCCACCCAATATCGAAAAAGTTTTCTGGAAAGGAAGGACAATATGAAAATTGGTAATCATCCCTGGAAACCCTATTGGTGAAGCTGTCTCTGGATGTGATGCCTCCAAGTAATGTCAAAGGCCCTCTCAATCAAGATCGAAGAAGACACCTGTGAGATGCTGTGTGCTTATAAAGGATTGTTGGATTTCTGCCTCCAGCAGAGTGAGGTTTCAATGGTTGAACACAACCACCAAAACCCAGTCGAAAAACAACTAAATAGGTCCTCAGATTCTAGGACCCAAATCAGACACTGGTTCTCCATGGGTTCTAGGGTCTTTCCGATGAGCCAGTGAGGGCCGTGCTATGGTAACTACTAGGAAACATGTGATCCTTTTCTGGTTTCAGAAGGGCCACTAAAATCACATCCTTCCACAAGTCGAGAAAGTTCCTGGTAAACCAGATCACATTAAAAAGGGACAGAAGTATTTCCTTCGCATCCTGGTGAAAGTACTGTAACATGCTTTATGGGATCCAATCCTTACCCAGGGCAGTCTCCTTGACCTGAGACAGAGAAAACTCAGGCTCCCACACAGAAAAGGGGCAATAATAGTCCTCAGTGTTGGTAGAATTAAAATTCCAACCTCTCCACTAGTGCCCACTAATGGCGGAAAGCTGGATCTCGATTTGCAGTGGCAGTGATCGAACTGAAGTAATCTGCCATGGCATTCACAGTTTCCCAAGTTTGGATTGTAGACATTCCTGCCTCAGTAGGTCATTGGGCACATTTGCTAGAGATCCTCTTTATGGCTTCCCAGACCTTTGAAGAAGTAATGGAGTCCAGAAACACTCACCATGACCTCTTCTTGTTCTCTGTGATTGTCCATCATGCCTTTTCCCTTACGATTTAAAAGGCTGTGAGGTTCATAACAGGAGGCTGGCATTTGAACCCGGCACAAGGCCATGTGTCTCTCCTTGATGATGGAACGACGCTTATCATTCCACCATGGGACATATCACCTCTGAAATCAGTCTGAAGACTTACAGAAAGCAAGGTCTATGGCCGAGAATAGTCCCATGGCAGTGCTAAAGTGTGTGCTACCACCAGCATTAAGAAGTTATAACTATCCTGATACTATAAACTTTTGACAATGTAACCTCTGGGGTTCACTGATGGAGATCCCCATAGCACACTGCGCACATTAAAATCTCCTACAGGGAGGAAGGATGGAAGGAAAGCATTTGTTGGGCTGCAGATACACACTACAGATTGTAACAGGAAATGGAACGTGGACCATGGCAGCAATTGCCTGAATAGCTGTTCTGAGAGAGAGAAAAGTGGTTTGATAAGTGTCATTCACAAAGATAGCCACTCCACCTTTAGCCCTGTTCCACTGAAGTCATCTTTCTGATGAGAGCTGTATCCCCTGAGCACAGTGGTATCAACTGTGTTTAAAATGTGTTTCCTCTAGACACAGATAGGGAGGTCTCTTCCATGACAAAGGGTTTCAGCTCCTCCACATGTGTTCTGAACCCATTCATGGTCTGTTGAAGCACAGGAGCCATTTATCTGGGAGGTTTATATTTTCCCATTGCCCTTCTGCATGTAGGAGAACCCACTTCACTAGGAGGAGAACTGAGTGGACTCGAGAGTTCATTGAAGCAGAGATCTAAGTCCATTCAGAGTCATCACCCTCTGAATGTTTCTGGATCTGATGATCCACCTGTTTCCATTCTGCCTTCTTGACAGTAAAATTTACCTGAGTCTTCACCCTCACATTCAATGACACCAAGGTAGGCTGTGTGAACCCAATGTGCAGCACTTGCTCTGCCAAAGTGGCACCAACAGCAGAAGCAGAAGCAGTGCTCTCTGTTGGAGTTTGCATGGATTTCTGGGTATCAAGATCCATCTACATGTATGTCTACATCTACATGGATACTCTGCAAATCACACAAGCACCTTCACAATAATACTCTATTATTCCAATCTCAAACAGCATGCAGAAAAAAAAAAAAACCTATATCTTTCCGTGCAAGCTCTGATCACCATTATTTTATTGTGATGATAATTTCTCCCTATGTAGGTTGGCATCAACAAAATATTTTATCTTTCAGAGGAGAAAGCTGATAATTGAAATTTTATGAGAAGATTCCCCTGCAACAAGAAACACCTTTGTTTTAGTGATGTCCACCCCAAATCCTGTATCAAGTCAGTGACACACTCTCCCCTACTTCTTGATAATACAAAACATGCTGCTCTTTTGTGTACTTTTTCAATGTACTTCATTAATACTATCTGGTAAGGATTCCACACTGTGCAGCAGTACTTTGAAAGGGGGTGGACAAGCATAGTGTAGGCAGTCTCTTCAGTAGAACTGTTGCATCTTCTAAGTGTTTTGTCAATAAATCACAGTCTTTGGTTTGCCTTCCCCACAACATTTTTTATGCGTTATTTTCAATTTAAGTTGTTCATAATAGTAATTCCTAAGTATTTAGAAATTCTTCCAATCCATATGTGGCATACAGCAAACCGGTGCTTAACAGTATTGGTTAAAAACAGTCTTGGTTGCAATTTTAGTTTTTTATTTTTCAATGATGCGTTTCGCCTTATTTAGACATTTCAGGTTATCTTTCCAAAATAGGTTATCTTTTCAAAATGGACACGAGAGACACCAAGATTTGCATAACGCGTTCGCGTTCACAGG
Organism: Schistocerca americana; assembly: GCF_021461395.2. Classification (NCBI taxonomy): domain Eukaryota; kingdom Metazoa; phylum Arthropoda; class Insecta; order Orthoptera; family Acrididae; genus Schistocerca; species Schistocerca americana. Next base: position 474,002,369 of record NC_060119.1, read on the forward strand.
AGCGAGTAACAGAATAAAATGCGGGCTCAGGTAGTAAACTAAGTATTTAGTCCATAGGTGATGTCTGGGTGGAAATACTTGTGTTCGCAAGTTTATTTGTGAGTACAGCAAATGAAGTGGAAAAGTATCTGGGCTGAAAGGATTTGTACATCATCTCGCTTCAGTGTAAGGCACATGCTTAGTCATCTTTCACTCCTGGATTTTCTTTTCTTTCTTAAACACCATACACACTCAGCTCCAAGCTGGATGTGGACCTGAACAATTGACACCAAAGTCGGGGCAGGTACACATAGTTCCATCAGCGTGAGCGGCCATACGACATGTACCATACAAAGCTCATCCATTCCACCCTAGAGAGGTGTGCCCGAATTTCTAACACATGAAGCACTTTCTAGGGTTGGAGAATTATGGTCTGACTTTCAATCTTAAAAAATCCAGTTTTAATATAATCTGGGTAAACCAGCAAACCAAACGTTGTTTTAAATTAGTCTGATTTTTCCAGTTTTCCACCCACATGATAGTCGGGTCATTCTTCTTCCAGCTCGGAAGTGTCCATATGCATGATGTCACTCCATGTGACCACTCCTTGACTAGTTAGGGGTATGGGGCAGTTCAACTACAATAGGATACTCACCCAAAAATTTGGGCTTCAATAGGTTGTTAACTTGCTGTGATGTTGCTGTTTCAACCAGCTGTTTAATATATTTGGGGATTCCAGTCAAAACATTAAGGCCTTTTTGGATATAGAAGAGCAGTACCTTCTCAAATGTACTATCTTCTCCCCTTATCACAAGAAGCATATTTTGACACATTGGACACATGCCTGAACTTTAGATGAAGATTGGTCAGGAGGGCTATTCTCCTGTGCTCCCTTTGAAGGGTGGGTGTTAATACTACCCAACAGACCACCTCAACTGTCAGAAGCAAGTGTGTGAGAAGTTATGGATGCCGTAGTGATAGCAGGAGCAGCTAGGGAAACAAACAGTCCTGGGAGACAGATCCCTGCTTGTCTGAGTAAGCCGCATACAACTGAGATGTGGCAGGTTCCCCATAGGTTGCCCACTATTGACTGTTCTACCTCAACAGCTATTCATCTCATTGGTGCACACCACACCTTAAGATTGAGGATTTTTTTTGGGGATGTTTGTACCATCCTCATAGCCCCCATGACACACAACGTTCCACCGCTGCACCACATGGTGGATGTTGAAGCTTACCCAGAGATTATGGTGACAGAGGACTAGTGGCACTTACCATTTCCTAGCTCAGGAACCTGGGGTCACCACCAAGTCCATACCCAGCAAACAGGCAAATGCTAAGCCTTGGGGGGGGGGGGGGGGTTGTTTGTTGTATTTCTATTGTAGGGTGCTAGAGCAAAGAGAACCAAGTCAGGCAAATTAAATTAAAAAAGTAGCACATTGAAATGAAATGTCATGTATTAGTCATAATAAAGCTCTGTAATTGCATTTCCATTAGGCCTACACAACAGGTGTTTTGGCTTCAGAATTACTATTTTGTTTTTGTATATTATAGTAAAGTGACTTGTTTGTTGGCTGGATAAATCTAACACTGTAGGTTCACAGTCCAATTCTTGATCAATTCCAGGACTTTTTCTTTCACTTATCAGTTCTTCTTCCAAATCAGGCAACAACTCATATTTGTGAAAGTGCTAGGTAGCATTATGGTTTGGAGTCCACCTGAACGGTAGGACCCCCTATAATTGGGTAGATAGATCATAGGAAGACAAGGACATACCATTTCCAGTAGGACTATGCCTAGAAAAGTACATTGATTTTCTAACCCTCTATCAGGTCGGAAACAGCCTTACTAGCCTACCACATTATATTTTCACTGTTATAACTGCAACTAAGTTACTAATAGAATATACCTACAGAGTGATCTGTGATAATGTTACAAAATTTCAGGGATGATGGAGAGGGATAAATACATCAATGTGAGATAAGGGTCACTAGTCCAGAAATGACAGAGGCAAAAGTTATAAGCAAAAATCATTCTGATATCTATGAGGGTGGAACATGCGTACCGGTACCGTTGTTGCTAAGGTTGTATGGTAGACAGCTTTCTGAGGTGATAGTATGGACCAAAACAAAAAAGTCAAGTAAATATGGGCTCTAAAATGCATACCTTAAGAGCTGTGAACACTTCTTCACCTTTGATTCTGTGAAACAAATACCGTCTTCTGCAGGCTCTTTGCTTTTCATGTTTTGGGAGTCCCAGAAATGACCACATCCAAATGAGCAGAGCACATCAATGAACACATGAACTTTCAACCTTGGTGACATCCGGTACCCACTTGCTCTACATTTTTGTATAATGACTCGAGACACCTGAGTACCTGAAACGCAACTTTGGCCCTTTACATTGACCCAATCCTTGCAATTCAACATAACCCCTCATTCCACCATTCCACCTGATTCAATCTCTGTTAGCCTACTTCTATAATCTTTGCTTCCTTCATCCTGAGAGAAGGTTGGTCTGCGATAATCTGGATTGTAAGTAACCTGCTCGCACAACTATTTCCTCATGTCTTTGATGAAGAGGGGATCTTTTGTTGAGAAAAACAAAAATACTTTCCTTCTATATTTTTGTGGCTATTGGCTTTAGTGAGAGATGTGCTTTCTGAAGGTAAGTACAGTACTGCAGTGTGTACAGTCTGCTAAAGCTTCTTTCAGCATTTGCTACTGGAGATACATTGTTAACAACTTGCTTGTAAAGCTTACCTGAAAAATGTCGCTGTCATTTTTTGTAGCGTTTGTACTTTTATTGTTACAACTGTGTCTTTTGTCATTAATCCCAGTTTTAATCTGAACATCCCCAAGATCCATTCCCTCCAAACAATTGTAGTATTGTTCCTTAGTGACCTGTGTTCACTTGTAAGTAAATCTGTGAAATGCCTTTGGAAATATTCCACAGGAATTTTTGTCTTACTTACAGCTTCTGAAAGCAATTATGAAGGTATTATTTGCTGCAAAAACACTTACATTTCCACCAAATTCAATAGTACCACCAGCAGCCAGTGCTTCTTTAATAGTATTCTGGAATGCAGATACAGACTGGGAACTGTGTAGTGGTCCATACAGAACACCTTCCTGCAGAGGGTCTCCCATCCTTTTAATAATTTGAGCATAGGCTTTTTTCAGTGGTTCAAGTACCTTTTCATAAATCTGAAAGAAAAGTAAAATATTTGAAGCAAATAGCTCAAAACATACAAATAAATTTTATCTGTATAGAAATACCAAAATTTATTAACTGATCACAAGCTTTTGCTGGGCTCTAACATGTTGCCTACAAGGTATACATGGTGTTTGTGTGTGATATCAACTGTTTCTGTTTACATTCTCCCTTGAATGTCATGAATGATTGTTATTGCCTTATCACTTAAATTCTGCATAATCTCTGTAACGCCATTCCCTACATTCCATTTTTATTTCTTCTTCTCATTCTCCTTCTTCCCTCCCTTCATTATTTCTACAATCTCTTATGTAGACTGTATTTCACCAGCTCCTGCCTGTGTCAACCTTTCATTTTTCTTCACTTATTTGTTTACTTTTTTTCCATGTTTTGTTTCTTTGGTTCTTTTTCTGTCTTTAGATTTATTTCTACTAGAAATGAAAACAGAAAATGAACTGTGCTTGTAGTGTAATATTGAAAAAATTAAGGAGGCAATTGAGATTAATTTAGCGAGTAACCTTGTGAACAGGGATGGAGGTTTTTGCTTAAACTCTGCCTGAAATCCTGCTCTCTGCCTTGTCAAAAAACAGAGGGAAAGAGTTAATGTTACCTCACTTGCTAGTATGTAGTCTCACTATCGACATCTCTGACTTTGGTCATCTTTGGTGGCACTAGTTTTCTGTGTGTGTGTGTGTGGTTTTTTTTTTTTTTTTTTTTTTTTTTTTTTAATCTTTCCTGACTTGCTCCTAGAACCGAGGTTTTAAATTTGCCTGTACATCGTTTGTCCATTGCAGTTTGTGCCCTGAAAATGCCTGGGTGTTCTCCTGCCGAAATATCGGCGGTCACTGTAAATTTTACCTGGCTGATTCCCAGAAGTTGTTTGAATGTCAAAAAAGTTCCTTTCCATGTATTTGTGAAAACACCTTTGAAATTGTGAAACAGTCATACAAAGATCCAAGACATTTTCTGCACACTGAGCACAGCTGCTTCATGTGTCTACAACCCGATTTTGCAAATGTCTCGAAGACAACACCTTTCGATAGCCCTGTAGAAGGCTATTGTTTATGCCTACAGCTGTTTGTGCTTCAGAGTTGAAAACTGTTAAAAGCACTGAAAGGTGTCAGGGATTTTAAGTTGAGGAGTGTCTTACTAGTAAAGAACAAATTTTTTGAAACTTCATGCATGACGAGACATTTTTTCATACATCTCAGTGTTTATGACTTCATATCTCCTGAACTATGACAGTAGGTGGTTCTTACCACAAAAGTGAATGTTGCCTTACAGTAAGGGATATACATACCAAGGTTGGTTGAAATCGGTCCCGTGGTTTAGGAAGAGATGTGGAACATACACAGACGTACGTACTTACATACATACATTTTTATAATATGCATGAATTTTTCTTTGTTACATACTCACCTCATCTCATCACATCACAATCTACTGCAGCTTTAGCTTCACTCTGCATATTCTCTGTCTTCATTACAGTTTTCTGGTGAATCATATGCCTCATAGCATAGGATGGCCAGTCTAATTCGTGGAATTCAAATACTGATTCCATTATTTGTGTCCAGACGCATTAATGTGACCATCGCCCGTGTTTGATGTCAGTGCCCAATAACCACTCACAGACGGCAGGTGGTAGCATTACCAGTGGATGGTATATAAAGCATGGTGGGGGGACGCAGAAAACAGTATGTTGTCGCAATGTGGAAACAGACCAATTTCTCTGCTGTCCAAAAAGGCATGATCATTGGCCTTTGGCCAAGGATGGAAGCACTTCTGAAATGCCTATGTTTGTAAACTGTCTGCAAGCCACTGTTAAAGTATACTGTGCATGGGAAAATGGCACTATCCAAAACTGGCAGTGAGGGAACTATGGTGCACCAATGGCCATAGGTGATGTGTCAACAGCAGTTGCAGTGATGTGTATGGTCGAACAGGCATGCAGCAGTTAAGAAGCTGACTGCCAGATGGATCAAGGAGCTACCAGCAGTGTCTCCTTAACAACCATTCAGTGATTGTAGTTGCATATGGGCCTCCACAGCAGCTGATGTGTTCATGCACCCATCTTGAATGCTGTTCATAGGCAACAAAGGCTGGAATTTGCACACCAGTACCACAATTGGACATCCACTGAGTGGCAAAAGGTGGCCTTTTCAGCTGAATAACGTTTTATACTCCACCAGACAAGTGTGTATGGCATGAAACATCTGAAAGCAAACACGCTGTAAGAATCGTTGGAAAGGTATGGACCAGAGGAGGGAACACTATGATCTGGGCAATGTTTTTTGGCATTCTCTGGGTGATCTTGTCATTCTGGAAAGCACAATGGGTCAACTAAGTTTGCATTTAAAATTGGCAACTGTGTCCACCCTACATGCAATTTTATTTCCTTGACACAATGGCATCTACCAACAGGACAATACAACATGTCATACAGCTTGCAGTGCATATGCATGGCCACAAAGCTCTCCAGATCTAAACCCAATCAAGAATCGTTGGGACCACCACAATCGGGCTGTTTGTGCCATGGATCCTTAACTGATAAACCTCGTCCAGCTGGCCGCAGTACTGGAATTGGCATGGCTCCACGTCCCTTTCAGTAACTTCAGAATCTCATTGACTCTCTTCCTACACGTCTCGCAGTGGTCTGTGCTGCGAAGGTGGTTATTCAGACTTTTGACAGTCGGTCGCATTACTGTGGCTGGACAGTGAACAATGAAGCCGATGGATGCAGTACAACTAGAGAGGAGCTTGCTGCAGCTGTACACTCAAGAATCATGGTGGTTGCACAAAGGCCAAAGTACTGTGACTTCATTTCATTTCACTTAGAGTTCTAACATGTATTACTATACAGGGTGCTACAAAAAGGTACGGCCAAATTTTCAGGAAACATTCCTCACACACAAAGAAAGAAAATATGTTATGTGGACATGTGTCCGTAAACGGTTACTTTCCATGTTAGAGCTCATTTTATTACTTCTCTTCAAATCACATTAATCATGGAGTGGAAACACACAGCAACAGAACGTACCAGCGTGACTTCAAACACTTTGTTACAGGAAATGTTCAAAATGTCCTCTGTCAGCGACGATACATGCATCCACCCTCCGTCGCATGGAATCCCTGATGCGCTGATGCAATCCTGGAGAGTGGCGTATTGTATCACAGCCGTCCACAATATGAGCACGAAGAGTCTCTACATTTGGTACCGGGGTTGCGTAGACAAGAGCTTTCAAATGCCCCCATAAATGAAAGTCAAGAGGGTTGAGGTCAGGAGAGCGTGGAGGCCACGGAATTGGTCCGCCTCTACCAATCCATCGGTCACCGAATCTGTTGTTGAGAAGCGTACGAACACTTCGATCGAAATGTGCCACATGAACCACATGTTGTGTCGTACTTGTAAAGGCACATGTTCTAGCAGCACAGATAGAGTATCCCGTATGAAATCATGATAACGTGCACCATTGAGCGTAGGTGGAAGAACATGGGGCTCAATCAAGACATCACCAACAATGCCTGCCCAAACGTTAACACAAAATCTGTGTTGATGACCTGATTGCACAATTGCATGCTGATTCTCGTCAGCCCACACATGTTGATTGTGAAAATTTACAGTTTGATCACGTTGGAATGAGGCCTCATCCGTAAAGAGAACATTTGCACTGAAATGAGGATTGACACATTGTTGGATGAACCATTCACAGAAGTGTACCCGTGGAGGCCAATCAACTGCTGATAGTGCCTGCACACGCTGTACATGGTACGGGAACAACTGGTTCTCCCCTAGCACTCTCCATACAGTGACGTGGTCAACATTACCTTGTACAGCAGCAACTCCTCTGATGCTGACATTAGGGTTATCGTCAACTGCACGAAGAATTGCCTCGTCCATTGCAGGTGTCCTCATCATTCTGGGTCTTCCCCAGTCGTGAGTCATAGGCTGGAATGTTCCGTGCTCCCTAAGACGCCGATCAATTCCTTCGAACGTCTTCCTGTCGGGGCACCTTCGTTCTGGAAATCTGTCTTGATACAAACGTACCGCGCCACGGCTATGCCCCGTGCTAATCCATACATCAAATGGGCAATCTGCCAACTCCGCATTTGCAAACATTGCACTGACTGCAAAACCACGTTCGTGATGAACACTAACCTGTTGATGCTATGTATTGATGTGCTTGATGCTAGTACTGTAGAGCAATGAGTCGCATGTCAACACAAGCACCAAAGTCAACATTACTTTCCTTCAATTGGGCCAACTGGCAGTGAATCGAGGAAGTACAGTACATACTGACGAAACTAAAAGGAGCTCTAACATGGAAATTAAGTGTTTCCGGACACATGTCCACATAACATCTTTTCTTTATTTGTGTGTGAGGAATGTTTCCTGAAAGTTTGGCCGTACCTTTTTGTAGCACCCTGTATACACTCTTGGAGTGACCTTAGCTGTAATTGAGCATTATCTAATGATTTAATTAGACAGTACTGTGCAATTGCTGCTGATGGATTTTGGTTGTCTGACAGGTCAAGTATCAGGCAGTGTCAGAAGCATGTCATGCTACTCTCAGTACTGTAATTTCACCTTCCCAAGTCTGTCTGTTTATACTACTTGATTCACAGTGTTTGTATTCAATAAATGTCTGCCTGCTGCATGCTCAACATTGACAAGAAGTTGGAGTATACTTTTCTTGCAAACAGTTCAAGTATGAAATGGTCACAGTGCTACCAAACTCCCAGGAACAGTTAGAGCAGCAGTTCACGTAACAGCCCAATGGCATTCTCTTTTGACTGTGAACTACCTCCAGCATTATCTGTTCTGCTTGTTTTTCCTAAATTGTCTCATGCATCATGGGAAGTTCCATGTTCTCTTCATTATACCTCTTGTTGCAGTTGCTACGAGCTGTGATATCTAACTAGTATTTGCCATAACAGACCCTTGAACCCCATGCCTATTTGTGATGGAAATTCACTGCTGCAAACAGCTCACTGCAAGTATGTGAAGATTTCAGGACCACTAAAAAAACACACTCTGTTGTTGAATCTTATCCCGTATCATGACCAGATGAATTTGATAATAGCAGTTGGCAAACATTTTTTAAGATGGACTCTGATGAATCATGTAAACAAATCGTGGTCATCAATATTCCTTTTGGGCTTTATCAGTGCAAGAGGCCCTCATTAAGACTGGCAACACATTTGCAGTTTTGTAAAGGTTCTTGGAACACCTCATTCACGATATACCTCTCTTTGCAAGCTACCTTAATGGTAGAATTGACACTGTGATCAAACAATAGAACTACTTGAACAATGTTCTGTTCTTTCCTTACATCACTATATTACAGGTTGTATGTTACTTAAATAAGTTTAACTCTATGAATAGGATAGATTGCTACTCACCACACAGAGGAGGCACCGAGTAGCAGATATGCACATTTAAAGTAGACTAAGCTATTGGACATAGCCCTTCTTCAGATACAGTTTAGTTTACTATTACATGGGCCTGTCTGCCACTCAGCACTTTCTGTATTTGGTGAGTATCAATCTATCTCATTCATATTGTTGTTAACATATCGAGTGCCATGAGGCCGGCAGCAGTCAATGTGTTAAACAAGTCTACATTTTTCCAAGAGTAGGTCAAATACTGGGGCCAGATTCTCACTGATCACCAATATGACCCACAGACTTCTATGTGGCAACCATTAACTCACTTACAAAGTTAATCAATTAGAAGCTTTCTTAGCAAAGTTATTATTATGCAGAAATTCATTCCCAAACTGTCAACTTCATGTTTGCATTGAACTGGTCCTATTGTAAAGATGTTCAGTATCAATGGTCTTTTGATTGCAACAAGACATTTCACCCATTAATACAAAAGCTACATTCAGCTCCCTTAAGTGGCCTACATTTTTTGAAATACTTCTTTTTCATCCAGCAGCAAATGCTCATCAGCAGGGCATTGGCATTGTGTTGGCATACAGAGTGCTCATTTCTACTGAGTAACCTACTGTGTAGAATTCAAGAAGCTTGAATTAGGCCCAAACCAATTACTCATGAGTTGGAAAAGGGGCTTTTGCAATCAGTTATCTGTTTTAAAAAATTCGACTTATTCTTATATGGTATGTAGCTCCATTTAATAACAGATCATAAGCAACAAATGGTGACTTTTGGACTACAAAAGTCATTCTAACTTGATGGTGCAGCACTGGACATTTTCCTTGAGCTCTTTTAACTACAATAACTGCAAAACCTGTCAGATCCAGACTGTGTTCCAGACCAGAACTTGAACCCAAAACCTTGCTTTTCGTGGCCAGTTCTCTTACTGACAGAGCTGTGCAGGCACGACTTAAGGCCTCTCCTCACAGCTTCAATTCTGCCCATACCTCGCCATTTATCTTCAAATCATCATAAAAGCTCTTCTGCATCCCTTATTGGACTGGAGCCTAAATAAAATAACTTTTTGATGGACAGAAGCCAATGGCAGAGGTGATGTAGCTGGCTAGAATACAGCACACCACATACTCACAGAATGATTTTAAATCGCTCTGCTTGGCTCTCCTCCTCCAATCCCCACTGTGCACTGTGTTTGTCATATGTAAAGACGGATGTAAAAGACATTGGCTCTGAACATCAACAAGGCGTGATGGCAAGTGAGCATATCCACCTGCTAGGCAGTGCCATTTATGCTTTGGTAGTCAAGAACAATGGGTGCAGATGATAATGTTAATGCCAGAACAGTTGAAGAATGTAAATGAGGCCTGTCAGTCTGAATGTGAGATCAGTAAATCGGTACATGTTTTGATCTATTGTGAGCTGCAAGTTTAGAGAGATCTGTTAAATCCACAACTGTTCATATCAGCCAGGTGACCAGGTTGTGTATGGAGTGGAACCCATCAAACCAGAACGAAACTTGTCCCACTGCAGTATGTACCTACAAAACAGGCAACACTGTGAGCATGTGGAGCCCAAGAAAGAGCTGTGGTTGACTGATGTCTGGCTTCACCATCCAGTTCACTGAAATGAGCATCACAAAGTCTTTTTTACTCAAGCGTAGCCTTCTGAAAAAGGGATATTGTAGAGAAATGGCATAGCTACAGTGTAACAGCTGTTCCTGGAATGAGTTTCTCACTTTACAATGAAGTGAGGCGTTGTGGATTCCATTGCTGGTGATTCACTGCTGGTACAAGGTTGAACACAGAAGGAGTCAAAAGATTTGATTTCTGTGCTATTCCACATCCAGCACAATGGTTTAGCAGAGCACCTAGTCCACACTAGAGATTCAGATGACCAAGGAATTCAGCAAAGCTTCAACAGAGGCCACACTTACACCCACCTTGAATGCATATATGCCCAGGCCACAACTATGCTATGTCTCCTCATACTCACCTTGCACAGGCATCCAAAATCTGCTCCTCACCTCTGTATGGATGTGGTCTTTTGGCAGGCATCTGATACCATGGATGGCAACTTTGTGTGTATTGTAGTAACTAAAAGTGACACTTTCAGGTGCCACTCCAACCAGTTATGCCCACTGTGCCACATCCGTCAATCACACAGTCTTTCCAACAGGTGGCTGTACCCACACCAAGGGATATCCCAGCCAACAATCCAATATGACATTTAATATTTACTATCTCCACTGCTACCACAGCTATGTCCAAGAAGAGCACTTCAGAGTATGTGTCACTGCAATACTGTCCCTCAGCTGTTGTCATTGTACTTGTGCATGCCAATACTTTGTTATGAAATGTCAGGTGCATTACAACCAGGCCCTTCGACTCCTCATGCCACTTGTGCTCAAGACTTGGCTAGGCAGGTGGAAGATTTCACAGATACCAGTTTCCTCCACTGAGTGAGGTGATGCAGTAGTTAAAAAGTGGGGATATGCTGTGGGTTCAGGAGGGAAAAGGTTATTTACAACTAGTAAAGAAACCAGACTGCAGTTACAAGAGTCGAAGACATGAAAGGGAGTGGTTGAGAAGGGAGTGAGAGTAATGTTAGTGAATATGTGCACTGAGAAAGCAATAAACAAAACAAAGGACAAATTTGGAAAATGAGTAGCTCAGGGAGAAGAAATAAAAGCTTTGATTTTTACTGATGACATTGTGATTCTGTCAGCGGCAACAAAGAACTTGGAATGACATTTGAATAAAATGAATCATGCCTTGAAAAAGGTTACGAGATGAACATCACAAAAGTAAAACGAAGGTAATGGAATGGAGTTGAATGAAATTAGGCAATGATGAGGAAATTAGGTTAGGATGTGAAACCCTAAAAGTGATACATAAATTTTGCAATTTGGACAGTAAAATAACTGATGATGACTGAAGTAGAGAGGATATAAAATATAGAATGGCTAGAGCATGACAAGTGTTTCTGAAAAGAGGAATTTTTTAAAATCTAATATACATTAAGTGTTAAGAAGTATTTTTGGAAGATATTTTTCTGGGGTATTATGTGAAAAGGAAACATTTATTCAAGAAAACTATGAAATTATGAGATAGAATGGCTGGCCCTGATACATACATTTAAAAGTGCATATACTATCCTAGCTTTTGGTACTAATAGTTCCTTCTTCAGCAAGAAGAGAGAGGTAGATCTGGAAAGATTATAAAGGAAGGGGCAGATCATTCAAACTCCATGTTTAGAGGGACCTGCCTGTTGTAAGAATGAGGGGAGACAAATATGTCTCATCTTGCGTCCAAGTGATCTATTCTTCCTTTTTAACCTTCCCGAACCTATCCCCCTCTTCCTTCTGATGGAGGAACTATTAGTTCTAAAAGATAGGATTAAAAATTATATGCATTCACAGCTATATGTGTTTTACCATCTGAAAAAATAAACATATTTAATGTGTTTATTATTGTGAATCATGGGTCATGTTCAAAACATTTTTTTTATTATTTTTGATAGAGGGAATATTATAATTTTCTTTTGTAATTCCTTTCATCACCACTTGAAATACATCTCATCAGACTGCTTTGAAGTAAGTAAATAGAACCAAGAAATGTCAATTCAATAACTTTCACTGATATGCTACAGATAAATAATGTGACATAGCCCTTCCCTCACCCTAAATCGTACATTTGGAAAGTGAAAGGCACACAGCATTTTTAAACTTTTGGTTTCCTTACTTTGAAAATGAGGAGGAAGAAACCCATTGTAGGAGATAAAAAGGGACAAAGCAGAATCAGGTCCCTCATCTTGAATTTATGATGGTAGCATGTGGGAAAAATGAGCATATTATGAAGATTAGATAGAAATTTGTTTCATGACCACACATCAACAGGAACAAAGCAGAATGAGACAAGATGGAAATTAGCAACAAAATTACTGCATATAGGAGACATCTCGTACATGCTTGGTAATTCATTGCTAATTTCCATTATATCCTTTCTTACTGTACCTCTATAATCCATAGTTATTAACTTTCCTGTCTTTTATTAAGGTGAAAGAATCTGAAATGCTATGAGTCTTTCACTTTTTGTGAGTGATTGTTTACTGATCAGTTGCCACTGGTAGATATACATTATATACTATCCTATAGATGAGCAGAATTTTGTATTAGACATATTAATAAGTGAAGTTTTTTTATAATATCATAAATAAGAGAAATATATTTACCTTCTCATGGAGAATCAGTCTCCTAGTAGAGGTACAACGCTGTCCAGCAGTGCCTACACACGCAAATACCACAGAACGGACAACCATTTCCAGATCAGCATCTGCATCTACAATAATAGCATTGTTTCCTCCAAGTTCTAGTAGATGTTTACCAAACCTTTCTTGCACCTGCAATGCAACCTAAAAATCAAATCAATCAATAATCAGTTTTTTAGTTAGATAACAAATATTATTCATATGAAAAATTACAATAGGTAAAATTATCTCCAACATTACTAATAAAATATGTCTCCCTGTCTCTGGTGACCACTGTTCTACACACAAAGCAATTAATGAATGATTCTGGGTGCAGTGTTAAATTTTTATCTTCTGTGTGTTCTTTTGTGGATCTACTGACTTCCGTGGCAGTGCTGCTATGATATCGAAGGGTTGGAATTCTTCAACAAAAGATTAAAGTGAGTCATGGAGCAAACCTGATTTTGCATAAGATGGATGAAATATTTTCAAAACCAATGACTATAGATTTTTGCACCTTACTTTCTTTCCTCCAACTGCTCCTATTTCTTCAACATCCTAGCTGAACATGTAGCATTGGCCACAGCATTGTAGCTCGACAGGAGTATGAGTTTCATCTGCTGGAGTGAGAAAAGGAAAAACAGAGATAGAGAGCAAGAGGAAGAATTGGGGAAGGGTGTGTGATAAACTGGAGAGAGAAGTAGTGGGTGTACAGGATAAGAATGTGGCACCAGTAAGCTCATTCTGACCTCAGGCTGAGGAAACTGTGCACAGGGCGTAATGATGTGATTTGGGATGGAGAGATAGAATAGAGAAAAAGGGAGCCTTTGGAGAGAGAGGTGAGAGTTCAGGATGAATGAAGTCTGGGTTGTGGAGGTGGAGGTGGGTGTGGGGCATGTGGCTAGCAGAGACTGAGGCCAGGAGGCTGATGAGATCAAACAATGTGTTGTGAACACAATTTCCATCTACATAATTTGGAGAATCTGGTAGTGTGGGGAAGGACTGAGATGGCACAAGTTGTGAAGAAGCCATTGAAATCAAGCATTTTGTGCTCATTAGTGCGTTTTGCCATTGGCTGGTCAACTTTGCCCTTGGCCACTGTTTTTCAGTGGCCATTCATTCATTTAGTCAGCTAGTTGTAGATCATGCTCATATAAAATTCTGTGCAGAAGTTACAGCAAAGCTGGTATCTGAAATGAGAAAAAGAGAGAAGTAAAAAGACTGTGGGTGCATAGTTGGAATAGCGGGCTGTGTAGTGCTGGAGCGCAACCAGTGAATGGGATAGATGGGTGAAGGACAGTGACTAATGAAGGTTGAGGCCAGGAGGGTTACAGAAACGTAGGATACACTGCAGGAAGAGTTCCCATCAGAACAATTCAGAAAATCTGGTGTTGGTAGGAGAGATGCAGATGGCACAGGCTGTGTAGCAATCATTAAAATGAAGAATAGTACATTGGGCAGTATTCTAGGTTCCTACATTAGCAACAGGATGGTCCAGCCATTTCTTGGCCACAATTTGTCGGTGGCCATTCATGAAGAGAGACAGGTTGTTGGTTGTCATGCCCACATAGAACAAAGCACAGTGGTTGCAGCTTAGCTTGTAGATCATATGACAGTGTGACAGGTAGCCCTGTCTTTGATGGGATAGATGATGCTTGCGAGTGGACTAGAGTACGTGGTGGTGGTAGGATGTTTGGGACAGGCCTTGTAACTAGTGCTATTACAAGAGTATGAGCCATGAGACAAAGGTTTGGGAGCAGGGGTTGTATAGAGATGGACGAGGAGACTGTATAGGTTGTCTTTTTCAGAAGAAGACCTTCTGGCTGACAGCTGATGTATTTAGTAGTCTTTTTGTTGTGTCTGTCTGCAGCTCACCATCTCCACTATATAGTAAGTGGCAAGCTATTCTTTCCACAATATTGCCATTTTGATAAAGCAGTGGATACAAGTAAAGAGGTTGACAATCCTGGATGATAATGGATGATGTGAGCAACACTCCTTTGTATTTGGTTCCTTAGGTGCTCAGAGTATTGGGGGTATGGCACAGAAACCAGGACCAAGTTTGGGGAACAGTGCCTGTCTGTGAAGGTCTTTGTAAGTTGTATCAGTGGCAGAGACCATGGACATTGTAGGTTTGGCAGCTTCACAGCAAACAGTGGTATCTATGACATGTGAACTCCGGGCATGGTATTTGGCTGCCTGAGGAACTACCAATATGACAGTACAACTGGCCATAGAGGAGGCGAAAGCCAATCCTCTTTAGACAGCTGCCTTAGGCAGATCACTGTCAGCTGCACTAAGCCAACATCTGCTCGCTGCCATTGCCACTGTCACTGGTTCCTGAGTATGACATCATTCTAGTCTGTTGGACTCTGCTGAATTTGTCCTCTTGACCTGCTGCATTGCTGTGGGAATCTGACTTTGTCAGCAGTGCTTGACAACAGAAACATGTCCTCTGGATATTTTGCCTTTGTGGTCTATCGACTCGCTCACATTATCAGGAGCTACAGATTAATTACTGTGAAAGATGCTGACTTTCTGGGACTTCAGGTGCCAGTTCCTTCTAGTTCATTTACATTCTTGTGGAGCACAATTTTTTTTGTCATACAT
Source organism: Schistocerca americana (assembly GCF_021461395.2). NCBI lineage: Eukaryota > Metazoa > Arthropoda > Insecta > Orthoptera > Acrididae > Schistocerca > Schistocerca americana. The sequence goes on from NC_060119.1 coordinate 474,017,810, forward strand.
GGGGATCCAGAAATTTAAATTGTATTAGTGTTCAGTGACCAATGAAGACTGTAACTGTAAAAGTCTTTATTTATTACTTCAGAATGCAGCGATAGTGATGTGGCATTAGTCTCATGTGTGCAAGACTGCCACAGCACTAGTGAGCATAAACATTACACTTGGAGGACAGTATCTATATCTAGATAGCTGATAAGAACAAGACAATGTGTCAAAGATGGATATAGCATTTGTTAATCTGATCAAAAACAGCAAAAATAACTGGAACTGTGTGAAAAACAATAAGAGCAGCAGCAGAAGTTGAGATTACAACAGAAGCACGAGTAACTATTGCAGTGAGTTACATTAGCAGCAGGAAATAGAACAGCAACAGAAGCAACATAAGGAGCAAATGTTGTCTCACTCCAAGGTGGTTCTGCTCCTCCAGCACAGTCACACTGGTCCCACCCTCTGTGTTCAATAGTGAGTGTGACAAAGTAGTTCATATATGGCATACCTATGCCATTATCTCACAATGGGACATATTACTGATGCCGTTTGCCACCAAGACTACTTCCTTCCTTGAACCAGAAGCATAAAAATGATGCCAAAGGTTCCTCCCAGGAACCTTTTTGTCTTCACTCTGGATGAACTCATGGAGAGACTGTCAAAATACTTTGACTACCAAACGCATATTGTATCATTGTGCTAAGTTAATGGTGTGAATTCAATGCCACAGCAGATAGTAGTGCTAAACCATATGTAAATAGCCTCATATAAGACAGATTGATCAAATGCACCTGATCATCAAATCTGTATCAGCACTATTAAGTTACCAGATCCTAGTTGGGAAGAATTCCTAACCATTGCATTGTCATTTGAAATATGATGTTGCATCTGACACACATCACCTTTACAGCATCAACCAACAACTGCCCTGGCTATCCAGTGAGGGCCAGTCCATCTCATCAGTATCGAAGGAAACTTCCCACCTGCCCTGACCTGCTTCCACAGCCACAGCTGTGACATGCCTCCACCACAGAGCTGTTTGTATAGTTTACAATCAGTTTGGGAACAATGCTGTCATTTACAGAGTACCAGAAGACAGACTGCAAAGCCCTCACCACCAATAGAAGTGGGCACCATCTACATGATGCAGGAAAGATGCCAAGACAAGTACCTATGGGCACATGTCCACAATGGCAGCCATCAGGTACCATTTGAATTGGATGCTGACATTACAGAAACATTTTTCTCCATAGAGATGTATAGACAATTAAGTCCTGCCCTCTCCTCTCATGGATCATGCCTCTACTTAGAATTGACCAAGTGCCAATTACCATTATAGGCACATAATATGCATTGGACACATACAAATAAGTTACCTGCTGGCTGTAGTGTACTAGTAACTCGTAAAGATTTCCCAAACATATCTGGCATGGCCTGTTTTAATGCATTCCATTTCATGATTCCCCCCAGGAGCCTCGCTGCTCTTTGGTGGATTTGTGCTTGGCTACCACGGGTCCCCAACCTTTGCAACATCTTTTCCCTTCCGTACTGCATGTCTATCCTCTTACTATTCTTTTTCCCCTCCCTTGGGGAACATGTCTGGGGTATTATTGGGATTGTTCCGCATTGTCTGTCACCAACATAAGAACAGTATCACCAATGTTTTTCATTCCCTTTTCCTTTCTTTGTTTCTCTTCTCCTATCCTTCCTCTGATTGAGTGTTTGAGGTTCCTCTTTTTCTTCTTCCTCCCTCTATGCTTCTGAAGGCTAGCCCCTGTGTCTGACGTGTAACAGATGGCTGGGTAGCGTGAAATTCCCATCCCTGGGTTGACAGGTAGGGTTTGCACGTACCTCCTGGTACAGGCCAGGCCCAGGGAGGGGTGATTGCCTGAGCTGCTACCTTCCCAAACTGCTGATTGGTGCCTCTGTCACGTGTTCAGGAGGTGTGACCTGAGGTGTAAACAATCACCTAAGGTGGGTGCACCACCTTATGAAGGGGGCCCAGGTTCGTTATTCAGAAAGGTGTTGTTGTAATTGTCGTCCCTGTGAAATCCTGTTCTAATGTATAGAATAGCACTTTGCTTTTGGAGACTACTTCCGATTCTCAAGCACAACTGCTCGTCACCTCACTTCTCCACAGCTATCTTGTTCCTGTTGAGGCCCATAGAACTTTGAATTCTTCCTGTGGTGTTATTTACACTAGGCTGCTCAACAGTCTGACTGAGGCTGAAATCCAATCCAATCCTCTCTGATCAGGGAGTCATTGCCATACATTGGGTGATGAAAAAGGTACATTCCTCCTTAGTGCCCACACACATCTTTTTCTCTCCTTTGATAGAGTGGTGCTTCCAACCAAGATCAAAGCAGACTATTAAATTATCACAGACTGGCCGTACGTTCTGAACCCAATGCACTGCTACCAGTGTCATCGTTTCAACCACACTAGAACGTCTTGTTGACACCTAGCCAAATGTGTAACTTGGGGTAGGGATGTGCATGAGGGCGACTGTCCACCACCTGCTCACCACTGATCAACTGCAATGGCAGTCATGCCGCCTCCTCTCGAGATTGTCCCATGTATCTTGATGAGCGGGTTGTCCAGGAGATCCGGGTAAAGGAAAATGTGTCTTATCCAGTCACTCGCAAGTTATTGGATAGTTGCAAACCCTGTGTTCTACTGTCTGTCACTCATAGTTCTGTTCTCCCTACATCTTGCTCCATGAGGGATATGGCCAAGCAGTCATGCAACCTCAAATTCAGGTCTGAGGTTGTGAAATCACTGAGTGTCAAGGGAGCATTGCTGTCCCCTCGTCTAGCTGTGCAACAAGCCATAAAACTCTCACCTCAAGGGCTGAAGCCACCAGCTACACAACCAGCAGGCCAGAAAGGACAGGAGGATTACTCCCATGAAGACTTCTTACATCCCTCCAGCCAACCAACACCTGAGTCTTCCTCTGCTAACCAGAAAGGCTCAAAGAATTCCAACAAAGGCAAACGGTCTTCTCCTTCGCCAATTCGGAGATCCTCTTTGAAGTGTCGCCATGTGATACCTTTGCGTGGCCAACCTCCCTGTCACCAGTGCACACCACCAACTGTTTTTCTACATTGGACTCCACAGACCGACAGCACAAGAAAGCCAATGCTTCTGTGGACCTCATGGAGCAGGATCCTCCTGCTTCGGTGCCCTGTAGCAGCGAGTCTTCGCAGGCCGGCACTCGGCAGCCGCTGTGATGACACCCCTTCAATTTTTCCTTATCATGACTCTCGTCTAAGGGGAAATTCGTGGCCATTGATCCCACAAGGAGGATTTATGGCTGCTTTTAGAATTTCAGTGTCCCGTTGTACTCTGCCTTCAGGAAACAAAGTTGCATCCTCGTGACTGCTCTGAGCTTCCGCATTTCTTCCCAGTCCATTTTGTCCTCCCCCTTGAGGTCGGCATTCCATCTCATGGGGAATTATGCTGCTCATACGTGATGATCTTCATAGTTAACTCATGTCCCTGACTACCCATCTTCAAGCTGTTGTGGTTTGCCTTTTCCTTCATCACCTGACTTTCTCCATTTGTACCATTTATATCCCTCCATCATTTGTTGTCTCCAGGGGAGACTTCATCCAGCTTATTGGGCAGCCACCATTTCTGCTACTCAGTGGCTTTAATGTATATCATACCCTTTGGAGTTCTCCCAGAACCTGTCAGAGAGGTGCCCTCTCGGTTGACCTTCTTAATCAACTTAATCTCTTCTGCCTTAACAAAGGAACATGCACATTCCTTTCTGACTCCTCGCACACCTACTCCCATTTGGACTTGTCCTTCTGCATTGCCCAGCTTGCCCATCGTTTCAAGTGGTCTGTTCTTTCTGACATCTACTTGAGTGACCATTTCCCATGTGCTACCTGCTTGCTGACTCCTAGCCCACTGTGCACACACCCAAATGGCATCTTACTAAGGTTGACTGGCAGCTTTACTCCTTCCTCGCAACCTTCGAAAAACAAAATTTCCCCAGTTGTGATGACTAAGTGGAATATCTTACAAATGTTATCCTTACCACTGCAGAACGTTCCGTTCCTCGCACTTCCTCTTTATCATACCATTTCCCAGTCCATTGGTGGGCTGAGGCATGCTGCGACACAATTTGCACACTGAGACTTGCTCTCCATATTCTTAACTGTCATTCTACAATAGCAAACTGCATTTGTTACAAACAAATGTGAGCACGGTGTCATTGCGTTCTTCAGGATAGCGAAAAAGCTAGCTGTATTTCATTCACTATTTCTTTTAACAGTTCCGCCCCTTCCTCTGTTGAGTGGGCCAAACTCCGACAGCTCTCTGGGACCAATATCCATTCTCCAATTTCTGGCCTGACACTAGCAGACGATGTCGTAGTGGACCCTATTGCTATCCTCAACGCCTTGGGCCGCCATTTCACGGAAATTGTGAGCTCTTCTCACTCTTACCCTGCCTTCTTCCATTGGAAATGAGTGGAGGAGGCTCAGGCGATACCCTTCTCAGAATCGTAAGTGTTACAATGTCGCCTTTACTATGAGGGTGTTTAACCACACTCTCAGTTCATCCTGATGCTGCACCCAAGGGCCAGACGCAGTCCACATTCAGATGTTGCAGTACCATTCTCTGGTGGGCAAGCACTTTCTGCTTAATACGTACAACCACATCTGGGCAGAGGGCACGTTTTCCGGACACTGGCGTGAAGCCACCGTCATATCCATACCTAAGCCCGGTAAGGACAAACACGTTCCTTCTAGCTACCACCCTATCTCTCTCACCAGCTGTGTTTGCCAGAAGATGGAACCTATGATTCGTGCTCGGCTGGTATGGTGGCTCGAGTCTCGCAATTTACTAATCACTGCTCAGTGCGGATTTTGAGCACACCGTTCTGCAGGTGACCAACTCATCACTTTGGCCACCAATGTCACGAATGTTTTTCTGTGGAAATCCCAGACTATGGCCATGTTTTTTGATTTGGAGGAGGCCTACGACACCCGCTGGAGAACTGGTATCCTTCGTACTCTCTACATGGGACTTCTGTGGCCATCTGCCCCATTTCCTTGAGGAATTTTTAAAAGATTGGGTTTTCAAGGTTTGTGTGGCTTCTGCCTTGTCAGACACCTTCATCCAGGAAAATGGTGTGCCTCAGAGTTCTGCCCTGAGTGTCATCCTCTTTGCTATCGTCATTAACCCTATAATAGTGTGTCTTCTGACGGGCATCTCCGGCTCCCTTTTCATTGATGATTTTGCCATCTGTTGCAGTCCTCCATGGACCTGTCTCATTGAGCGGTGTCTTAGTGATGTCTCGATCATCTTCACTCGTGGAGCATCGACAATGGCTTTCATTCTTCCACTGACAAACCGTTTGTATGAATTTCGGGTGGCACAATTGGTTTCTCCCACCATCTTTACATCTTGGGCCTATTGCTCTTCCACTGAAACTATCAAATTCCTGGGGCTCATGGTCAATAGGAAACTTTCTTGGTCCTCCCATGTGTCTTACCTGACAGCCTGCTGTACGCGGTCCCTCAATGTCCAACGTGTCCTCAATAGTACTTTCTGCCATTCAGATCGCACCACGCTCCTCTGTTTGTACTGGGCTCTTGTCTGTTCGAAGGTAGACTATGGGTGCTTTGTTTATGCATCTCATGCCATTTCATCACTATCCACCATTGTGGCATCCAGTTGGCCCCTGGCGCCTTTACAATAGCCCGGTTGAGAGTCTGTATGCCGAAGCTGCTGAACTACCACTGTCCGACTGCTGTGACTTTCTCTTCAGCAGGTATGCATGCCGTTTGTCTGCCGTGTGTGGCCACCCATTCTGTACCTCCTTCTTCAATGATTCCTTTGATCACCAGTATGGGGCGTGTCCCTCTTCTTTGTTACATCCTGGAGTCTGCTTTTGGCACTTGCTCCGGTGGCTTAACTTCTCACTACCTGCATTTTTCCTGGTGGGTGTGAATCCTTTACCACTTTGGCTTCATGCAGTGGCCCGTGTTCACCTTGGCCTTCATTCGCTTCCTAAGGACACTACTCCAGCCTCACTCTATTGTTTTCAGTTTCATGACCTTCACATGGAACATTGCGATAGTACCTTTGTGTACCCTGATGGCTCTTGGACTAGCTGTGGTGTCAGGTATGCTTTCATCATTGGCGTCTACATTTTCCGGTTTGGCTTCTGGCACACTGCTCAGTATTTACAGCTAAGGTCTTCACCATGTATCAGGCCATGGTGTACATCCAGTGACACCATCTTGTCAATTGTGTCCTATGCTGAGACTCTCAGCGCCCTTCAAAGTCTATGTGTGCTGCACATCGCCCATCCCTTAGTGCAATAGGTCCAGGAAACTGTCACTTGCTCACTCTTGGTGGAGCCACTGTGGTGTTTATGTGGGTTCCTGGTCATGTCGGCCTGCCAGGAAACAAGGCTGCTGATGCTGTTGCCAAGGCTGCAGTCCTTGTACCTCAGCCCACTAGTTCCTATATTCCCTCCAATGATCTCTTGGTTGCCGTCTGTCAGGAGTAGGTGTCCCTTTGGAATTGCCATTGGTCATCCTTTCATGGGATTACACCTCTCCCAGAGTCTTGGGTGACCTCCTTTCAGCTCTCCCGCTGGGAGGAGGTAATTTTAACTAGGTTCCGTATAGGGCACTGCCATTTTAGCCAACGCCATTCGTTAAGTGCCACTCTCCGACCACTTTGTGCACATTGCACCCAAGTTTTAACTGTCTGCTATTTCCTGGTGGAATGCCTTTTTTTTTAACCGTTTACATTCCCACTTGGGTTTGCCATCTGAGTTATTGGCCATCTTAGTGAACAATGCGTTGGCTGTCAACTGCATTTCACTTTTTATCCATTGTAGCAGTATGGTGACGGCCAATTAATTTTTATTTCTGGACTTCCGTTTCTCTATGGTGTATTTTAAAGCCCATTCCCCATGACCCTGTGTTTAGCTGTCTTCTCTTATGTCGATTGGGATTGACATGCCATCGTTTTTTAACGCCCCTCTGTCTTTGTGTTCTGTGGTTTTGACTTAGGTGCATATGACCCCAGTTGTTTTTGCACCCTAAAACAAAACAAACAAACATTTCACGATTATAGACGCTGTTCATGCAATATCAGAAGCTGTTCCCTCTCAAGAAAGCAGCAACATTTCTAATGATTTATGATCCCTTTTGCCATAAGCTTTAGCGCACTCTTTGTGCTGATGCTATTCCACAGTGTGCAGGTGTTCATCCTATAGCTTATGCCATCTTGGAGTCCATACAGAGCAAACTTAATGGGCGTACTGAACAGTATTCCACCAGGTCCTTGGTCATCTCCCATTGTATGGTCCATAAGCTACATGGATCCCCACATACCTGTGTCAACTTCAAGTCCACCGTGAACTTTCAGAAAAAAATTGGTGAACAAAAAAATCTAAATCTGTTGTATCCCTTGTTGAATATGTCTTCTACAATGTTTATAAAGTTTTCTTATTAGCATAAAATAAATTTCTCTCTGCCACACTTAGAATGATATGCTCTTACCTTATGACCCACATGTGTGCTGCCTGTAAATGACACCAGTGGCAGTCTAGTATCCCTTGCAATGGCTTCTCCAATATCACTTCCACCAGAGCACAAAGAACAAATGGCACCAGGTAGATTATTTCTTTCTAATACTGATGCTAAGATCTTTGTGGTAGCAACAGACACAAGAGGTGTAGTTGGAGCCCCTTTCCACAGTAAAGCATTTCCACATACCTGAAACATTTTATGGATATAAATAAAATTTGTTCCAGTATTTGAAAACTGATATTTACTTGTGGGGCAGTTGCAAGTTTTAATCAATTAAACTGATACTATGACATGAAAACACTCAACTGAACAAAAAGTTATTGGAAGTTCATTTATGTGCCAAGTTATGTGCAATAAAAATATGCAATAAAAATGTCATCTTTGGAGAAGCAGAACTCAAATGAAACTGCTTAGTATTAATGCTGCAATAAGACTAACGTTTACATTCCAATGCTTAACCCTTCAGAAAGACTGGTGCTTTCTCTAGATTAATTAAAGTCAGGTCACTAAATATTAGTTGGCCAAGTCACACAATTCCATCATAAAAACAAACACATTAAATTAAGAAGAAGGTGGAAGAAATGGTAACTTTGTGACAGATCTGCAACCAACAATAATACTAAAAATATTAAAATAATGCAAAAGTTGTTCATCACCAGGCTAGAAATCAGCATTTGCAGTTGATGATAGGCTGCAAAAAATAGCTGTTAAGTGAGAAAATATGAAAATAAACATAGAAGGGAAAAAATGGAAGTGAGAGGCAAGAAAAAGAATAAAAAACCATCAAAAATGAAAAGCAGTCACAATTGTCAATATTGTTACAAAATACTGTATGACAGAAACAGAAAAAAGGAAAAAAAAATGTGGCAGTGGTTGCAATAGGAAACCAACAGTGGTGAGACTGTTGGGGAAAATTTAAGTGTGTACCTACTTAGTAGAGGAATGGGAAACGAAGGTGGCATATTTGTTGCAGTTAGACAAGACACTCAACCCCACCAAAATAAAAGTTGAAGCTGCATGTGAGATAGCTGGCAAGAATAAGTATGAAGGGTGAGCAAAACATTATAACAGGGTGCTTCTATCAACCACCAGATTCTCTTCCTGATGTAACCAAAAACTTTAGAGAAAACCTCATTTCACTTTTACTTACATTTCCTAATGATCCTGTAAGTATTGGAGGAGACTTTAGATCACCTAACGATCAACTGGGATGATTATAGTTTTGTTAGTGGTGGGTGTGACAAGACATCCTGTGAAATGTGACTAAATACCTTCTCTGAAAACTACCAGGAACTGCCTGGAACAGATAGTTCAGAAACCCACCCATGATGTAAATATATTAGATCTAATGGCAACGGAAAGACCTGACCTCTTTGAGAAAGTCCATGTAAAAAATAGTATTGGTGACCATGAGGCAGTTATAGTAACAATGGATAGCGAAATACAAAGGCAACTAAAACAAACAGAAAGATATATACAACCTCTGACAATAAAGTCATAAGAATGATCATATGGGATACCAAATGAAATTTGTCGCTGAATGAGAAATTCTTGGTAATAGTATACTATACTTGGTAACTTTTGTTTCATTAAGTACTATTTTTTTAAGTGCAAAGTACAGAAGTACGACTGCTTTGAGTAGTCTATGGCACTATAGTGCAACTACGTGAAGCATAATTGTCTGGCGCAATGCATGAATACTTTGGTGTATTCCAACCATTTGCAACTAATGTATAGTCATGGCTTTTTTGATATTGCAGAGTGAATGAGGGCCATCATTTATGCCATGTACACAGCAGCTTGGGTTGGACTATAAGTGCCTTTTCTGTACGCAAAAAGTGTAATGCAATTTATGTGTGCTAACACATGGCATCCATAGAAAAGATTAGATAATAAGAAGTTCAATCTGCAATAAGAAAGGATTTGTTAGTTTATGATGTATTTCAAATGTTGTTAAGTAATGTAATTTTTGCTTATCTATCTGGTTTTTGCCAACTGACAGTTTTATCGTAACTTATTTATGTTTTAATATGGTGATGTGCTTTTGTACCAGTTTCACTGATCGTAAGTTGAGTTGCATAACAAGTTTAACCTGTAAAATGAAAGGATTTACTATTTTTATAATGTACCTTAAAATATTTTTTAAAATGCATTCATTTCCATGTGGTGTTCACCAATCGGCAGTGTTTTAAATTTCAATATTGAATGTGCTGCTGTGCTAGTTGTGCAATGGAGTCACTTTGTAAAAAAGAATCATAATTTTTACTCACTGGAGTGCAGTATGTAGAACCATGTAAATTTGATGACGTATCATTTCAATATTAGTTGTGTTGTTGTGCTAGCAGCAATATTGATGTAATATGGAAAAATGAAATTTTTGCTCATTAGAGCATGGTCATTTGCAGTTATTCTTTTATCTTTGAGCATAATGCTGCACATTGTGGCTTCAGGTTATTATAATCAATATGACACTTTTCTTCTCCATTAGAAGACTAAATATGAAGCAATGAATTATCATGGTAATGATCTGCTTAACGGGCAGCCTTCTTGTAAATTGGCAGGTTAATTAATTTATTTTTGCAGTGAGGCTGCCACACTTTTTTATTTTCAGTTATAGTACAAACACGTAATTTTTTAGCGACTGGACATATTATGTGCATGAGCATAGCTCATGCAACTGCAGTGTCTTCTGGAGGTGACGTCATGTAATGATGTAACACATAACAGTTTGGTGCTATTTGACACACTGGAGACAATGAGTGGTCTTAGAAAAAAGAATTTTTGGCATTGTAGGATTTTTAAATCTATATTAAGTTAATAAAAAGAAACAGAATGTGTAGTTTAGTCAGTAAACATTTTATTTTCAACATGTGCCACCGTCAGTGGCCACTAGAATTTTACCTGGTAACCACTGGTGTCTCTGCACACCAGTTCTCTAATGTCCATCATATGTGGTGTAATTTGCTGTTGTTAAGTCGACTGTATACTGCTTTGATTACTGCAGGGGCAGTTTCTGTACATGGGCTATCACCTGTATTTGTCGCACTTAAATCATGGTATATGACTAGTAAGACAACTTGTAAAACAGAACCATGACAGATTTATATACCTTACACATATATTAGCATACTGTAGTAATAGAAATATATGCCTTGTTTGTATGAGATTTTCAAGTCACCTGTAATCTTCTTTTTAGGATGGCTTGAAAATGACCACAGGTATTCAAAACTAGTCGCCATCAAGAAATAAAAAATAGATACTTCTCAATGCAACTTATGATGAAGCTACAACCATTTATTTCAATTATAAGACAAGTTACTAAACTTATTTTCACCAGGAATATGCTTCATGTTTGTAGATTACAGTTTTATTTGATCCATTACAGAGGATCATGGAGATACTGAAGAACTGAAAGTGGTATATGCCTGTAGACAGACACCAACTGTCCTGCAAGAGCCTACATGAAAAGTTTCAACGACCAGAACTAACTGATATTATAGTAACATAGTACAATCCCGCTACATATTGGTTCCACAGGGAATGCAAAGACAAGATTAAACTAACTACAGCACACACAGTCAATTAAATAGTCATTCTTCCCGCTCTCAATGGGACAAAGCCCTGATCAATGATACAGTAGGAAGTAACATCTGCTGTGCAGTTGACAATGGTTAGCAGAGTAAATACCTAAAAGTAGCTTTAGAGATTTATCATAGAGAAGGACTAGTATTATCGTCACAGCAAGCAAGGGCATATGCTAACAGAATTTTATGATGGAAGACAAAAATGTTCTAGCCAATCCTTGTCAGATATTCCTTCTTTCATATAACTGACCTCAGTCTCAAATAGATCTGCTCTTTAAAAAAAATATATATAAGAAAAGTCTCTGCAAGTCTCCCTTGCTAAGCAATCCTTGACAGACGTTTCCTCTTTTACCCAACAAGCCTCTGCTTCAGATGGATCTCTCTCTCTCTCTCTCTCTCTCTCTCTCTCTCTCTCTCTCTCTCTCTCTCTCTCTCTCTCCTTTTTTTTAAAAAAAAAAAAGAAAAAACAAGTTCAGACTCAAAGGATGTCAACTTAAGTGTCATGAGAGATCCATGCTATTCTTCCAGATTGGAATAAAAAAAAAGTTTTCTGCCAACAATATTTCTTTTCTGAATACTAAATTAAAGTACCCGCAGAATGAGATAATTCTCATTACATGCTTGCTAGTCCTTTCTCTGATTCAGACCGATTAGTAGCCTAACCATTCTATAAGCCATGTAGCAATAAAATGTGCATGGCCTAGTTCATGTTAAGTCATTTTGATCCTCTGTTCAAGGCAGATCTATAGATGTAATTTTCATTTATGCATGATGACATCACTTTTAAGCTTTGCTCACTTGAAAATTGCAATTTATATTTTCTGCAACCTTACAAAACTGATACATGCTTAGGAAAATATGTAAACTGTAAATTATGACGTAGAAGGTACATTACAATCATTTTGTCATATAATACAATTACACATTCTCACTATTTTATGTGCATTTTAATTCTCAATAACTCAGAGACAAGACGCTTGAAATTGAAACTTACCATGGCAATAGCACTGTTCCAGCCATACACTGCAATAGGGAAGTTGAATGCACTAATTACTCCAATAACTCCCAATGGATTCCACTTTTCAATCAGAAGATGTCCCTCACGTTCAGAGGGAAAGAGTTTCCCAGCAAACATACGGGACAGGCCAACAGCATAATCACATATATCTATGTATTCTTGTACTTCACCAATTCCTTCTGGCAGTATCTTCCCTAGAAATTTAAAGAAGGAAACAAATCTGATTTTATCAACTGCTCTGATATGCACAACCCATTAACAGTGCTCAAGATCAGAAGAAACTCTGTAGTTCAACACATCTCTGGTATGATTATAATTATATAAGCAGTTGTTGTTGTTGTGGTCTTCAGTCCTGAGACTGGTTTGATGCAGCTCTCCATGCTACTCTATCCTGTGCAAGCTTTTTCATCTCCCAGTACCTACTGCAACCTACATCCTTCTGAATCTGCTTAGTGTATTCATCTCTTGGTCTCCCTCTACGATTTTTACCCTCCACGCTGCCCTCCAATACTAAATTGGTGATCCCTTGATGCCTCATAACATGTCCTACCAACCGATCCCTTCTTCCGGTCAAGTTGTGCCACAAACTTCTCTTCTCCCCAATCCTATTCAATACTTCCTCATTAGTTATGTGATCTACCCATCTAATCTTCAGCATTCTTCTGTAGCACCACATTTCGAAAGCTTCTATTCTCTTCTTGTCCAAACTATTTATCGTCCATGTTTCACTTCCATACATGGCTACACTCCATACGAATTCTTTCAGAAATGATTTCCTGACACTTAAATCAATACTGGATGTTAACAAATTTCTCTTCTTCAGAAACGCTTTCCTTGCCATTGCCAGCCTACATTTTATATCCTCTCTACTTCGATCATCATCAGTTATTTCGCTCCCCAAATAGCAAAACTCCTTTACTACTTTAAGTGCCTCATTTCCTAATCTAATTCCCTCAGCATCACCCGACTTAATTAGACTACATTCCATTATCCTTGTTTTGCTTTTGTTGATGTTCATCTTATATCCTCCTTTCAAGACACTGTCCATTCCATTCAACTGCTCTTCCAAGTCCTTTGCCGTCTCTGACAGAATTACAATGTCATCGGCGAACCTCAAAGGTTTTATTTCTTCTCCATGAATTTTAATGCCTACTCCGAATTTTTCTTTTGTTTCCTTTACTGCTTGCTTAATATACAGATTGAACAACATCGGGGAGAGGCTACAACCCTGTCTTACTCCCTTCCCAACCACTGCTTCCCTTTCATGTCCCTCGACTCTTATAACTGCCATCTGGTTTCTGTACAAATTGTAAATAGTCTTTCGCTCCCTGTATTTTACCCCTGCCACCTTTAGAATTTCAAAGAGAGTATTCCAGTCAACATTGTCAAAAGCTTTCTCTAAGTCTACAAATGCTAGAAACGTAGGTTTGCCTTTCCTTAATCTTTCTTCTAAGATAAGTCGTAAGGTCAGTATTGCCTCACGTGTACCAGTGTTTCTACGGAATACAAACTGATCTTCCCCGAGGTTGGCTTGTACTAGTTTTTCCATTAGTCTGTAAAGAATTCGTGTTAGTATTTTGCAGCTGTGACTTATTAAACTGATGGTTCGGTAATTTTCACATCTGTCAACACCTGCTTTCTTTGGGATTGGAATTATTATATATATATATATATATATATATATATATAAGCAGTATGAAATTTATAAAAAATTAAATGAAAAGGGCAGTTTATTCAAGTGTGTGTGTGTGTGTGTGTGTGTGTGTGTGTGTGTGTTGTGTGTGTGTGTGTGTGTGTGTGTGTGTGTGTGTGCAGATTAAAGGAGATTGGAAGAGGAGGAAGAATGTGGAAATCTATCTCTTGATGCAACAACCAACTATCCTACAGAAGCTGAAGAGCAAAAGTATCCAGTGTGTCAGAAGAAAGACAGGTGAAGAAGGTACTTGAGGGGAAACCAAACGCCAGAAACTCCATAGGTTGACCAAGGCAGCGTGGATGGACAGCCTGGTGAAGGACTCGGCAGCCCTGGGGATTGATGACATCAGGAGGAACTGAGGACAAAACAGAAAGGAATGGAGGCAGTTTATGCAAACAGCACATAGTCTGCAGGACTTGTGATTGCTGGATACGTATGTATGTACTTTTTTCTTGTTAGAATGATGTAGCTTCATTGATCGCCTGTTCAGAAAAAAAATATTACATATCAGCACCAATTCTAGTTGGTCTCCCTATACAATTTAGAGAACATTTTTTTCTCATATATAATGGCAAATGAGCTGCGAGTCACTTAGATTCAGCCTGATTGGCCATATAAGTGCCAAATAGTTTGGTCATGCATATGAATCCCATCACACTTACTGAAATCAAGAAGAAAATCAAAGACACAAAAGTAAAAAGTGCTTCTGGTGTTGATAATATTTCCACAAGGATGGAGGCTTTATTCTGATTATGTAAGTGCAGTCCTAAGCCATATATTTAATTAATCCCAACATCAACATATTAAAATATGTATGGATGAAACCACTTTGTAAGAAGAGTCAAAAACTGATGTAACAAATTACTACCCAATATCCCTGCTACAAAGTTTTTCCAAGGCCTGAGAGAAACTGATGTTCAGGAGGATTGCTGATTGCCTAAATAGCCACAACATTCTCAGTCAATATACATTTGGTTTCTGGCAAAGCCTATCAACTGATGATGGTATTTTCTTCTTCACTGATCAAATCCTGCGATCTCTTAAAAGAAAATTGATACTAATCGGAATCCTATATTATTTTTGAAGAATCAAGTTTGCCAAGATCGCTAGGAATTCTTTTCATTACTGTTACCAGTTTTGACTGATCTAGGCTGTCATCATTCTGTCTTGTAACATTATTAGACAAACTTGCTTTTTACAACACTTAAGACACATAGTGATGTTGCATCAAAATGTAATAAAAAGTGGCAGCAAACACCAGCTGATATCTCAGCATATACTAATCACTTGACAGTATAAGTCAAGTGATTAGTGTGTGCTGGGATATCAGCACAATATTTAGTATGTTTTATTTGTGACATTCTGCTGTTCCTTACCACTCTTTATTACATTTTGATGCAACATCACTATGTGACTTTCAGTGTTGTAAAAAGCATATACATCTAACTATGTTACAAGATCCAATGATGACAGCATAGATTTGTCAAAACTGCTAATAGTAATAAAAAGAATTACTAGCAATCTTGGCAAACTTGATTCTTCAAGAATAATATAACCTTCAGATCACTCCCAAAGATTGACTCAATATAAATCATTTATAATCAGAATCCTATGTGATCTATCTATGGTTTTAGACGGTGTCAGCCATGAAACTCTGATAAATAAAGAAGAATCTTATGGTCTGACAGGCAGGAAACAGGTGGTAAAAATTACTGTCAGTAATGGAATTCCATCATCATCATCTAAGTGAGCATAGTCAACACTGGAGTGCCACAAGGCTCAGTGCTGAGACCCTTACTGTTTCTTATATTTATAAATGACCTCCTACTCTGAATCACTGTAGTGAGCAAGTTCACCCTCTTTGCAGATGATACTTCTCTCCCAGTGGATAAAACAACAGGGAAACCTCTTTTAATCCCTCAACTGATTTATGTGTAATTGACTCTCACTGAATGTCAAAAAAACTCATTATGTACAGTTTTGTGTTACACATAAAGAACAAGAGGACACAAATATAACATGTAGTGAACAGCAAATACAGCATGTGGACTCTGCTAAGTTCTTGCATGTAATATTTATAGCAAATTAGATTTGTCCAAGCATATCTCAGATCTGGCAAAAATACTTCATTTTGCATCTTTTGCCTAATGCATAATTGCATCATTTACACATAAGGATGCCTTCATAACTGCTTACTTTGGATATTTCCATGGACTTTTGTCTTAAGGCATCATCTTTAGGGGTAATCAGCCCCTGGCAAAAACAAGTGTTTCGTCACTCAGAAAGAGTTATATTCATTACGCGTGGTGATCATCCAAGCCAGACTTGCAGGAACCTTTTCCAGAAACTACAGGTTATTACAATGACATCTCAGTATATCATCCCCATTGTATGTTTAGTTATTAAAAACTACTCTCTTTTCAAAACCAATAGGGCATATCATGGCCACAATCCAAGGTTGAATGAAACAGGACTTACATAGTAAACAAACAAACTGTACTCTTGTGCAGAAAGGAACAGTTATTCAGGCATGAAAGTTTTCAATGCACCACCTAGAGACATCAAAAGTCTTGTTCTCGGAACACCTAAATTCAAGAGCAATTGGGAGAATTCTACTCATTCAGTTACTTTTTTTTTAATGTGTGTGTGTGTGTGTGTGTGTGGGTGGGTGGGTGTGTGTATTGAGTATATATAGGCGGGATAAAATTGTACAGTAGATTATGTAAAAAGGAGAAGGTGAATACAAAGTGAAACTACTGGCAAAAACAGAAAGAGAAAATAAGACGACAGAAAAGATTTTGAAATGCGACAGTGACAATAACAAACATAATTGTTGGGTTCAAATTAATGATATGAATATGATAGATGGAAACATTCCATGTGGGAAAAATATATCTAAAAACAAAGATGATGTGACTTACCAAACGAAAGCGCTGGCAGGTCGATAGACACACAAACAAACACAAACATACACACAAAATTCTAGCTTTCGCAACCAACGGCTGCTTCGTCAGGAAAGAGGGAAGGAGAGGGAAAGACGAAAGGATGTGGGTTTTAAGGGAGAGGGTAAGGAGTCATTCCAATCCCGGGAGTGGAAAGACTTACCTTAGGGGGAAAAAAAGGACGGGTATACACTCGCACACACACACATATCCATCCACACATACACAGACACAAGCAGACATTTGTAAAGGCAAAGAGTTTGGGCAGAGATGTCAGTCGAGGCGGAAGTACAGAGGCAAAGATGTTGTTGAAAGACAGGTGAGGTATGAGCGGCGGCAACTTGAAATTAGCGGAGATTGAGGCCTGGTGGATAACGGGAAGAGAGGATATATTGAAGAGCAAGTTCCCATCTCCGGAGTTCGGATAGGTCGGTGTTAGTGGGAAGTATCCAGATAACCCGGACAGTGTAACACTGTGCCAAGATGTGCTGGCCGTGCACCAAGGCATGTTTAGCCACAGGGTGATCCTCATTACCAACAAACACTGTCTGCCTGTGTCCATTCATGCGAATGGACAGTTCGTTGCTGGTCATTCCCACATAGTATGCATCACAGTGTAGGCAGGTCAGTTGGTAAATCACGTGGGTGCTTTCACACGTGGCTCTGCCTTTGATCGTGTACACCTTCCGGGTTGCAGGACTGGAGTAGGTGGTGGTGGGAGGGTGCATGGGACAGGTTTTACACTGGGGGCGGTTACAAGGGTAGCAGCCAGAGGGTAGGGAAGGTGGTTTGGGGATTTAATAGGGATGAACTAAGAAGTTACGAAGGTTAGGTGGATGGTGGAAAGACACTCTTGGTGGAGTGGGGAGGATTTCATGAAGGATGGATCTCATTCCAGGGCAGGATTTGAGGAAGTCGTATCCCTGCTGGAGAGCCACATTCAGAGTCTGATCCAGTCCCGGAAAGTATCCTGTCACAAGTAGGGCACTTTTGGGGTTCTTCTGTGGGAGGTTCTGGGTTTGAAGTGATGAGAAAGTGGCTCTGGTTATTTGCTTCTGTACCAGGTCGGGAGGGTAGTTGCGGGATGCGAAAGCTGTTTTCAGGTTGTTGTGTAATGGTTCAGGGATTCCGGACTGGAGCAGATTCGTTTGCCATGAAGACCTAGGCTGTAGGGAAGGGACCGTTTGATGTGGAATGGGTGGCAGCTGTCATAATGAAGGTACTGTTGCTTGTTGGTGGGTTTGATGTGGACGGACGTGTGAAGCTGGCCATTGGACAGATGAAGGTCAACGTCAAGGAAAGTGGCATGGGATTTAGAGTAGGACCAGGTGAATCTGATGGAACCAAAGGAGTTGAGGTTGGAGAGGAAATTCTGGAGTTCTTCTTCACTGTGAGTCCAGATCATGAAGATGTCATCAATAAATCTGTACCAAACTTTGGGTTTGCAGGCCTGGGTAACCAAGAAGGCTTCCTCTAAGCGACCCATGAATAGGTTGGCGTACGAGGGGGCCATCCTGGTACCCATGGCTGTTCCCTTTAATTGTTGGTATGTCTGGCCTTCAAAAGTGAAGAAGTTGTGGGTCAGGATGAAGCTGGCTAAGGTAATGAGGAAAGAGGTTTTAGGTAGGATGGCAGGTGATCGGCGTGAAAGGAAGTGCTCCATCGCAGCGAGGCCCTGGACGTGCGGAATATTTGTGTATAAGGAAGTGGCATCAATGGTTACAAGGATGGTTTCCAGAGGTAACAGACTGGGTAAGGATTCCAGGTGTTCGAGAAAGTGGTTGGTGTCTTTGATGAAGGATGGGAGACTGCATGTAATGGGTTGAAGGTGTTGATCTACGTAGGCAGAGATACGTTCTGTGGGGGCTTGGTAACCAGCTACAATGGGGTGGCCGGGATGATTGGGTTTGTGAATTTTAGGAAGAAGGTAGAAGGTAGGGGTGCAGGGTGTCGGTGGGGTCAGGAGGTTGATGGAGTCAGGTGAAAGGTTTTGTAGGGGGCCTAAGGTTCTGAGGATTCTTTGAAGCTCCACCTGGACATCAGGAATGGGATTACCTTGGCAAACTTTGTATGTGGTGTTGTCTGAAAGCTGACGCAGTCCCTCAGCCACATACTCCCGACGATCAAGTACCACTGTCGTGGAACCCTTGTCCGCCGGAAGAATGACGATGGAATGGTCAGCCTTCAGATCACGGATAGCTTGGGCTTCAGCAGTGGTGATGTTGGGAGTAGGATTAAGGTTTTTTATGAAGGACTGAGAGGCAAGGCTGGAAGTCAGAAATTCCTGGAAGGTTTGGAGGGGGTGATTTTGAGGAAGAGGAGGTGGGTCCCACTGTGACGGAGGACGGAACTGTTCCAGGCAGGGTTCAATTTGGATAGTGTCTTGGGGAGTTGGATCATTAGGACTAGGATTAGGATCATTTTTCTTCATGGCAAAGTGATATTTCCAGCAGAGAGTACGAGTGTAGGACAGTAAATCTTTGACGAGGGCTGTTTGGTTGAATCTGGGAGTGGGGCTGAAGGTGAGGCCTTTGGATAGGACAGAGGTTTCGGATTGGGAGAGAGGTTTGGAGGAAAGGTTAACTACTGAATTAGGGTGTTGTGGTTCCAGATTGTGTTGATTGGAATTTTGAGGTTTTGGAGGGAGTGGAGCTGGAAGTGGGAGATTGAGTAGATGGGAGAGACTGGGTCTGTGTGCAATGAGAGGAGGTTGAGGTTTGCTGGAAAGGTTGTGGAGGGTGAGTGAGTTGCCTTTCCGGAGGTGGGAAACCAGGAAATTGAATAGTTTTTTTAAGGTGGAGGGTGGCATGCTGTTCTAATTTGCGGTTGGCCTGTAGGAGGATGCTCTTAACAGCCGGTATGGATGTGGGAGAGGAAAGATTGAGGACTTTTATTAAGGATAGGATTTGACGGTTGTGTTCATTGGCTGAATTGATGTGTAGGTGAAGGATTAGGTGGGTGAGGGCAATGGATTGTTCAGTTTGGAACTGGTATAGGGACTGATGGAAAGAAGGGTTGCAGTCAGAGATGGGAACTTTAAGTGTGAGGCCTTTGGGGGTAATGCCAAATGTCAGACAAGCCTGAGAAAATAAAATATGGGAGTGTAATCTGGATAGGGCAAAGGCATGTTTGCGGAGGGAATGTAAATAAAACTTAGTGGGGTCGTTGTGGGGGTGTTGTGAGGGTGACATGGTATTAGAAGGTGGAAAGTGTAACATGAGGCTGAAATGAAAATGAAAATAAAAATAAAAATATATGGGGAGAGATAAAGGTGAACTAGAAAGCAACTGGAGGTCTGGTGTGAAAAAAGGCGAAAAAGTGTTGGTTAGAGCTGGGCTATGTTGATCCTGTGGTGAACTTGTGTAGGTAGACAATGACTTTTCAAGTCAACTTTTCCTGATGAAGCAACCGTTTGTTGCGAAAGCTTGAATTTTGTGTGTATGTTTGTGTGTCTATTGACCTGCCAGCGCTTTTTTTTGGTAAGTCTCATCATCTTTGTTTTTAGATATATATATATATAATAGAGGGAGACATTCCACATGGGAAAAATATATCTAAAAACAAAGATGATGAGACTTACCAAACAAAAGCGCTGGCAGGTCGACAGACACACAAACATACACACAAAATTCAAGCTTTCGCAACAAACGGTTGCTGCATCAGGAAAGAGGGAAGGAGAGGGAAAGACGAAAGGATGTGGGTTTTAAAAGGAGTCATTCCAATCGCGGGAGTGGAAAGACTTACCTTAGGGGGAAAAAACGACAGGTATACACTCGCACACACACACATATCCATCCGCACATACACAGACACAAGCAGATATTTTATGTAAAATATGGGAGTGTAATCTGGCTAGGGCGAAGGCATGTTTGCGGAGGGAATATAAATAAAACTTAATGGGGTCGTTGTGGGGGTGTTGTGAGGGTGACATGGTATTAGAAGGTGGAAAGTGTAACATGAGGCTGAAACGAAAATGAAAATAAAAATAAAAATATATGGGGTGAGATAAAGGTGAACTAGAAAGTAATGTCTGCTTGTGTCTGTGTATGTGCGGATGGATATGTGTGTGTGTGCAAGTGTATACCTGTCGTTTTTTCCCCCTAAGGTAAGTCTTTCCGCTCCCAGGATTGGAATGACTCCTTACCTTCTCCCTTAAAACCCACATCCTTTCGTCTTTCCCTTTCCTTACCTCTTTCCTGATGAAGCAACCGTTTGTTGCGAAAGCTTGAATTTTGTGTGTATGTTTGTGTGTCCATCGACCTGCCAGCGCTTTTGCTTTATATATAATGTCCATGTCTTTTAGTGTAAGCATAAATATTAATTCTGACATCTCGTATTCTGTGCCTTATTTATTTTTGTGCATTTTTATTTTCGTGCATTATGTTGTAACATTGGATGATATAAATTATTAACATAAATTTGC
The DNA here is from genome assembly GCF_021461395.2 of Schistocerca americana. Lineage (NCBI taxonomy): Eukaryota > Metazoa > Arthropoda > Insecta > Orthoptera > Acrididae > Schistocerca > Schistocerca americana. Next base: position 474,039,021 of record NC_060119.1, read on the forward strand.
TATATTGTACTTTACTGTCTCCATTATTGTAAATTTTATGAAAAATTAAATGATCGTAAATATTATAAAAACAATGACTCCTTCCATGTTCTAGCAACTCTAATGCTATTATCAACAGAACTTGCGATAAAATAAAATAAATTTTTGAGCTCAAAAGTCTCAAATTGATTAGAGGTAGCATGTGTATTGCTTGACAGATTGCCTTACTGAAATTTACAATAGGGTGGAACTAAATATTTCTGATACCCACCTTGCTTGTTAACACTTTTTTCTTGTTCTGAAATTTTAATAATTTTCATCAAAAGTCATTTTTGTATTCAATTCCATATAATTTTTTATGGGTTTAGCAGTCCTGTCATGAAATTACTACATGGGCATATCTGAATAATGAAATTTACTATGAGACACATATCTGTAATTATATTTACCCATTTCAAGGGATACTAATTTCCCAAGTGGTATCAGCTTCTCTCTTAGGGCATCTCCAATCTGTCGTACAACTTCCCCACGTTTGGGTGCTGGTATATCAGCCCATATCTGCCAGGCTTTCTTGGCTTCCTGTACACACTCATTGTAGTCCTTTATGCTTCCCTGCTGAACTTCGGCTATGGGTCTCCCATTTCCTGGACAGATTGAAGCTATTACCTGCAAAAGCAGACTCTTGTTGGTAAATGTGCTAGAAGCTATACAACTCGTCTGACAAAACTTTATCCCCGAGCTGTGATGGTTAACTCTGAAACTTCACAATGTAACAAATGAGGAAATGGGGGTTGCCAGCATAGTTTGTTTCAAAACAATTTTAACATATTCCAATATATTACCATAAATTTGTATGCATTTTAGACATTTGTCAATAATCCTAACTGATCACTATACACAGGTTTACATGCTTCAGTAAATAGTAAGTATGTAATAAGTATTAATTTTTGTGTGTCGTTTAGCACACATAGACCATACCCACCACACTAGACTATAAGCTTCCTCTCTGTCCCTTATATTATTCGCAGTTTGTGTAGCTAGCTTTTGTAGCTGTTGTAGTAAATCAGACTTGTTATACCATAGTTCATCATTTGCAACTACACCAAGTTTCTATTGTACAGATTCTTAGTAGTTACAAGAAAACTTAGACTTATATACTCCTACCTGAACAAGCAAACCACTAATATACTGTCGGCCGGGGTGGCCGAGCGGTTCTAGGTGCTACAGTCTGGAACCACGCGACCACTATGGTCGCAGGTTCGAATCCCGCCTCGGGCATGGATGTGTGTGATGTCCTTAGGTTAGTTAGGTTTAAGTAGTTCTAAGTTCTAGGGGACTGATGACCTCAGAAGTTAAGTCCCATAGAGCTCAGAGCCATTTGAACCACTAATATACTTGTGCTTGAGGGCAGATGGATAGTGGTGGAGGTGGAAGTTCTCAGCACAGAAATGAAAGACTGCATACTTTGGGTAAAAAATGTACTAGATGTAGTTCATATAGTCACTTCTCAGGTCAGTGAATTATATACAGTTTTTTTTAAATGAGTAGATTCCATCTCTGAAGTATGATTTTGGAATGTCTGTGAAATACATACCTTGTGCTTGCCAGAACATCTTCATTGAACTCATAATGATTTTCAGCCACAAGTTTCTCACGGGACCAAAAAAAAAAGATATTTTCTTTTGCACTCCAGAATACTTCTCACACATTCTATCATTCAGATAAAGAAAAACTGTATATTTGGGGCATGAAGTGGTGAAATAAAAATAAGTTATATTATTTTTCTAATGGTCCACCTTTGCTGAGAAATTAATTTTCACTTTTCCCTCTTGTCAGCTTTCAACGGATGTGCCTTCTGTCTTGCACAAAGCTTTCTCACGTAAAATTCTTCATTTAAACTGTGCCACACTGGCAACAGTTACTACAAAAACATTTAATGTTGATCAGTCAATACTATATTGTACATTTTCACAATAACTTTCTACATCTACTTCTATATTCTCCAGGTCACCATACAGTGCATGATAGAAGATACGCTGTGCCACTACTAGGCATTTCCTTTCCTGTTCAAATTGCAAATAGAGAGACGGAAGACCAGCTGTCTATATTCCTCCATACAAGCCCTAATCTCTCTTAGCTTATCTTCATGGTCCTTACATGGAAAGTGCATGGAAAGTAGAATCGTTGTGCAGTCAGCTTCAAATACTGGTTATCTAAATTTTTTCAATAGTTTTCCTGGAAAAGAATGTTGCCTTCCCTCCAGGGAATCTCAAATAAAGTCCCAAATCATCTCCATAGTACCTATGAGTTGTTCAAACCTATGGGTAAAAAGTAGCAGCTCGTCTCTGATGTCTCCCTTTAAGCCTTGAACATAAGCATTTTTGTCCATTCACATTAATAAATTAATATAAAATTCTATCACGGGTAATAGAGCTCAGAAATGTCCACATGAAACAAATATCTTTCAGTTAATATCTTTGTCGAAACTTCCTGGCAGATTAAAACTGTGTACCCGACTGAGACTCGAACTCGGGACCTTTGCCTTTCGCGGGCAAGTGCTCTACCATCTGAGCTACCGAAGCACGACTCACACCCGGTACTCATAGCTTTACTTCTGCCATTATCTCGTCTTCTACCTTCCAAACTTTACAGAAGCTCTCCTGCGAACCTTGCAGAACTAGCACTTCTGAAAGAAAGGATACTGCAGAGACATGGCTTAGCCACAGCCTGGGGGATGTTTCCAGAATGAGATTTTCACTCTGCAGCGGAGTGTGCGTTGATATGAAACTTCCTGGAAGATTAAAACTGTGTGCCCGACCGAGACTTGAACTCGGGACCTTTGCCTTTCGCGGGCAAGTGCTCTACCCACACCCAGTACTCACAGCTTTACTTCTGCCAGTCTCCTACCTTCCAAACTTTACAGAAGCTCTCCTGCGAACCTTGCAGAACTAGCACTCCTGAAAGAAAGGATACTGCGGAGACATGGCTTAGCCACAGCCTGGGGGATGTTTCCAGAATGAGATTTTCACTCTGCAGCGGAGTGTGCGCTGATATGAAACTTCCTGGCAGATTAAAACTGTGTGCCCGACCGAGACTCGAACTCAGGACCTTTGCCTTTTGTGGGCAAGTGATCTACCATTTGAGCTACCGAAGCACGACTCACACCCGGTACTCACAGCTTCACTTCTGCCAGTATCTCATCTCCTACCTTCCAAACTTTACAGAAGCTGCCTTCTGGGTCACTTGATAACCTAAAGGGATTAGAAGAAGAGAAGTAGATCAACTTGTAGAGTAGCATATGAGGGTAGCTTTTAGAGATCTGTGTAATCACTCCACCATGTCATTAGCAGCAGGATGGCAGTTTGTTGTGAAGTGCGTGTGCTTGCTGCAAGTTAGCGCAAGATTCTTAAATCAACAGGACATGAACTGCCACCTGCAGTCAATGGTGATGTGGTGGCGGCACCTAAAACATGAGACCCACATATCTATGAAAGCTTTTGCCACTGTGTTTGCAGCTATGTTGGACAGAGGTACTACTTCAGACAACTGAGTGAACCTACTGATGATAGTAAGCATACACTGTTGGCCATATCATATATGTGTGGGAGAAGCAATGGTCCACTGGGAGTGAAAGAGATGATGGGGGCATGCAGGTCCCTGCCTATTTAAGAGAGCTGGCATGGGATGCAGGTGTTGTCTCAGTTGGTGCAGTTGTGCTGGATATTGGGCCAAAACACACACTCCTGCGTGAATGTGGCATAAGTATCAACACAGGGGTGGGCCAGGTCAAGCAACTGCAGAAATCCAGGGGAAGAAATGGGTAGGCACACTCTGAGAGTGGTCAGTACTGGCATGGACGTTGTACCAGATGGGTTCGTGGGCACCTAGTATTGTGCATGTTTGTGGGTTGAGACCCACATTTATGTCACTTTGCACCCATAGGAGTTTGGTGTTGGCAACCTGGTCAGCTGTGAGGGCAACATAATTGAGGGGAGTGGGAAGGGCGCATGATCAGCTAAAGCAATTGGTGACTATGTTGTCCATTCTGGCTATATGCCAGACTTCAGTGGGGAACTGCACAATACACTCCTGCTTTCTGAATTGGCGGAGTGAGAGCTACATGCCCTCTTTGTGGCAAATACCCATTGTCAAGAGGTGATGGTTGGTAAAAATTTCAAATTGGCACCCCTACACTGAGGAGCATAAATACTTAACCACCTTGTACACCGTGAGGAACTCTGTGGCCCAATGTAGCTGCGGCTCCATAAGCTTCACTGAGAAAAATGCCAGGGCTACCAAATCCTTTCAAGATGTTGTTGCAGGAATGCACCTATGTCAGACTGGCTGGTGTCAGTGATAACTGCAAGTGGATCAGTGGGGTGGAGGTATGCTTGGAGTGCAGATTGCGAGAAATTGTGCATTGTTGGTTCAAACTGCTCAACACTTGTAGCATCCAGGGAACAGGCCTGTTGCCTTTTGTTTGGTTGCCAGGGCAGCTGTAAACAGCACTTGCATACTTCCAGTGTCCTTTAGGCGGCGCCTGAAAAACTTTACCACCCTGAGGAACTCGCAGAGACCCTTGTATATAGTGGCATGTGAGAAATCAGACACAGCACAGACCTTCTCGTCAATGGGGCGAGAGCCTATGAACGATGTCCTGTGCCCCAGGAAGTTGGACTCTAGAACACTGAAAATGCACTTCTCCTTGTTGATAATGGCGCTAGCCTTCTAGAGGTGAGAGAATACCTCCTGGAGATGGCGTCAGTGCTCCTTGAGACCATGTGACTAAATAAGGATGTTGTCAAAATAGGTGAAACATCTCAAAACATCCTGTAGGATGTTGTTGAGGGAACATTTCCATTTCTGGGCAGCTTGTTGGAGGTTAAATGGCAGGAAGAAACCAAAAGGTATAATAAAGGCCATCTTCTCTATGTCCTCAGGGGCAACTGGTAACTGTGTGAACGTTTTTGTGCAGTCCACTTTGCTGAAAATGGTTATGCCACATGAGTCGTCACTATAACTATGCAATAGTGGAACAGGGTAAGGATTGGGCTCCCATCTGGAGCTAAGAGCTCAGAAGTCCATGCACGGGTGCCCATACTGCCTTTCTTTGGCACGAGATGTAGGGCAGAAACCCACAGGCTGCTGGAGTGGTGGAGCACACCTGTGGTGACTGCTGCCTCAATCTCAGCCTGCATGGCTCTCCATTTGTCAGGCACAAAGGGACAGGAGGAAACCAGTGGCCCAGGCATCCTGATATTGTAGTTACAGATATCAAGGTGAACCTCATAAAGAACTTGGAGGTGTGAGTGAGGAGGAGGAATGTGGTGAGAAGGTTGGAAAATGGCCAGAGTAGGAGAGCTGTTTGATGGAACAAGAGGTGGTGGGGAGGACTGACGTAGCCCGGAACGATGGAAGGTGGTATCAACAATACAGCCGTCTTTTAGGTTGAGGAGGAGGCTGTAGTGAGAAATAAAATCAGTGGCAAGGATGGCGTCTGTCGCATCAGCCACAGTAAAAGCCCATAAGAAATCTCTTCCGAGACCAAGGTCGATGGATTGGGTGTGCAAGCAGTATATTTAATGGCTGAGCAGTTTGTTGCAGTGAGGATTGGGGGGGGGGGGGGGGGGGGGAGTGGACGGCAGCCAGCAGAGGGCAGTAATCAGCAGGAATAAACAGAAAGGTCCAAATCTGGGTCGATGAGGAAGGGTGGCAATGAGTGGAGGTTACCACGATCGCATACAAGTAGGTGGTGCAAAATCACAGAGCAGACAGGCGTGCCTACTACCAATTGCTGTTGTTGGTGTTTGAGGCCCATGCACATGTACATGTCAATCTGCAGTGTCTCTGCCGTAATGCTATTGGTACCAACAGTACTTATCAGCCCCACACACACCATGGCTATAGTGAACTGGCTGCAGTGGGGAGGGGTGCCTGCATGAGTGTGTACACTGGTAGTTGTAAGCACCACTGGGCAGAGGTGGGCAATGCATGGTGTGAGGCAGGTGCATGCGCTCCAAGGCAACAGTGAGCTCACCCACCTTACTAATCATCTTGGCTATCAGCTACACTATGTCTGTGGAGGACTGGGGGTGCTTGGGATGCTGCAGGTTGTGCTAGCATGTGATCATGCACATGGATGTTGTGACATTGCATTTGGCGGCAATGTTGTGTCCCTCAAGGGCTTTGAAAACCCTGTAGTGGTGGCAGCTGCTGCATTGGGCAATCTGAAACTCCTGCACAGCTAACACTATGTACTCCGGTGGGCAAAAGCATGCACCAATTTGCTATTAGCAGTGTTTCATGAAGCACTGAAGGCTTGGCCAGGTGGTGAAGGGGTTGTGAGGGCCACTTGTAGACACACTCCTGCATTGGGAACAGTGCGAAATTGCACTGCAATTCTGAAACAGTGAGTCGCTCTGTGAGCCAGACATGTAGGGCACTAAATTTGCCAGACTGTAGCATGACATCGCATGCCTCTGCTGTGATCAATGGTTCCACTTGTGTCATTTCTGATGGAAGAGCCTGGAATATCGTCTCCACAGAAACAAACCAAAGGCATGGATCACGCACATTGAACAGTGGCAAGTGCACCATGGTACAGTCAGATGGAGGGCTGAGAGAGAGTACATGTATCTACACAGTGGGGGTGTCTGTGAGCTGCATGAAGCAGGTTAGGAACAATTGGAATCTGTCGATCTGTGCCCGCAGGTGGAGGTGGTGGGAGTAGTGGGTCTCATTGGTGAGGGCTATACCCACCAGGGATGATGTAACGTGATTGTTCTGTACCATGGTGCACTGCTTGTTCACTAGCAGTGGTAGGCAGAGGGGTGGGAATGGATCTGCAATGTGGCTGCACAATGCAAATGAGCTGGTGTAGCAAGCGGAAGCCGGGTAGTGGGTGCATTTCAGTCGAGGGTCACCAGTGTGGGAAACACTTTCCTCATTAACCCCACACACATATCCCTATGGTGCACTATCACATATAGGCACTAGCAGGAAGAAAACAAAGATGATCAGGACACAGAAACAAATATTAGTACTGCGAAGTGTGTATAATAATAACTGTAAGACAGTCACTAGATGGGCTTATATAGATTATGGGACATGCCTGAAATATAATTTTTTTTTTATAAAACTTAGTTTATTCATGCAAAAAATTAGCCTATGCAAGGTTTATAGACACTGCTCGAAACAAATGCAAAGCAGCATGGCAGATTCTCACACAAGAACACTTTCCCAACAACACACAATAAGTGTCACTTGAATCAGACCAATAGAATGAATTCAAAGAAATTAGAATCACAATCAACTCAGCTGACAAGTCTGCAAGTGAACTACTTGGCAGCAGTTTCCAGTAAACAGTCCTTTCACTGGAAAATTATCAAATCCACTGATGTTGTTGTGGTCTGCAGTTTAAAGATTGGTTTGCTGCAGCTCTCCATTCTACTCTGTCCTATGCAAGCCAACCTACATCCCTCTGAATCTGCTTGCTATGTTCATCCCTTGGTCTCCTTCTAGGATTTTTATCCCCCTCCCCCCTATTTGGAGGAACAACTAATAGTATTCTTAAAGGATCTATTTGGCTCAATTTGAAAAGTTCTTAGCAAAACCAGCCCTTAATTAATTTCAAAGTAATTAACAGTTTTGTCAAAAGTATTGTTTACATAACTACATATGTTAATTACATGGTTTAAACAAATAATTCAGCCTAACCCTTGTAGTAGAAGATACTGTTAAAAAACAATTTTTCAACGTATTCAATTAATTTAATGAGTTAAGTTTTAATTGTAATTTCTGTAAATTAAACTTCAAGCAATGTATAGTTTCAGCACCTTTTATTGTGGGGATACATAATGGCCCAATTTTTGGTCCCGACAGTCAGTTCACAGCTGAGTTTCAGATGAGAAACCAACAATACTTCAACTTAACTGTGAAACAATTAGGCCGTGTGTTAAAACAATGGCAGTGTCTGCTCCATACATACCTTTCTAATCTTCAAGAACTGTGAACTTTGTGGTTATGTTTTTACTGCTCGTAGATGTTCAATAGTAAACTATTGTAGTAAGATGTGGATGTTCACTTGCAAACTATTAATGAGGCTTATCAAAAGTTAAACAATACTGCACTGGCCTTATAACTGTGTAATATGGGGGGGTTGCGAACAGTGAAAGTAAAAGCCTGTGAAACGCGACTGTGCATGTGTTGGCTACATCATATACAGTAGCCAGTAGTTGCACTTCCACTCCCTATTTTTTCAGCCAGTATGTTTACACAGAGGACAACCAATGAAGAAATAAAGCAGGCAAGCACCATCACAATTCCCTTTCATCTGCTTCATTTACTGCACTTTTATATTTTCTCCTTTCATCAATTAAATTTGGTGTCTTCTGTGTTACACAAGGATTGCTACTAGTACTCACCTTTTTACATATTTGATCCTCTGTTGGCTTCACTATTTCATCTCTCAATACTATCCATTCTTCTTCTACTGTATTCCTTTCCACTATTCTAGTCAACCACTGCCTAATGCTTCCTCTGAAACCCTCAACAACCCCTGGTTCTTTCAATTTATCTAGGTCCCTTCTCCTTAATTTCCTACCTTTTTGCAATTTTTTCAGTTTTAATCTACAGTTCATAACCAACAAGCTGTGGTCAGAGACCACATCTGCCCCTGGAAATGCCTTACAATTTAAAATCTGGTTCTGATATTGACTCCAAGTTTGTCTGAGGAGAACTCATCAGTTTTATCTGCAAAAAAGTATCAATGATAACATATGTTATATGGAAACTGAAAGATTCGGTTACTTCAGAAAGTAACCTCTTTTTGTCTGTTCCAGTCTCACATTTTGTATGGTCTGCAGTTACTGGGGAATTCTAAACATGTAAGTGAGATATTGAAGATACAAATAACAATCATAAGAGAAATGTGTAGAGCTGGACAAAGAGACCACTGTTGACCTGTGTTTAGTAAACTTAATATACACTGAAAAGCCAAAACATTATGACCACTGCCCACAGTGACACTGGATGCCACCTGGTGACGTTGCAGGCATGTAATGTGGTTACAAATGTATGTAAGTGGAGCAGACAAAGATGGGGGATCATCCTAGCAAAGATATGGACTGCAAATGGGGAAATTCAGTGAGATAAGCAACTTTGATAAATTATTATGCAGAACCTGTGAATGAGTATCTTGAAAATGGCACAACTGGTAGAATGTTCATGTGCTACTGTCACGAGCATCTCCAGAAAGAGGTAGACGAACACTGAAACTACCACTGGTCTTAAATGCTTGGACATCCAAGACTCTTCACAGAATGTGGGGTTCAAAGGCTTGTCTGCTCCGTAAAATAGGATAGATGGTGATCAGTGGCATCTCTGCTGAAATATATAATGCTGGTGCATGCACAAGTATTTCAGAGCACACTGTTCGTTGTTGAACATGGAGCTCCACAACAGACCATCCCTACATGTTCACATGTTGACTCAATGACCCTGTTAATTATGAAACCACACTGGTTTCAACTGCCTGAGACTGCAGTCGTGTATGTAAGTTGCATTTGCATCAGTGTGTGTGTGTGTGTGTGTGTGTGTGTGTGTGTGTGTGTGTGTGTGTGTGTGTGTGTGTGCCTATAGTTGAAAAAAGTCAATGGCCGAAAGTTGTAATTGTGAGGGTCTTTTTGTTGTGCCCATCTGGAGCTCAGCATCTCTACTTTTGTAAATCTGTATGTTTATGTCTCATCACTCTACATTAAACAAAATGCAAGAGAATTTTATATAATTGGAGGTATACGGCAGTATGGTACAAGGGGAAACACTAAATAGATATTCCAAGACACAGACAGGTAAAGGCACCTCACTTCACCAGTCAGCTCACTAAAAATCTTAACAAATTAACACCCTCAATGTGGCTCATGTCATGTAAATTATTTTTAAAAAAGTTGCATTGCCATTTAGCTGAAAATCCATTTTATAACGTAAAATAATTTTTTGATGTACAGTTTGTGAATATATGTTAAAATTTAAAATGTATGCTAAATTCTGCATTTGTGCATACCATTAAGCATATTGATAATGTGAATAAGAGATGAAACATATTCCATTGTCTCAATGGCAATACAGATGAATAAAGATGAATATGCAATGTACTCAATCAAATATTCAATACATCACTACCAAAGGGAATATTTATAGGGACTCTGAACATCGATATTTTGGACCCCTTGAAAAGAAACGTAGAAAGACAATTATTAATAATTACTAATCAGTTTCACTACTTACCTACTTCTTGAAGGTATTGGGTTATGTCTGCAAGAATCATAACAGATCTCCCTCAAAACATAACACTTGGTCAGTCTCAATTTTTGTTTCAAAAGTATCTGTCCAATGAACATGTTGTTTTTTTGTTCACAAGTTAGATTATACAAAATTTAAGTGATGGGACAAAATATTGTGAACTGGTATTCTCTGTTACTTGTCAAAAGCATTTGATTATGCAGTTTTCAGTATTCCCCTGAAGAAGCTCAAATATTATAGTATTAAAAAACTTGCTAGTAACCAGTTTTCACTTATCTTACTAAAAGAATGCACAGTGTTGTAGAAAGAAACTCAGAATGGTGCTACTCATTACATGTATACCACAGGGCCAACTTTGGGTCTGCTCTTGTTCTTGGTATATACCATGTGGCAGCTACTCACAGAGGTCCAGTGTGCACTGTCCTCATTGTGTGCGAGCAAAACTCGGTAGATACACTAATGTGTTAATGCAGAACTGATGTATGCTGAAAAAGAAGTAGTTCCAATTCAGGCCACCAGGTGCTAATCTGGTACAATACACTGTGTGTATGATGGTATGACATCCACGATGTCATTTGACAAGCCCTAACATGGGTGAACAGTATAGCTATAGAAAAGAAAGACTGTGCACCATCTGTTAGGTGGCAATTTAAGTGCTGTAGTGATCGCTAACTGAGAGGTCTGAGGAGAGGCCCAGTGTCATTAAATGGTTTAAAGTATATGATAATGAAATTCAAAAACATGAATGAGCTTGGTGTGGCACCTGGAAGAGGAAGGTGTCGTATCCTGGTGGAAATTATTGATGAGGTTGCTTGTGCAGTGTCATGAGAATTGTCCATCCCATGGTCAACAGTACAGATCTTTTCTGTCTATTTTACACTGTACAAAGTTTTGGCACAGATTGAAGTTGATTATATATTTTTTATTTTTACTGGATAGGTGCACCCCACCATGAATTCCTCTCCTGTGACAACCTCTTCATCTCGTAGTAGCACTTGCAACCTACATCCTCAATTATTTGTGGAATGTATTCCAATCTCTGTCTTCCTGTACAATTTTTGCCCTCTACTGCTCCCTAAAGTACCATGGAAGTCATTCCCTGTTGTCTTACAGATGTCCTACCATCACCTTGTCAATATGTTCCACACATTACTTTCCTTTCTGATTTTGTGCAGAACCTCATCATTCATTACTCTATCAGTCCACCTAATTTCAACATTCATTTTCCACAAATTCCTTTCCCTTCCAATTCTGCCCAGAACCATCTTGTTTCTTACCTTACCAGTCCACCTAATTTTCAACATTCATCTGTAACACCACATCTCAAATGCTTTGATTCATTCTGTTTCAGTTTTCCCAGAGTCCATGTCTCACTACCACACAATGCTGTGCTCCAAATGAACATTCTAAAATTTCTTCCTCAAATTAAGGCCTACATTTGATACTAGTAGACTTCTCATGGCAGGGAATGCTCTTTTTGCCATTGCTAGTCTGCTGTTGATGTCCTCCTTACTCCAACTGTAATTGGTTATTTTCCTGCCTAGGTAGCAGAATTCCTTAACTTCATGTACTTCGTGGCCATCAGTTCTGATGTTAAGTTTCCCATTGTTCTCATTTCTGCTATGCATTTTGATTTACTCTCAATCCATATTCTGTACTCATTACACTATTCATTCCATTCAGCGCATCATGTAATTCTTCTTCACTTTCACTGAGGATAGCAATCTCATCAGAAAATTTTTTTTGTTGATACCCTTTCACCTTGGATTTTAATTCCACTCCTGAACCTTTCTTTTATTTCCATCATTGCTTCTTTGATGTACAGATTGAACAGTACGGGCGAAAGACTACATCCCTGTCTTACATCCTTTTCAATTTGAGCACTTCATTCGTGGTCATCCACTCTTATTATTTCCTCTTGGCTCTTGTACATATTGCATATTACCTGTCTCACCCTCTAGCTTACTCCCATTTTTCTCAGAATTTCGAAAATCTTGCATCACTTTACATTGTTGAATGTTTTTTCCAGGTCGACAGATCCCATCAACGTGTCTTGATTTTACTTTAATCTTGCTTCTATTATCAACCACAACATCAGAATTGCCTCTCTCGTGCCTTTACCATTCCAAAAGCCAAACTGATTGTCATCTAATGCATCTTCAATTTTCTTTTCCATTCTTCTGTATATTAATCTTGTCAGCAACTTGGATGCATGAGCTATTAAACTGATTGTATGATAATTCTCGCACTTGTCAACTTCTACAGTCTTCAGAATTATGTGGATGATATTTCTCCACAAGTCTGATGGTATGTCACCAGACTCACACACTGTACACACCAACGTGAGTAGTCGTTTTGCTCCCACTTCCCCCAATGATTTTAGAAATTCTGATGGAATGTTATCTATCCCTTCTGTCTTATTTGATCTTAGGTTAACCAAAGCTCTCTTAAGTTCTGATTCTAATACTGGATCTCATATCTCCTCTTAATCGACTCCTGGTTCTTCTTCTATCACATCAGACAAATGTGCCCCCTTTAGAGGCCTTCAATGTACTCTTTCCATCTATCTGCTCTCTCCTCTGCATTTAACAGTGGAATTCAAATTGTACTCTTAATGTTACCACCCTTGCTTTTAATTCCACCGTAGATTGTTTTGACTTTTCCGTACACTGAGTTAGTCCTTCCGGCAATCCTTTCTTTTTCAATTGCTTCACATTTTTCATGGAGCCATTTCATCCTAGCTTCCCTGCACTTCCTATTTATTTCATTCCTTAGTGAATGAGCATTTTTAAATATGAATTTATATTAGAAATAAAAAAATATGCATTTCACTGTTTTTGGCTACTCAATCCCTGCAGCAGGGAAATAGGAGGTGAAATGTTTTATGAAAATATTTCACTGTGAAAGCAATTTTAAAGTTATACCTATGTCAATTGCTGCACAGCTCAAACTGTTAATGATAGAAACTTGAAATTTGGAGAGAGTTTTTATCTTCTACACGGCATTGTTTAATAAGGGATTGTTTGAAATTACACTCGTAAGGGGGTGGGGGGTAATAAGGGATGAGAGTCTTTTTGAAAATGTATCACTGTTAAGGCAATTTTGAAGCTAGAACTACGAAAATTGGTATCTGGTTCCTCAGTCAGAAATTTAAAAAATGTGTTTCAGCAGGTTTGGAAATTCAACCCTTGAGCGGGTAATACAGAAGATGAAAATTTTTAGGACAATATTTCATTATGTTAAAAATTTTAAAGCCAAATCTACAAAAAATGGTAATTCACTTCTTGGTTAGAGATAAAGAAATATGTGTTAGGGGTTGATGTTTCTATGGAGATACCACCACAAGAACACAAAGGCAAGATTAACAAAATCCTTGGACTCCAGTGACCACAACTGCTTATTTGTCAGATGTACATTTGGCAAAGACAGTGCTTGTATGACCTTATTTAGTGTGCAAAGTTTAGAAGGTCGTGTGATTTGTTAACAAGATAAAAATTCAGTTAAAGAAAAACAAAACAAAAATCTATGTAGACCATACAGTATAAATGAGCAAAGCAGTAGGTGCAGTCCTCAAACTCTGCTTCAGTTTCACATTTCCCACCGCTCCTGGGCACATTATTGTATACATTGCTAACATATGTTAATGTGTTTTACATCCAGTTTCTTCATTCTCAACTGGAGTCCCTTGTTCATCCCTATTAACTCACAAGGATAGGTTAGGTACTAATAGGGGTGGAGTATCCATTGCTGGAAAGAATTCCATCATTTCTGGAAAGATTGTTATGGATTTTGAAAGTGAAATAATTGAAGTGAAATCGAGCATCAAAGATGGTCAAACATAGTAAGCAATTGCTTTTACAGAGCATCTGACTTAATAGTTGTATTGGCAGATCACTTCAGACAATACTTGGAGAAAATCATGAGTACATTTTCCTGTCATGCTACTATAGTAGAGGCAGAATTCAACTTGCCAGCTATAGAAAGGGAGAGTCATACAATTAAAACTGGTCCAAAGGTGGGGTACATGTGAGTTTTTTTCTGAATACGCTGCTTGAAAATTTTTTTTGAGCAGATAGAGAACCAACTAATGGGACAATGTCATAGACCTCCTAGCAACTGTAGTGCCACTAACCAGTATTAGTGAAATTAATAAGAGGTGTTAAGATAGCCACCATGGAGTACTGCAATAACAGCCAGGGCCTGGTAGCCACAGTGTGGCAACATGTGGGTCATAATAACATGTACACCTAAGGATTATGAGATGGGCTGGCCAGCCGCTCTCGGTGGAAAACTGCACTGCACAGTGGTAATGGTAACAGTGGGTGGGTTGATGTTACAACACCAGGGCAAGACTTCTAAATGTATAAAGCAGATGTAAGAAGCAAATATTATAGTATGTAACACATTTTTTAAATATGATTTTTATCATATTAAGTCTGACATTTGCAGAAGCCATCATTGTGCTGGCTAGATGCAAAGAAAATGTAAAAAAGGAAATAAATGTATCCAATAAATGTATCATCTGCTTGTTGATGATGCAGGTTTTATAACCAGGCCTAATGTAGTACTTTCAGCACCTGAAAATGTAAATGATGATTTTTTTTTCATTAACAACTGATTCTCCAACAATGAGCTGTGGGTGAATTTAGGTAAAACACAATACATGCAATTCTTTAATGCAAAAGGGCTGACCACACCATTAGAAATAATGCATAAAGATAGATCAAAAAATTAAACAGAATATTTTAAATCATTAGGTGCTCAAATTGATAAGAACCTGCAGTGGAGTTCACATTACAGATCTTCTTAAATGCCTAAGCTCTGCAACTTTTGTATTACACATTATCATCAGATTTTGGAGCTGAAAATGTCATAGAACTGGTTTACTTTTCCTATTTTCATTCACTATTGTCCTATGGCATCATATTCTGGGGTTTGCAGAACATGTACATTTGTAGATGCAGATAATATGTGGAGTCCAGTCTACAACTTTTTGAAGACAGCTCTTTAGAAAGTTGTGTGTACTGACAAAATCCTCACAATAAATAACTGCTGTATAAAGTATGTTGTCAGCAGGAATTCTCAATTTGAAAATAATAGTAATATTGTTAAATATAATAATAAAAGGGAGATGATTTACACTCTCCATCACTCAGTCTTAGTGTGGTAAAGACAGGACTCAGGTGTAAAGAATTAATAGATATTAAAATTAACTTCAAATACAAACTAAAATCATATGTACTTGGCAACTCCTTCCACTCTATAAAAGAGTTTCTGAATTTGTAGCATGTGTATGTATGTGTGTTTCTTAAGAGGAAGAGAGAGGTTAAACGTATTAAAGTGTAAATCACTGTAACCATGAAAAAGAAACCTCAAGAAATCACATAAATTGTCAATATGCTGCCATAATTTTCACTGAAAAATTGTATTGTAATTGTGAATCTGGTTCATACCACAACATAGTAAGAGGTCACAATCATGACCCACAGAAAAAAACTAACAAATTAATTATGCTAATTATCTATGGTTTATATATTGTGAGGTGACTGTCTTTGGTTATTATTTTATTTTCCACATTCACTTTCATGAACATAACTGTCTTAGGAACATAAAAAGTTTATACATTATTCACATTATAAAAATATTATATTTAATAAAATAGTATCTAAAGGATTGACACAGACTTACATCAACAATAATTCTGACTGACATCTTCTAGAGTCTGCATACTTTATGCTGATGGTCCACATGTGTCCAACTTAAAACAGAATTCCATATTGCAAATGTGAGTGGGTTAGTGTGTAGGAATTTCATTGAAATATGTGAGACATTTTAAGAAGTCAAAATTGCAGATAATATTTTTACAGGTGTAGGTGATAAGATGCTCATCCATCAGAATGCCTAGAAATTTACATTTATCAAATTTTCTGCCTCAATACAATAATTCAGAACTTACATACACTAAAGGTGGACTATAGCTTTTTAAAAAAAACTTCATCATGTCTGTCTTACTGTCTTTCAGTGTCAGTTTACACTTTATAAGATATTTTGTGATCAAAGCAGAGATCTCTTTATTGTTTTGTGTTGCTATCTGGTCAGTACAAACCCCAGCTAATAAAGGAATTATCACTAACATTGTTTACAAACTTTAAGTTTTGTTGCTCTGTTATGTCATTGGCGAAAACAGACTGCAAAAGTGGCTTCATAATACTTTCCTGTTGGGTCCTACAGCTGAAAAATCTTGTTTATTGATTTCACTGTTGGTGTGTGTCAATAGAGGAAGAGAGAAATTGAACATGGTCAAGTATAAATCAGTGTATGCAAGTTAAACAATAATAATAAAAATTTAACGTAAAAAAATCATGTAAATGGAAGCATGTTGCTATACTTTTCAAAGAAGAAATGTAGGCTTACTGCAGTTGTAAAACTGACTCATTCCACATCACAGTGAAAAGTCATAATTATGATCCACAAAATACACTCCTGGAAATTGAAATAAGAACACCGTGAATTCATTGTCCCAGGAAGGGGAAACTTTATTGCCACATTCCTGGGGTCAGATACATCACATGACCACACTGACAGAACCACAGGCACATAGACACAGGCAACAGAGCATGCACAATGTCGGCACTAGTACAGTGTATATCCACCTTTCGCAGCAATGCAGGCTGCTATTCTCCCATGGAGACGATCGTAGAGATGCTGGATGTAGTCCTGTGGAACGGCTTGTCATGCCATTTCCACCTGGCGCCTCAGTTGGACCAGCGTTCGTGCTGGACGTGCAGACCGCGTGAGATGACGCTTCATCCAGTCCCAAACATGCTCAATGGGGGACAGATCCGGAGATCTTGCTGGCCAGGGTAGTTGACTTACACCTTCTAGAGCACGTTGGGTGGCACGGGATACATGCGGACGTGCATTGTCCTGTTGGAACAGCAAGTTCCCTTGCCGGTCTCGGAATGGTAGAACGATGGGTTCGATGACGGTTTGGATGTACCGTGCACTATTCAGTGTCCCCTCGACGATCACCAGTGGTGTACGGCCAGTGTAGGAGATCGCTCCCCACACCATGATGCCGAGTGTTGGCCCTGTGTGCCTCGGTCGTATGCATTCCTGATTGTGGCGCTCACCTGCACGGCGCCAAACACGCATACGACCATCATTGGCACCAAGGCAGAAGCGACTCTCATCGCTGAAGACGACACGTCTCCATTCGTCCCTCCATTCACGCCTGTCGCGACACCACTGGAGGCGGGCTGCACGATGTTGGGGCGTGAGCGGAAGACGGCCTAACGGTGTGCGGGACCGTAGCCCAGCTTCATGGAGACGGTTGCGAATGGTCCTCGCCGATACCCCAGGAGCAACAGTGTCCTTAATTTGCTGGGAAGTGGCGGTGCGGTCCCCTACGCCACTGCGTAGGATCCTACGGTCTTGGCGTGCATCCGTGCGTCGCTGCGATCCGGTCCCAGGTCGACGGGCACGTGCACCTTCCGCCGACCACTGGCGACAACATCGATGTACTGTGGAGACCTCACGCCCCACGTGTTGAGCAATTCGGCGGTACGTCCACCCGGCCTCCCGCATGCCCACTATACGCCCTCGCTCAAAGTCCGTCAACTGCACATACGGTTCACGTCCACGCTGTCGCGGCATGCTACCAGTGTTAAAGACTGCGATGGAGCTCCGTATGCCACGGCAAACTGGCTGACACTGACGGCGGCGGTGCACAAATGCTGCGCAGCTAGCGCCATTCGACGGCCAACACCGCGGTTCCTGGTGTGTCCGCTGTGCCGTGCGTGTGATCATTGCTTGTACAGCCCTCTCGCAGTGTCCGGAGCAAGTATGGTGGGTCTGACACACCGGTGTCAATGTGTTCTTTTTTCCATTTCCAGGAGTGTATGTAACTAACTTCATTATTGTAAATAGTGTGACCCAAAGTCCTCTCGTATGCAGATAAGAATTTAAGAAATCTAGTGCAACTCCTCTTATACCTTAAGTTCCTAGTTTGACGAGAGTACTGAATTATCATAGAATCAAGGTTAGAGAAAAATGTAGAACTGTCTGCCACAGATTCCTCTACTGTGACAGTCTCTTCATCTCTGAGCAGCACTTACAGTTCATTTATCGAGCCTGTTGAAGACTTAATTGATATGAACACAATTGCTGTCCCATGCTCAGAAATTTTCTTCTTTCCCTTGTACTTACAAGACCCTGTTTGATTGTCATGTACAATGCCATGAAATCATGCCATCATTTTAATGTAATGAGTAAGATTTTATTTCCTCCCCCCCCACGAACCATAGACCTTGCCGTTTGGAGGAGAGGCTTGCGTGCCTCAGCAACACAGATAGCCGTACCGTAGGTGCAATCACAACGGAGGGGTATCTGTTGAGAGACCAGACAAACGTATGGTTCCTGAAGAGGGGCAGCAGCCTTTTCAGTAGTTGCAGGGGCAACAGTCTGGATGATTGACTGATCTGGCCTTGTAACATTAACCAAAACCGCCTTGCTGTGCTGGTACTGTGAACAGCTGAAAGCAAGGGGAGACTATGGCCGTAATTTTTCCCGAGGGCATGCAGCTTTACTGTATGGATAAATGATGATGGCGTCCTCTTGGGTGAAATATTCCGGAGGTAAAATAGTCCCCCATTCGGATCTCCGGGCGGGGACTACTCAGGAGGACGTCGTTATCAGGAGAAAGAAAACTGGCGTTCTACGGATCGGAGCGTGGAATGTCAGATCCCTTAATCGGGCAGGCAGATTAGAAAATTTAAAAAGGGAAATGGATAGGTTAAAGTTAGATATAGGGGGAATTAGTGAAGTTCGGTGGCAGGAGGAACAAGACTCTTGGTCAGGTGAATACAGGGTTATAAATACAAAATCAAATAGGGGTAATGCAGGAGTAGGTTTAATAATGAATAAAAAAATAAGAGTTCGGGTAAGCTATTACAAACAACATAGTGAACGCATTATTGTGGCCAAGATAGGCACAAAGCCCATGCCTACAACAGTAGTACAAGTTTATATGCCAACTAGCTCTGCAGATGACGAAGAAATTGATGAAATGTATGATGAGATAAAAGAAATTATTCAGGTAGTGAAGGGAGATGAAAATTTAATAGTCATGGGCGATTGGAATTCGAGAGTAGGAAAAGGGAGAGAAGGAAACATAGTAGGTGAATATGGATTGAGGCTAAGAAATGAAAGAGAAAGCCGCCTGGTAGAATTTTGCGCAGAGCATAACTTAATCATAGCTAACACTTGGTTCAAGAATCATAAAAGAAAGTTGTATACATGGAAGAACCCTGGAGATACTAGAAGATATCAGATAGATTATATAATGATAAGACAGAGATTTAGGAACCAGGTTTTAAATTGTAAAACATTTCCAGGGGCAGATGTGGACTCTGACCACAATCTATTGGTTATAAACTGTAGACTAAAACTGAAGAAACTGCAAAAAGGTGGGAATTTTAGGAGATGGGATCTGGATAAACTGAGGGAGCCAGAGGTTGTAGAGAGTTTCAGGAAGAGCATAAAAGAACAATTGACAAAAATGGGGGAAAGAAATACGGTAGAAGAAGAATGGATAGCTTTGAGGGATGAAGTGGTGGAGGCAGCAGAGGATCAAGTAGGTAAAAAGACAAGGGCTAGTAGAAAGCCTTGGGTAACAGAAGAAATACTGAATTTAATTGATGAAAGGAGAAAATATAAAAATGCAGTAAATGAAGCAGCCGAAAAGGAATATAAACGTCTCAAAAATGAGATCGACAGGAAGTGCAAAATGGCTAAGCAGGCATGGCTAGAGGACAAATGTAAGGATGTAGAGGCTTACCTCACTAGGGATAAGATAGATACTCCCTACAGGAAAATTAAAGAGACCTTTGGAGAAAAGAGAACCACTTGTATGAATATCAAGGGCTCAGATGGAAACCCAGTTCTAAGCAAAGAAGGGAAAGGTGAAAGGTGGAAGGAGTATATAGAGGGGCTATACAAGGGCGATGTTCTTGAGGACAATATTATGGAAATGGAAGAGGATGTAGATGAAGGTGAAATGGGAGATATGATACTGCGCGAAGAATTTGATAGAGCACTGAAAGACCTAAGTCGAAACAAGGCCCCGGGAGTAGACAACATTCCATTAGAACTACAGACAGCCTTGGGAGAGCCAGTCCTGACAAAACTCTACCATCTGGTGAGCAAAATGTATGAGACAGGCGAAATGCCCTCAGACTT